>NW_023637606.1:6492613-6805943 GCF_015220235.1 Choloepus didactylus
AATGCAAAAATGTTATGAGACAAAGGACACTGTATATTAAAAGGGGAAATTCTCTAGGAAGAAATTACAAACATAAATATTTATCCACAAAATCAGGGTTCCCCAAAGTAGATGGGCCAAACACTGGTAAAACTAAAGGTGAAACAGATATCTTTACAATAATAGTGGAAGACATCACCATGTAGCTCTCTTCAATAGATATAACATCTAAACAGTGGATACATAAGGAGTATTACTGTATTGTATTGTTTGTTATGTAACTCCACTTCTTAATTCCTACAGGTGCTAAAATGCAACTACATAAAGAGCAATGATAAATCTAGGTTTTGAGATGTAAAACATACAAAGATATAAGTGGTAACAAGTACATAAAATGATGTGGAGACAGAGGGGTATACTAAAACTATTTGTAAATGCTATTAAAGTTAAGTTGATATCAACCCAAATATAATTATATTTAGGATGCTAAACTTTAGCCCTATAATATCCACAAGAAAACAGATGAAAAATATATCCAGATAGAAATGAAGAGGCACTCAACATCATACAACATAAGAAAGCAAATAAATATAGAAGCAGGCTTTAAAGGAAGAGAGAGGAGAAATTATAAGACTTACAAAGGATCAATAACAAAATGGCAGAAGAGAGACCATATTATCAGTGCTAACTTTAAATGTAGATGGATTAACCCATCCAGTCGAAAGACTAGAGATTGGCTGAATGGATAGAAAAGCATGACCCAACTATAAACTGTCTGCAAGAGACTCATCTTAAAGTCAAAGATAAAAATCAGTTTGCAGTGAAAGGATGGAAAAAAATATGCCATGCAAATAGTAACCAAAATGAGAGCTGGGTGGCTATATGAATAGAAGATCATAAAGGACTTTAAGTCAAAAATAGTTATGAGGGACAATCTTGGCCATTACATCCTGATAAAGGGGACCGTTCAACAGGAAGATGTAAAAAATATAAATAAATATGCATGTAACAGTAGAGCCCCAAAATATATGAAGCAAGTACAATGGATTTGAAAGGAGAACCTGACAGTTCTAAATTAATAGTAGGAAACTTTATCACCCCACTCTCAATAATGGATAGAATATCTATCTAGTCAGAAGAAGGAGAAAGTACAGGACTTGAATGATACAACAAATCTACTAGGCCTAACAGGCATATATAGAACACTGCACAAACAAAATCAAAATACACATTCTTCTCAAGTAAACATGCATATTATCCAGGATAGACCAAATGTTAGATAACAAAACAAGTCTCAATAAATTCAAAAATATTGAAATCATACAACGTATATTCCACAGCGACAATGGAATGAGGCTAGAAAACAATAAAAGAGGGAGAAACAGAAATTTCACAAATATGTGGAATTCAAGAAATATACTCTTACACAACCAATGAGTTAAAGAGGAAATCAGAAGCAAAGTCAGGAAATATATTGAGGTGGATGAAGATAAAAATAAAACATACCAAAACTTATGGGATGCAGCAAAGGCATTCCTGAGGGAGAAATTAAAGCTCTAAATGCTTACACTAGAAAAGAAGAAAGACTTCAAATCAGAGATCTAACCTCAAAATTGGAAGAACTACACAAAGAAGAGAAAACCAAAACTAAAGAAAGGAGAAGGTAGGAAATGACAAAGATTACCATGGAGATACTGGAGATACAAAATTAAAAAAAAATTGACAAAACAAAAAGTTGGTTCTTTGAAAAGATCTATACAATTGATACTCCCTTAGCTAGACTCATAAAGAAAAAGAGAGGATACAAACAACAAAAATCAGAATGAAAAGAGGGACATTCCCACTGACTGCTGAAATAAAAGGACTATAAAAGGATACAATGGACAACTGTATGTCAGTAATTTAAATAACCTAGATGAAATGGAAAAATTTCACACAAATATCCTACAATGACTCTAGAAGAAATAGAACCTCAAAAGAACAATTACAAGTAAACAGTCAGTCATCAAAAATTTTCCAACAAAGCAAATCCTGGTATCAGGAGGATCCACAGGTGAATAACCCCAAACATTCCAAGAAGAATTAATTCCAATTCAGTTGAAACTCTTCTCAAAAAATTGAAAAGGAGGGAAGATAACTCATTCTATGAAGTCAACATCATGTTAATACCAAAGCCAGATAATGATAACCACGAGAAAGGAAAATCAAGGACCGGTTTCTCTTATGAATATAGATGCAAAAATACTGAAAAAATAATTGCAAATTGAATACAACGGCACAATAAAAGAATTATACACAATGATCAAGTGGGTTTTATCTGAGGTATGCAAGGGTGGTTCAATACAAGATAATCAATTACTGTAATACCCCACATTAACAAAACAAAGGAAAACATCGCATGATCATCTGAACAGATACACAATAGGCAACTGACAGAATACAGCATCCCCTCTTCATAAAAATGCTTACAAAAATAAGAGCAGAAGGAAATGTCCTCAACATGATAAACAGCAAACATGAAAAACCCACAGCTAGCATCATACTCAGTGGTGAATGAATGAACACTTTCCCTCTAAGACCTACAACAAGACAAGGATGCCCTCTTTCATCACTGTTATTCAACCTTGTACTGGAAGTTCTAGCCAGAACAGTTAGGCAGAGAAACAAGTAAAAGGCATCTTCTATCAAACTCCTAGTAGAAAACATAGGGAAGGATCTTCAGTTACTTGTGTTAGATGACAGTTTCTTAGACTTTACACAGAAAATACAGAAATAAAAAAATATATATATCACAGGAGGATATGATGAACATTTATATGCCAACAAATTAGACAGCTTAGATAAAATGGACAACTTCCTAGAAACACATGAACAACATACTGTCTACAGAAGAAACAGAAGACCTCCACAAACCAACCACAATAAAGAATAAGTCCACAGCTAACATCCTACTTAATGGCAAAAACCTGAAAGATTCCCCTTTAAAGATTGGGAACAAGATGAGGTAGCCCACTGTCACCACTGTTATTCAACATTGTGCTACAAATTCAAGCTAAAGCAGTTAGGCAAGAAAAATAAATAAAAGTTATCAAATCAGAAAAGAAGAAGTAAAACTTTCACTGTTTGCAGATGACATAATCCTATAAAATTCCATTTAAAATAACAACTGAAAGAATCAAATATTTAGGAATAAATTTAACCCAGGATGTAAAAGATCTGTACACAGAAATCTATACCATTCCTAAAGGAAATGAAAGAAGACCTAAATAAATGGAAGGACATTCCATGTTCACACATTGGGAGTCTAAATATCATAAAGATGTCAATTCTACCAAAAATGATTTACTATTCAAAGCAATTCCAATAAAAATTCCAATAGCCTACTTTGAAGAAACGGAAAAGCAAATCATCAAATTTATTTGGAAGGGTAAGGGGCCTCAAAAGTAAAAAAAAATCTTGAAAAGAAGAGCAAAGTAAGAGGACTCACACTTCCTGGCATTAAAGTGTCTTACAAAGGCACAATTATCAAAGCAGCATGCTACTGGCACTAGGATAAACATACTGACCAATGGAATAGAGTTGAAGGTTCAGAAATAGACCTTCACATCTTTGGCCAATTGATATTTGAAGATGCTACCAAGTCCACCTAATTTGAATAGAATATTCTCTTCAACAAACGGTGTTGGGAGCATTGGCTATCCATATGCAACAGAATCAAATATGACACCTATCTCACACCATGTACAAAAATTAACTTCAAATAGATCAAAGACCTAAATATAAGAACCAGGAATATAAAACTCCTCAAAGAAATGCAGTGAAGCATCATCAGGATCATGAGTTAGGCAGTGGTTTCTTAAACTTTACACTCAAAGCTCAAGCAAAAAAAGAAAAAATCATGAACTGGAACTCCAAAAAATTAAAAACTTTTGTTCATCAATGGAGTTTCTCACAAAAGTGAAAAGACAACATTCTCAATGGCAGAAAATATTTGGAAACACATTCAATAAGGATTAAATATCCCAGTATATAAAGAAACTCCAAAACTCAACAATAAAAAGACAAACACAATTTAAAAATTAGGCAAAAGCAACTTGGCAAATAAATTCATTAACCTCCTTTCCATGTGGGACAAGACTCCCAGGGGAATAAATCTCCCTGGAGATGTGGGACCCGACTCCCAGGAATGAGCCTGGCCCTGGCATCGAGTGAATGAAAAGGCCTACTTGATCAAAAGGGAGAAAAGAAAGGTAACAAAATAAGGTTACAGTGACTAAGAGATCTCAAATAGAGTCAAAAGACTATCCTGGAGGCCAAATGGCCACAGTAGGACATGCCCTTACGAAGAGTAGTCCCAAAATACTAGGTCCCTATCTGAGATTCTATAAAAGATTCACTCACTGAGTTTTGTATCTCAGAAACTTAAATCCACCAGTGTTCCTATGCCAGAAAAGTCCTAAAACCCAGAGGCAACAGCCTCTTTAAGAAAAACAATCAGATGTAGCCCCCTTTCCCATAAGGTCGACACCCCCTTTCAATATGAACAAGTTAAGGTGGTCACTACCTAGACACCCCTGAAGATCCAAAAAGTGATTAAATGAGAGGAAGGGATATCACCAGACAAGATAGGATTTAACAAAGGATTATGAATACTGAGACATGTATTTTTTAGATGCTAGGTATTAGAATAGCTAGAAGGAAATAACTGAAATGGTGGAACTGTAACCTATAACATTCTTTGAAGTATGCTCTATAGCTATTTGTTGAATTCTGCTTTGAAAGTAATCACCTTTCTGGACATATCCTATATTTCACAATAAGGAAAGAACTGAAACTGGAACTTTAACACAAAACATTTTTTGAAATTACCTATATATCTGCTTGTTAAGCTATACTTTGAAAGTCAACACCTTTCTGTGCACATGTTAAATTTTCCAATAATGGAAATAACTGAAACTGTGGAACTGTAACCCATAATGTTCTTTGAACTTTGCTCCCTAATTACTTGTTAAATCGTACTTTGAAAGTTATCACTGCTATGTGTTCACAAGTAAAATGCATAAAAAACTGGGCAAAATACTTGAATAGACATTTCTCCCAAAATAATATACAAATGGCTACAAAGAACATGAAAAGCTACTCATCAACACTATCTATTATGAAAAGGCAAATCCAAACCAAGAGATATCATTTCACACCTACAAGAATGGCTACCATTAAAAAAAAAACAGAAAACAAGAAGTGTTGATGAGGACGTGTAGAAATAGGAACACTCATTTGTTGCTGGTGGGAATGTAAAATCATGTAGCCACTGAGGAAGAATGTTTGGCAATTTGTCATGAAGTTAATATGAAATTGGCATAAGACCCAGAAATCCCTCTAATAGGTATATACCCAGAAGAATTGAAAGCAGGGACTCAAACAAGTATTTCCACACTGACAGTCGTGGCAGCATTATTCACAACTGCCAAAAGATGGAAGCAACCCAAGTGTCTTACAGAGGATGAACAGGTAAATAAATTGTGGTATATATATGTGATGGAGTATTATTCAGCTGTAAGAAGGAATGAAGTTCTGATGGATGTGACAACATGGATGAATCCCGAGGATGTCATGCTGAGTGAAATAAGCCAGACACAATAAAACAAATATTGTATGATATCACTGATATGAACAAATTGAAATAACAAACTTATAGGGTTAGAATCTAAAATATAGGACACCAGGTGATAGACTGGGGGTACAGAATGGGGAGTTGATGCTTAATTTGCACGGAATTTCTATGTAGGTTGGTTGTAAAGATTTGGAAATGGATGGTGGTGATGGTAGCACTTTTTGTGGGTGTAATTAAAAGCAATGAATTATAAGGGTGAATATGTTAAATGGGGAAATCTTAGGTTGCATATGTTAATACAATATAAATTATATAATAAGACTGTATAACAGTGAACCCTACTGTAGATGATATACTATAGTTCATAGTATAAATAAAACAATATTCTTCCTTAAATTATTACAAGTGTATGGCACTAATACAAGGTAATAATAATAGGGGGTATATGGAAAAATATACCTAATGTAAAATATGGACATTAATTTTAATAATTTTTTATCAACTGTAACAAAAGGAACTACTGTTGAAAAAAGCAGTATAGTTATTAATAAAAACTGCTATCATCAATTGTAACAAATGTTCCACACCAAAGCAAGGTATTGGTGGTGGGTAGTGTCTGGGAATCCTGTATTTTATTTATGCACAATTGTTCAGTGAACCCACAACCTCAGTAATAAAACAAAAATTAAAAAAGATAACAGAAGGCTGGAAGGTGTGCTTTCAGGTCGTGTGGAGAGACGAGACCACACTTAACCTGACTACCGACTCTCCTTCCAGGTTCTTTGCCCAGCAAAGGCGCTCACAGGCTTCTGGTTTTCTCCCTGATGAACCACGGAAACCCGACCATGCTCCCGAGCCCGGCGCACTGCGCCTGCGCACGGGCTACAGACGCAGCCTACCCGCCGCCACTCCACGTGCTCTTTCCTCCACGCTTTCTCAATCGCCTCTTTTGAATCCTGTTCCTGTAACTGGAGAGCAAGTGCATGCGTTTTCACGGAAACCTAGTCCGTGGGTTCCCGCTTCCAATACAGCCGGTGAAGCAACACTGGAAATGAGGCCGGAATTTGCTCTGCTTCCTGTCTCCAACTGTGCACGGGTGGGAACTCAAGCACTGGAAGAGAGGTTCCGGGTCTGAACTGAGCAGAGTCTGTGAAATGGAAACCAGACCGGGGACTGGGGACTGATTGCCATCCAATATTGGTATCTTCCTGAGATGCCCCATGCAGGGTTTTGATCCAGAGCCTCCTTCTCACACGGGATAGTCTCAGCGTCTGGAACTTTGAAATGAGCAGCTGTGGCCACCTGCTCTGAAGTGCACCAGACTGGCTGGGACTGGAGGAGCTAAGCTCTGTGACAGCCAAGCTCCTGTGGGAACCTTGAGGGAAATGGGACCGTGAGGAGGAAGGGGTCTTTGCTTGGGGTGAGGGGACAGAACTAGTGAGAGATCTGTGCACAGCAGCGGGCACCAGATTCGGGAAACTGTGGGACTGTGAAGAGGCAGTGAGGCCCGGGTTCCGTGAGGGGGCAGGGCCGGGGAGACTTGGAGGGCATGGGGCAGGGATCCGGCGGGAAAAAACTCCTGTCAGTCATGAGAGCTCATCAGGTCTCCTGTTAGAATCAAAATCCACCCCCTCCCTCCCAGAGGACAAACAAATAAAAAAGCAGTGTTGACCAAAGCAAGCTTTAACAGGAAGTTCAACATAGGGAACCTCCATTAAATTAATCTTGAAAAAGATAACTTTTGTCTTTTGGTCCATTCTGTGCCCTACTCCTTTGCACACATTAGATGTCCAGTAAATGTATTTGGTTGCACTGAGAAGCAATTACAGGGCATTGAGTATTATGTACATGATCAAGGCAGAAAAAGAGGGGGAAATCCTTGAGAGCTGAAGCATCCTTTCCTTAGGAATTCTGTGTTGTGCCTTCGTTGGATGCTTGGCATGGTTCTTGCACCACAATGCCAAATGGAAGTGAATTACAAGAAAATTTCAACCCAAGTCCTAGTAAGTGAGTTAAAAATAGTGTTCAGAGTTCTATACCATGTGAGGTTTTTATGAATTTTTCCTTTCACCCAGGATCTGGTGATTTTGAAGATGAACCTGAAAAGCAAAGGTGAAAATCTCTGCTTTCCTTTATGTTAGGTATAACCCTAATGGAGGTGAAGAAATCCTTTATTTGGCATGTTAAGTCCAGGAAGAAATATGAAAATTTGGAAGTATACTTAGGAGACGAGTACAAGCATACCTCAGAGATATTGTGGGTTCTGTTCCAGATCTCCACAATGGAGTGAGTCACCCGAATTTGTTGATTTTTCACAGTGTATAAAAGTTACATTTACACTGTGCTGTAGTCTCTATTAAGTGTGCAATAGCATTATGTACATAGCTTAATTTAAAAATACTCTATTGCTAAAAATGCTAACCATCATCTGAGGTTTCAGCAAGTTGTAATCTTTTTGCTGGTGGAGCGGCTTGTCTTGATGTTGATTATGCTGACGGATCAGGTTCGACGTTTTTGAAGGTTGGGGTGGCTGTGGCTATTTCTTAAAATAAGATAGCAATGAAGTTTGCTTCATTGCTTGACACTTCCTTTCACAAAACATTTCTCTGTAGCCTGTGATGGTGTTTGATGGCATTTTGCCCACAACAAAACTTCTTCCAAAATTAGAGTCAGTCCTCTCAAACCCTGTCACTCATTTGATGTAATACTCTGTACCCTTTGTTGACATTTTGACTATGTTCATCATCTTCACCAGGAATAGTTTCCATCTCACAAAACCACTTACTTTGCTCATCCACTAAAGTTTTATTGTGCGATTGTAGCAATTCAGTTACATCTTCAGGCTCCACTTCTAATTCTAGATCTGCTATTGGCACCACATCTGCAGTTCTTTCCTACACTGAAGTCTTGAGCCCTTCAAAGTTCAATTTGAGAACATTCTCATTGTTCTGAATAAAAGAAGTCCATACCTCTTATTCCCCCCTATTATTGATGCTTAGCTTTGTTATAGTGCCTTTGTTACAATTTATGAAAGAATATTACAATATTAGTGTTAACTATGGTCCTTGGTTAGTGTTAATTGTATTTTTCAAATATATTACCCTATAATTAACAACTTGTAATACTGACATACTTTTGTTCTATTTCACATAAGAACTTTTAAACATTTTTACAATTAACTGCAGTCATTATACATGACAGGTTTTGATATACTATACTGTCCCAGGTTTTATCCTCTAGCTTTCCTTTTAGTGACGTACATGACCCTAGACTTCCCATTTCTACCAAACTCATATTCAGCACTTATAGTTAATTACGCTTATAGTATTGTGCTTCAATCACCTCTATGCATTTCTAAACATTTAAAATCAACTGTATTAAAAGTTCTGTACTCCTTAAGCATCATCTGCCCATTCTCCACCCTCGTTCTATCTCCTGGTAACTTATATTCTAGACTTTAACTTTCAGAATTTTCTGATTATAATTAGTCCATATTAGTGATACCATTCAATATTTGTCCTTTTGTGTCTGGCTTATCTCAATCAACATAATATCCTTAAAGTTCATCCACATTGTTGCAATGCATCAGGACTCATTTCTTCTTACAGCTGCCTAATATTCCATCATATGTATATGCTACATTTGTTTATCAATTCCTAAATTGATGACACTTCCATCTATTGGAAATCAAAAATAATGTAGCAATGAACACTGGTGTGCAAATGTCTGTTCGGGCACCAGCTTTCAGTTCTTCCAGGTACTTGTAATGTAGAACACCTTCACCCTATTTCATTAACCACACACTGAATACCACCATTTCAAGGTATGGGGGTTTATGCTGAGAAACAATTCTTTTCAAGTGACCGGCAAGGGAGGAAGTGGTGTTTGTGTCTGTGTTCTGCGTACACATATTTGTAAAAGGATGGTGTTTCCTTTTTTCTTGAAAGGTAGCTTCCTCTTCTGTGGCAGTTGATAAGAAAGTTTTGGTTCCTGGTTAGAATGAGTACAGCAAGTATAATGTCATGGTGTGTATTAATTGTTGGTTTGGCAGAAAATCAGCTGGCATGGCCATATGGCTTAAATGAGGGGGATTTAATGAAGGGACTTTTTAAATAGGTGACAGCAGTTCTAAGAGAAATAAATAAAAGATGGGAGGAACTCTGGGAACAGCACTGGGGGAACTCTGTCCAATCCTTGGCTTGAAGGGGCAAGGAGAGAGAGCAGATTAGGAACCTGGAAAGGATTTTAGCCTGCAGTAGAAGTCAACCACTGCCAAATAAGAACACTCTGTACCTGTGGGGGAAGCTGGGGAAATAAATTCCCCTATCTCCCTCTCCTGCATTCCTCCTGTGTCCTTCCAAGGCTACCGTTGGAGAATCCCAACTGGAAGACAGACACAAGAGGGCCTTGATATGGTCCATACAGGATAACTTCCCAGGGTACAGAGCAGGTTAAAGAAGTATGAAGAGAAGATTTTTTCACAATCTCCCTAAGTCAATTGTTACATGTTTGTTAAAGATTGAGAGGTGACCACACTGTTACTTAGACTGAGTATTTGTTCCCTTGACTGGTGAAATGAAATGGGATTCTGTGATGGTGGCAGATAATGGTGACAGCCCACAGTTCTACAATGGCAGTTGAAACACCTGAGGCAGAGTACAGAGAAGAAAGTTTTCAACAGATTCTCCTGTCTGACAGCTTCTGTTTTTATTTCTCAGTTTGTTCATTGGCTCACTTTACTGTTTCTCTGCATGTCTCCCTGATGTTTTGCACTTAACCTCTAGGAGAGAGTCACAGGCTGAATGGATTGGCTGGTCAACATGCAAAATGGAGAAATGCTGTAAGGTAGACTTCTTTGCTTGGCTGCCTCATAGTTTGTTGATTGGCATACAGACCAATCCCTGGTTCAATTAGCTGTACCTGGGAGTTGAAGTCAAGTGATGCCACGCCTGGCAACATGTGTGCAATGAACTGCTTCCAGCTTGACTTGTGCTGTGTATCCTTTAGCTGTGGCTGAGTGATAAACCAACCTGAATCCTAGTTTGTTAAAACAACATCCACTTTATTAAATCATGTTTTCTGGCTTGGCTAGGCAGTTCTTCTGTTCTGATCTGGCTCAGTTGGTCTCTCATGGGATCTTTCATGTGTTTGTGCTCTTTGGTGGGCTGGCCAGTGACTGGATGACCGAGCATGGCCTCACCCACACATCTGGTGGTTGGCAGGTCATCTTCCAGAGCAATGGATTGTTGACTAGCAAGATTTTGTTCTATTCTATGTGGCCTCTCATCCTCCTGCAGGCTATCTAAAGCTTATTCACTGGTGTACAAGTGTAGCAAGAGGGGGAAAGCCACATTTGCAAGCACTTTCACATCTCTGCTTATATCTGTTAGCTATTGTCCCATTGGCCAAAACCAATCTCATGAGCAAGCCTAGCAACAGCACAGGAAGGACCATACAAAGAAATGGGGAATGCTTGCACCCATTTGAGCAAAAATCACATCCAGAATTGGGCTGTGAGTACACAGAGTACTCAGAATTTCAGGGACTTGTCTAGGATCCAGGCATTTCAATATAACCTTCAGAGAATTTCACTTAGGTACAGCACACAACAACAGGCCTAAACTCTAATTCATTTGCCATGCAAAAGATGAGGCAGAATACAGTTTTTATAACTGATATAAATTTACATAAAAATTTAAACATTTCAGATTTGTTTTAATTTTCTAGGGCTACCTTAACAAAGAACCTCCAACTGGGCCCACTAAGCAGAGATTCTGCATTCAGTGTTGTAGCTCAAGGGGCTAGAAAGGGCTTTAACAGTTTGTTTAGGTGGTTGGCAGAAACACAGATCAAAATGTGGCTGACATTACCTGATGTTGAAATGGCAGGACTGCCCTGGTATAATGTAGAGGAGGGGATTCAAAGGCTTAGATAGATCAGGATGTTAGAGTGGATTTATCATTGAAGACCTGCTCACACACCCCTGGAATGTCAAGAGGACACACCTTTTACCAGGACTTTGAGGAATAAATTTGTGAGACTAGCTCTGTCATCCCTGAAGAGCTCTGTAGTCACCCTTCTCTGTAGGTCAGATATTATTGTAGGAACTGCTGTCACTGAGCTGGAATCCTTAAACACTATGGAGATAATAGGATCCTGAGTTGGCAAAAGCCATGTGGCAGCAGTTAATTGCCAAACACAAGGTGGGTGTGGCTATCATAATGGAAAATAGGCTCAAAGCAGCAGTCAAAATAATCTGATTCACAGAGACTTATGGCATTGGCTAGTAGATCATGGAGTACCTAGTAGTAAAATGGATGGGCAGTCTACTAAATTCTTGTTTGCTGTGTATAAGCAGAAGAATTCTAGGTCAACTTAACAAAAGCCTACCTTGAAGTACAAAAACAGAGAGTCATGGCCCCTTAATCAGTTCCCAGATTTGAAACAGTTTACATTTCTAGAGCCCCTTGAATAAGGAGAAGGCTGGGTACACTTGTGGAAGGACCCTGTTACATTGCCAAAAATTTATACTGTTAATCTTCCTCCCAGCCTTCCCCAGGGGGAACTACAGCCTTTTACCAGGGTAACTGTGCATTGGGGAAAAGGAAATGATCAGATATTTCGTGGATTATTAGACACTGGTTCAGAAGTGACATTAATTCCCGGAGACCCAAAACGCCACTCTGGTCCACCAGTCACAGTTGGGGCTTATGGAGGTCCGGTGATTAATGGAGTTTTAGCTCAGTGGGTCCCTGGACCCATTCTGTGGTTATTTCTCCAGTTCCAGAATGCATAATTGGAATAGACATACTCAGCAGCTGGCAGAATCTTCATATTGGTTCCCTGACTCATGGAGTGAGGGCTATTATGGTGGTAAAGGCCAAGTGAAAGCCACTGGAACTGCCCCTGCCTAGCAAAATAGTAAGCCAGAAGCAATACCAGACTGCTGAAGGGATTGCAGAGATTAATACCACTCTTAAGGACTTGAAGGATGCAGGGGTCATTATTCCCACCACATCCCCATTCACCTCTCCTATTTTGCCTGTTCATAAAACAGATGGGTCTTGGAGTATGACAGTGGATTATCATAAGCTTAACCAGGTGGTGACTCCAATTGCAGCTGCTGTTCCAGGTGTGGTCTCATTGCTTGAGCAAATCAACACATACCCTGGTACCTGATATGCAGATATTGAGCTGGCAAATCCTTTTTTCTCAATAGCTGTTAGTAAGGACCACCAGAAACAGTTTGCATTCAGCAGGAAAGGCCAGTAGTATACGTTCATTGTGCTACCTCAGGGGTATATCAACTCTCCAGTCCTATGTCATAATATTGTCTGCAGTGACCTTGATCATTTTTCCCTCCCACAAGACATCACACTGGTCCATTATATTGATGATATCATGTTGATTGGACCTAGTGAACAAGAAGTAGCAACTACTCTAGATTTGTTGGTAAGGTATTTGTGTGTCAGAGGATGGGAGATAAATCTAAGAAAAATACAGGGGCCTTCCACCTCAGCAAATTTCAAGGTATCCAGTGGTGTGGGGCATGTAGAGATATCCCTTCTAAGGTGAAGGTTAAGCTGTTACATCTGGCCCCTCCTATGACCAAAAATGAGGCACAATGCTTAGTTGGCCTCTTTGGATTTTGGAGATAACATATTCCTCATTTAGGTGTGCTACTCCAGCCCATTTATCAAGTGACCAGAAAAGCTTCTAGTTTTGAGTGGGGTCCGGAACAAGATGAGGCTCTATGACAGGTCCAGGCTGCTGTGCAAGCTGCTCTGCCACTTGGACCATATGATCTAGCTGATCCAATGGTGCTAGAAGTGTCAGTGGCAAAAAAAGATGCTGTTTGGAGCCTTTGGCAGGCTCCTATAGAAGAATCACAATGCAGGCCCTTAGGATTTTGGAGTAAAGCCTTACCATACTCTGCAGATAACTACTCTCCCTTTAAGAAACAGCTGTTGGCCTGCTACTGGGTCTTAGTAGAGACAGAACATTTAACCATGCATCACCAAGTTACCCTGAGACCTGAGTTACCTATCATGAGCTGGGTTTTGTCTGACCCACCAAGCCACAATGTTGGTCGTGCACAGCAGCACTCCATCATAAATTGGAAATGGTATATACAAGCTAGAGCTTGAGCAGGTCCTGAAGGCACAAGTAAGTTAATGAGGAAATGACCCAAATGCCCATGGCCCCCACTCTTTACATCTTACCTTCTCTTTCCCATCCCACAGGTATGCTGTCTTATGGAGTTTCTTACAATCAGTTCACTGAGGAAGAGAAAACTCAGGCCTGGTTTACAGATGGTTCTGCATGATATGCAGGTACCACCCAAAAGTGGACAGCTGCAGCATTGCAGCCCCATTCTGAGATGTTCCTGAAGGACAGAAGTAAGAGGAAATCCTCCCAGTGGGCAGAACTTTGAGCAGTACACCTGGATGCTCACTTTGCTTCAAAAGAGAACTGGCCAGAGGTGCATTTGTATGCTGATTCATGGACTGTTGCTAATGGTTTGGCTGGATGGTCAGGGACTTGGAAGGAACATGATTGGAAAATTGGTGACAAAGAAGTTTGGGGAAGAGGTATGTGAAAAGACCTTTGTGAATGGGCAAAAAAACATGAAGATATTTGTGTCCCATGTGAATGCTCACCAGAGGGTGACTTCAGCAGAAGAAGATTTTAATAATCAAGTGGATAAGATGATCTGTTTGGTAGATACCAATCAGCCTCTTTCCCTATCCACTCCTGTCATTGCCCAATGGGCTCATGAACAAAGTGTTCATGGAGGTAGGGATGGAGGTTATGCATGGGCTCAGCAACATGGACTTCCACTCACCAAGGCTGACCTGCCCACAGCCACTGCTAAGTGCCCAATCTGGCAGCAGCAGAGGCCCACACTCAGTCCCCAGTATGGCACCATTCCGTGAGGTGATCAGCCTGTTACCTGGTAGCAGGTTGATTACATTGGACCACTTCCGTCATGGAAGGGGCAGCAATTTGTTCTTACTGGAATAGATACATACTCCAGATATGGGTTTGCCTTCCCCGCATGAAATGCTTCTGTCAAAACTACCATCCATGGACTTATAGAATGCCTTATCCACCATTATGGTATTCCACACAGCATTGCTTCTGACCAAGGAACCCACTTAACAGCAAATGAAATGAGGGAATTGGCACATGCCCATTGAATTCTCTGGTCTTACCATGTTTCCCATCATCCAGAGGCAGATGGGTTGATAGAATGGTGGAATGGGCCATTGAAGACTCAACTGTGGTGCCAACTAGGTGGATTACCTTGCAGGGCTGGAGCACTGTTCTCCAGGAGGCTGTGTATGCTCTGAATTAGTGTCCACTCTATGGTGCTGTTTCTCCCATAGCTGGATTCATGGGTCCAGGAATCAAGGGGTGGAAACATGAGTAGCACCACTCACCATCACTCCTAGTGATCCACCAAGAAAATTTTTGCTTCCTGTCCCTTAAAGCTTATGCTCTGCAGATCTACAAGTCTTAGTTCCTGAAGGAGGAGTGCTTCCACCAGGAAACAGAACAATAATTCCATTGAACTGGAAGTTAAGACTTCTACCTGGCCACTTTAGGCTTCTTATTCCTCTGAATCAATAGGCAAGGAAGGGGATTACTGTACTAGCTTGGGTGATTGATCCTGACTATCAAGGGGAAATAGCACTGCAACTACACAATGGAAGTAAAGAAGAGTTTTCCTGAAATATACAGGAGATCCTCTAGGGCATCTCTTAGTACTACCATGCCCCGTGATTGAAGTCAATGGAAAACTGCAACAACCCAATCCAGGCAGGAATACCAATGGCCAAGAAACTTCAGGAATGAAGGTTTGGGTCGCCCCACCAGGCAAAGAACCATGGCCAGCTGAAGTGCTTGCTGAGGGTAAAGGGAACATGGAATGGGTAGTGGAAGAAGGTATTGATAAATATGAACTATGACCATGTGACCAGTTACAGAAATGAGGACTATGATGGCATGAATATTTCTTCTTTGTTTTTTCTATGAGTATGTTTGTATTTGTCTGTAAAGCAAATATCTTTTTCTTCTCCATCTTATCCCCTTATCATCTGACATCAGCTGTGTTATTCATTTTGCAGTATTTTAGTTAAAGGAAATCAAGTTGAAGAGTTAATGTCACCCCAGGACTTGCACCCTATTTAGGAGAGATTTAGTGCATTTCCATTTGTATGCAGGGCAGCAGAGTATTGTCAGGGAAAATATATGTCTGTTGTTGTTCTCTACTTAGAGATAAAGTATGGTTTAAGGTGATGTGTATAACTGCCAAATTGACAAGGAGTGGACTGTGATGGTTAGGTTCATGTATCAACTTGGCCAGTTGACGGTGTCCAGGTATCTGGTCAAGCAAGCACTGGCCTAGCCATTACTACAGGGACATTTGTGGCTGGTTAATAAACCAGAGGGCTGGTTTATTAAATCATCAATCAATTGGCTGCAGTTATGACTGATTACATCAATGACAGGCATGTCTTCCACAATGAGAGAATTCAGTCAGCTGGATTTAATCCAATCAGTTGAAGACTTTTAAGTGAGACAGATAGAGACTTTCACTTTTTCTTTGGCTAGCCTGCAAAGCATTTCCTGAGGAATTCATTGAGCACCTTCATTGGAGTTGCCCGTTTGCTGCCTGCCTTACATAATTTTGATGCGTAAATACCCACAGTTGTGTGAGACACTTTTATAAAATCTTATATTTATATATTTCTCTTCTCTTGTTGATTCTGTTTCCCTAGAGAACCTTAACTAATACAGAAAGCATCTGTTTTGTGTCTCTTTCCTGGCTTCAGGGATGGCTTGCTGACAATCCAGGCATTCTCTGCCTCAGTTGTCACCTGACTTTCTCCACTGTGGCTGTCTGCGTGGGTAAATGTTCTCCTTATATAGATACCAGTAATATGGATTAGGGCCCAGCCTAATCGAGTTTGACCTCACCATCACTAATAACTTCTCCAAAGATCCTATTACTAAAAATGTCACATCCACAGGACCTGTGGTTAGAACTCATACATGTCTTTTTTTAAAATTAAATTCAGTTTTATTGAGATATATTCACAAATCATACAGTCATCTGTGGTGTACCATCAACTGTTCGCAGTACCATCATACAGTTTGCATTCATCACCCCAATCTGATTTTGAACATTTTCTTTACAACCTGAAAGAATAAAAATAAGACTGAAAAATAAAAGTAAAAAAAGAACACCCAAATACCACCCCCATCCCACCCTATTTTTCACTTAGTTTTTGTCCCCATTTTCCTACTCATCCATCCATACACTGGATAAAGGGAGTGTTATCCACAAGGTTTTCACAATCACAGTCACTCCTTGTAATCTACATTGTTATGCAATCATCAAGAGTCAAGGCTACTGGATTGGAGTTTGATAGTTTTAGGTATTTACTTGTAGCTATTCCAATACATTAAAGCCTAAAAATTTTATCTATATAGTGCATAAGAATGTCCACCAGAGTGACCTCTTAACTCCATTTGGAATCTCTCAGCCACTGAAGCTTTATTTCATTTCATTTCGCATCCCCCTTTTGGTCAAGATATTTTCAATCCCAACCTGCTGGGTTCAGATTCATCCCTGGGAGTCATATCCTGCATTGCCAGGAAATTTATACCCCTGGGAATAAGTTCCCATGTAGGGGGGAGGGCAGTGAGATCACCTGCTCAGGGTGAACGTGTCTTTGAGGGAGACAATAATGCCCATAAGAAAAGTGAACAATTCTGTGGTACTTTGTACATTTGCAAGATTGTACAACCACCTCCTTTTCTGGTTCCAAAACATTTTCATCAACCTGAAACCCTATACCCATTTACTAGTCACCCCCCAATCACTCCTTTCCCCCAGGCCCTGGAAATACCAATTTGCACTCCACCTCTAGCTTTACCTATTGTGAATATTTCCTGTAAGTGGCATCATGAAATACATATCCTTCTTTCACATAGTGTAGTGTTTTTGAGGTTCAAACATTGTAGTATTTATTAGTACTTCATTGTTTGCATGACCGGGTAATGCTCAATTGAATGTGTACTTTAAAATTTGTTTTTCATTCATTTGATAATGGCATTTGGTTTGTTTTTGCCTTTTGTCTATTGTGAATGGTGTTGGTATGAACTTTCAAGAACTTGTATTTGTTTGAGTACTAGTTTTCAATTTCTCTTCTAATTCTATGTTTAACATTTTGAGGAACCATGGAACATTTTTCCCTCAGTGTCTGGAGAATTTTATGTTCACATCTGCAATTCATGGGTGTTCTAATTCCCCCACATTCTCACTAACACATTATTTTCCTATTTTTTAAAAAACTTTAGCCTTCCTGGTGGGTACGACATGGTTCCTCAATGTGGTTTTGATTTGCATTTTCCTAGTGTCTAGGAATGATTTTTCAGCCAACATTTTGAGTATTACATAGTGAGGCTGTCTGGTGGTCAACCTTTACAGCCATATCTGGGAAATTATGTGAATATATTATTGCATTGGCTATAATTTATAAAAATAAATGGAATCAAAGTTCTTCTGCACTGGTCCATACCAAGGACTCTCTTCAAACCCGGTCTCTATATTGAGCTAATTCATTAGCAGCCTTCTCTTACAGTGTGTTGATATCTTTTCCCAAATGTACTCCTTAGCTAATGGAGGTATTGGTTGTTTCAAGACAAGATTGTCAAAAACTGATTTCATTTCACCTTTCTATTTCTAGGTATGTCACTGACTTGCTGAGTCATATATTGCAAGCTCAAAATCTCTCATTCCTCTGTTTTTCCCTCTAGATAATGTGGTTTATAAAGAGCACATAGGCATTTTAGCTGGACAAAGGTGTAGACATAGGAAATAATTATTTTATTTAATAGAATTCTCTTATTTGTGCACAGGTAAATGAAAACATTATCTTTATGAAATAAAAATCTTTGTATATTTGGTTCTTCACTAGATTGAAAGCTTTTTGAAAACAGGGGTCTTTGAGTTCCATCTTTCTATATCAGACATATATGGTCAACATAATACAATGTAATGAGGTCATGTGCCTTTTACCTGGTTAATAACCTAGTGGAATCCATGAAGGCACATCAGCCTGTTGGTGAACAGAATGGAAATCATGAAGGTTGCTGACACCAAAC
Source organism: Choloepus didactylus (assembly GCF_015220235.1). NCBI lineage: Eukaryota > Metazoa > Chordata > Mammalia > Pilosa > Megalonychidae > Choloepus > Choloepus didactylus. The sequence continues at coordinate 6,511,383 of NW_023637606.1, forward strand.
TTTATGCAACTGCCCACACTGTCACCTGTGCACAGTCTTTGTGGTACAGGATCTGTCACTTCTGCCTTTTTTGAACAGTTCTGTTTCCTGTGGATAGACAAAGTAGGTAGAGTTTGGAGGTGAAGAGAGTTCCAGCCTGTGAACTCTGTCTTGGAGGCTGATCGAGGAAGCTTCTCTTGCTGGCTTAGAGAGCCCTTATAGCAGCTGACTGGTGTAAAAGTTTTGAGGGAGGAATGATGTGTTTCTGACCTCATCATTCAGCTTTGGGCCTGTCTCATATGGGGATACCTTAATAAAAGAATGCTGTGAAATCAAATCAATACTCTATGACATGGAAAGTCATGGAACCATGGAATCATACTTACTAGAATGTGCTAGAGTTTTGTGCTTAGTATTCTCAACTAAATTGTGAATTCCTAAAAGGCAAATATGACATTTATTCATTTCTGCAAACTTAATAGTTAATATAGGACTTGGCATACAACAGATGCAAATAAATTTATGAATGAGTGAGTGTTGAAAAAATGAGAAACAGGAAAATTAAGATGCTAATGTTTGGGATAATAAGGGTGTGTTTCAAAAATATAATTTTTAGGTGTGATTTTGGGTTTGCCAAGCTAGAGTTTATTTTCCATATTTGTGCTGGATCTTAATAAGATTCTTCTTATCCAAATATGATAAAAATTTCAGGACACCATGATGAAGAGAACATTCAAGAATTTTACCAGCCATGTAAATCAGTCTAATTATGTTGGGTGGTTCTATTCCAAAGACCAAGAGTATGGGTACGTCCCTCTTAAAGTGGCAAACTAAAACATGATTCGATAAAGCAAACTATGTAATGCATAAATCTGCTGACTCCCTACATCCTCTGGCCTTAAACTATTGCAATAAGAATTTTACCAATTATAGGGGACATCTTGGATTTTGATCCATTTTCTTTGAATTAATAGCTGTTGTCAGTACTTTCCATAACTTGTTTTTCACCATTGGATACTATCACTGTTTCCAAATTTCCTGATGCACTTTAGGAGGGACTAATCTGGTAATGAACTATTTAAGTTACTCTCCTGAAAAGAGAAGTAATGGACCCTGCATTATGCAAATCCCCAAACGACACCCTCAACTCTCTCAGCCACCCAAAATACTCCTTGAGAAACTGCAGCTCCTGATAAGAAGAGACATACTTCCTCTTTAGTTAGCTCTGAGAAACTATCAAACTGAGTGAGAAGGAAGAACTTTCCATCTTGAGGGGTAAGTAGTAATGGGTTTAGTGTCTTCCAATAGAAAACAGAACATGTTTCAATTGTGATCTTGGATTTAGACACAGGTTCTGGCTGTGGAATTTTTAAGGAGAACTTGCTACATGCTCTGTTGATTTATTTCTTGAAAGCTTCTCTATATGCTTCTATCTCCTTTTCATTTCTACACTTCTCCTTGGACAAGGAAATTGAACATTGTTATGTGATACTGCGAAATTTACTGAGATGTGGCAGCATGTTGAGAGGATCTGGTGAATTGTGACTTAAGAGTGTTAAGGTAGATTAAAATGATAAAGCTACAAGAAACAGCATCTGAAGAAAATCTAGCCTGTCACCAACTTGTAATTAAAAAGAAAATATTTATTGAGTTGACCAGTGTCACATAGGGAATTAACATGACATGGTATTTCACATGCCACATGCCTCATCCCCAAAATAAACACATCAGTACATTAAATTTCAGGTTCACAGTGGAAGGATTTTATGTTTTATTCACAAACAAATTGAAGAGATCAAGAGGTCAGTGTTTTGCCACCAGTTGGTTGTGATTACCTGAGAGGAGTTTTTATGAAACCAAGTCAGTGTATATCAACCAGCATTTTAAAAGAAATGAAAAATTCTAAATGTTAAATTATCAGTTTGTTCAGGTGGTGAGCATCATTTGGTGAAACTTAGTTCAGTTTCGTTATCTTCTCTTCCATCTCTCTCTGAAAATCCCTCCCAAAATCTCTCTCTCTATTGTAAACTGTACTTTTTACTGTGGGTTTTGACCCGAATTCTCTCCAAATTAGCATTGCTAAATGCCTCTGCTGTTCTGAAAAAAAAAATAGTATCATCTCTTTTACATAACAAACTTTAGATAAAATGGTTTCAAAAGAGTCTCAAAAATCAATTGCGAGATAATATTCCATTGTGTATATATACCACTTTTTGTTTATCCATTCATTGGTTGATGGATACTTCAGTTTCTTCCATCTTTTGGCAATTGTGAATAATGCTGCTGTGAACATCAGTGTGCAAATATCTGTTCACAACCCTGCTTTCAATTTTTTTTGGTATATCCCTAGCAGTAGGATGCCAGATCATGTGGTGACTTTATACTTATCTTTCTGAGGAAATGCCATAGACTATAGTTAATAGTACACTGAAAAGAATGTGTTTTCATGAAACATAGCAAATGTTCCATATCAATGCAAGGTGTTAATAGTAGGTTGGTATTTGGGAATCCTGTATTTTATGCATGATTGTTCTGTAAACCCACAACAGCACTAATAGAAAATATATTAAAACCAAAACAAGACAAATGATCTTATCTAGACAGGGTTTCTTTACAGTATATCATAGAGTAGGATTTTTGAGGAAAAGGGAAACATGAATAAATAAAATCAATGTTGAGAGAAATGAATGTATCCAGAAGGTGATGAAGTATAATTCTTTCAAGGGACATATGATTCCCATTTAAAGAATTTTATTAATAATCAGGCAATGTTATCTACTGCAGAGGTTTCAAGGTGGTGATGGCCTAGTTGTCTTTTTTAAATGAAAAACTGAATTTGAAGGTCTTTAGGTAGAGGCTGTGGTCTCCACTTCTCCAAAGGTCATCATTGCCTACCAATGGCCTCATTTATGTGACATGTCTAGCTCCCTGGAGACATTGGCCCCTAGTCCATGGTATGGCAGCTGTACACGGGTTTGGGTTCAGGCAGACTTTGTCCAAATCCTAGCTATGTATTTTACTAGCAGTGTCTTTGAATAAGTAATACAGTTTCCTTGAATATAATTCTTTTATCTGAAATGTGGGGGAATGTGGGGGATAATGATAACATCTACATCATAGAGTGGTTTTGTACTTTCAATGAAACCATAGTTTCAGATCACTTATAAAAGTTGCTTGGACTATAGTAGAAATTCCACAAAAAATTTAGGCAGTGGTATGGAAGAGATAAGGGAAGTCTTTTGAGTAAAATTTGATTTACAGCCAATGTTCCAATGCATAATGTATAATGAGCCTATTCAGGCTGGTCAGGGATCTAGGATTCTTCTGCAATGGGACTTCTCAGATAATTACTGAGAAGGTTACTGTGGGGGCATCACAGGACCCTTGTTAATTCTCACCAGCACTGGGAGAAGGATGGGTCACCAGCATGCAAAATCCCAGTTATAACTAGAGTCCTGGAAGGAGCATCAGCCATCTCCATGACTCCATTAACACCATCATCGCCATTACTATCATGTTCACCACAATCATTGTCATCACCACCAGTACTACCACCAAGACAACCACAATCACTACTATCAACACCACAACCACCATCACAACAACCAACAACACAAGTTCCACCATCACCAACATCACCACTGTCACTGCCACTAGACCACTTCTATCCCCATAATGGCCACCATCATCATCACCACCACCATTACTACCATCATCACCACCATCATCACCACCATCAATAGAACCTCTATCACCACCACAACCACTCACTATCGCCATCACTACCATAAACCCAACTGCCATCACCACCACCACCCAGCTACCACCATCACCACTACTACCACCATAATGACCACCATCACCAACACAACTGCCATTACCACCAACACCAAACCACCATCACCATAACCACCACCACCATCACAACTGACACCAAAACACTACTATGACCATAATGACAACCATGACCACCACCATCATGACCAACATCACTACCACCATCACCACCACCACCACAACCAGCACCACACCACCACCACAGTCAACACTATCACCATAACCACCACCACCACCACCACCCTCACTGGCACAATCATGACCAACACCACCACTACCACAGTCACCACTATCTCCACCCCCACCACCAACTACAAAAACATCATGAACACTATTAATCAAGTCACTATTACAATCACCACCACTACCACCATGACTACCAAAATCACAACCATTACAACCACCACCATCACCACCACTGCCACCACCTGTGACCATCATCACTATCATCACCATCATCACCTGCACCTCCACCTTCACCACCCTCATTATCAATCACCATTACCACCACCATGACCATCACTCATGACCTCCAACCCCATTTATTATTAAGCACTTGTCATGGGCCAGACAGGTGCTATGTACTATGGAATGTCTTCTCTCTGAATCAGCACATGATGCTATGACTATGTGTCTTTTTAGTTCCACTTTGCTGATGGATAAGCTGAGGCTTGGAGGTAAAGTCATCACCTCAGAACCACTCAGCTAGTAACTGGATTTGGGATTCATATTCAGGTTTGTCTATGTACTGAATGACGATGCTCTTACTGCCTGATGACCAGCACCTAATTGTGGGCAAGGTACTGAGAGAGATTTACCCTCCAGGCACACAGACAAGTCTCAAAGGATTCCAGACCCTGAGAGCAGAGCAGAGCAGCTATCTCAATACAGGAGAATAGAGAAGGAATGGAGCTGCCAAGATAAATGCATTTTTTGACATTGTTTTCTATTAAAATATTTATTATTTTTACTGTTTTATTACTAAACTAGTGTGCAAAATTTATAATTATGATAGAATAAAAAGAAATTAAGTATCACAAGAAGGCCTTTCACCATTAACATTTCTAATTCCTTTAAATGTGATATAATGTATTTGCTCTGTAACTTGATTTTATTCCTAATGCCATATCACAATTGCTTTCCATGTTATTTTCCTCCCACATTATTTTTATTTATGATATTGTATTATTTTCATTAAACATATTTAAATGTTGCCTTTATTCCCATCTATAGTTTATAAGAACTATTTTCTTGCATTTTCTTGTAAGTGCCTTTATTATCACTGATACCAATTTTTGATCATTTTGACACATTTGCTGGCTCTGTATGTTGCTAATGTGCACTGGCAGTTTTATCCTAAACACCAATTACCCACTGACATAACATTAGGACAGTTCTTTTTAAATTTTAAAATAATGTCTCTTCTGGTTTGCTAATGCTACCATTTTGCAAAATACCAGAAATGGATTGGATTGGCTTGTATAAAGGGGGTTTATTTGGTTACAGAGTTAAAGTCTTAAGGCCATAAAGTGTCCAAGGTAAGGCACCAACAATAGGGTACCTCCAGTGGAGAAAGGCCATTGGCATCTGGAAAACCTCTGTTTTTGCTGGGAAGGCATGTGACTAGCATCTGCTTGCTCCCAGGTTGTGTTTCAAAATGGTGTTCTCCAAAATGTCAGCGTCAGCCTTCAATGGCCATCTTCAAAATGTATCTCCAAGCTGCAGCTCTGAGGTCCTTCTATTTGTGTGCCCCTTTATAAGACTCCACTGAACTAATCAAGGCCCATGCTGAATGGGCAGGGACACACCTTCATGGAAATAATCTAATCAAAGTATTACCCACGGTTGGGTGGGTCACATCTCCACAGAGAAAACCTAATCCAAAGATTCCAACATAGTCAACACTAATAAATCTGCCCCCACAAGTTTGTATCAAAGAATATGTGTTTTGGGAAACATAATACATCCAAACAGGCACTTTCCACACCCTGAACCCTAAAATGACATGATCTTTCCATATAAAAAATACATTCACCCCATCATAATATTACAAAAACTTAAATCATTTCAGTAACAATAGGTAAGTACAAGATTCCGTCAAAATCAGCCACATGTGTGGTCTTGTCCTAAAGCAAAATAACCCTCTGGCTGTGGGCCTGTGAAACTTAGAACAAGTTATCTGCTGCTGATATACAAAAGAGGGACAGTCATAGGATAGATACTTCCATTGCCATAAGGAAAAACTGAAATGAAAACAGAGTTCACAGGACCAAAAAAAATTCCTAAAACCTACAGGGCAAACTTCATTAGATTTCAAAATGTGAGAGTCATTTATAGAATGATATTTCATCCTAGAAGCTTGAGAGAGAGCAGGAGTCCAACCCTTTCCATGGGCCTACACAGCAGCCCTTTTCTCTCCAAATGCTGGGGTGATTGCTCCAACATATTCATGCACTGGGGAGACCACCTTCTTGGCCCAATCCTCCTCAAACTTTAGGGTGCCACCTGGACTCTGCCTCTCCAGAGCAAAGGCTCTCCCCTCTCTGAACAGTGGGGTGGTGGCCAGGCTCTCCCCAATCCCTGGGGAATGTACTCCACCCTCTCTGGGGCCTGAGATGGCAGAAATCTTCCTGAACATCTAGATAGAAGGCCCATACTCTGCCTCTGGGGCAAACTCACCTTTTCTATGTGCATGTGCCACTCTACTCTTCTTGCCCAAGATTTCTTGACTCCAGACCTCAAGTTCCATGATTCTGTCCTTGAAGAAATGTTTGCTTCAATTTGTTCCTTCTGTGTCCCCTCCAGTCCAGACCAGCAGTGGCTCCATCCATATAGATTTTGTAAAAATCTTGTCGGCTTGGCATGAAGCACACAGGGGTCAAAACCATCAGACAACAGGAGTTTTCACAAATCTTTTTGGATAACTCCATTTCCAATCCTGGCTTGTACTGAAATGACCATGAGTTTCCATGTTTTGTTAAATACTCTCATGGGGCTGTGGCCTCTGGGGTATCACTTTCTGGAAGCCTAAATTTTCCAAACTATCAGTTTCTGGTTTCTTCATACCCAAGAGTTCATTACTCAGCTTGTCTCTGTCCTGACACATTTTACTATAAGCTGCAAGGAGAAACCAGCCTACATCCTCCGCACATAGTCTGGAGATCTCCTCAGCTAAGTATTCCAGTTCATTGCTTTCAAATTATGCCTTCTAACTGATACCAGGACAAAATGTTGCCAAATTCTCTGCCACTTTAAAACAAGATCACCTTTCTTCCAGTTTGTAATGAAACATTCAACATTTCTGTTCATTGCCTTGTCAGAAGTATCTTTAGAGTCCATATTTCTACCAAGAGTCTCTTCAAAGTAGTCTAGGCCTTATCTATCCAGCTTCTCACAATTCTTCCAGACTCTCCCCCTTATCTATTCAAAAAGCCATTCCAACATGTTTGGTATTTGCAAACTCAGCAGCACCCCACTCCTGGTACCAAAATCTGTTCTGGTTTGCTAATGCTACCATTTTGCAAAATACCAGAAGTGGATTGGCTTGTATAAAGGGGGCTTATTTGGTTACAAAGTTACAGTCTTAAGGCCATAAAGTGTCCAAGGTAAGGCATCAACAATATGGTACCTTCACTTGAGAAAGGCCATGGGCATCCAGAAATCCTCTGTTAGCTGGGAAGGCATGTGGCTGGCATCTGTTTGCTCCCAGGTTGCATTTCAAAATGGCATTCTCCAAAATGTCAGCATCAGCCTTCAATGTACATCTTCAAAATGTATCTCTAAGCTGCAGCTCTGAGGTCCTTCTATTTGTGATCCCCTTTATAAGACTCCAGTGAACTAATCGAGGCCCATGCTGAATGAGCAGGACCACAACTCCTTGGAAATAATATAATCAAAATATTACCCACAGTTGGGTGGATTACATCTCTATGGAAACAACCTAATCCAAAGATTCCAACTTGATCAACACTAATACATCTGCCCCCACAAGACTGCATCAAAGACTATGGCATTTGGGGGGACATAATACATCAAAACTGGCACAATATCCATGGGGCAAAAATGTACAACACCACTTTTAAAGTCTTCTGTGTAAGGTCCATTTATACTGTTGTCTGATATTTTCATTTAATTCATTAGAAAGAAATTTTTTGTATATCTACTATTGTTTCATTTTTAAAATTAAACAGTTGTAGGTTTAGAGAAAAATCATGCAGAATGTGTAGAGTTCCCATATACCACACTCCCCACACAGAATCAGTTTTCCCTGTTACTAACATTTTGTATTAGTGAGGTAACTTTGTTACATCTGAATGAAACAATATTATTAAAAATGTACTATTTAATACAGTCATACACTGCTACCCCTTGGTATTTATGTGTGTGTGTGTGTGTGTGTATTTAAAAGTATACCCTTAAGATTATCTTTTTTCCTTCTCCCCTTGTTATTATGGAAATTATCAAACATATGCACATGTAGAGAGAATAGCAAAATGAGACTCCATCAACCTATCTCCTAGCTTCAACAATGATAACTCCAGGACAATCTATTTCATCTCCACTTCCACCCTATCCTCAAACCAACCCCTCCCCAAATATTTTGGAGTAAATCTTGGTCATCATTATTTCACCTAAAAAATTTTAATATATATCTGTAAAATATTAAGACTTTTAAAAATAGACCCTTTATCTTGCCTATAGCTTCCTTTGGGCCAGCCACCTAAATTGACAGTTGAGGAAACTGAGGGTGACTTATCTTATGTAGGAAAAACTAACCATCATTCCTTAATGTCATCAAATATCCAGCTTGTAAACTTTTTTGTAAAAGCTATTTGTTTGAATTGGGATCTAGTAAGACATTGCAATTTGTTGATATCATTTTAAATCTCTTTTAATCAAGTGTATCCCTAGATTACCCTTACTTTTATCCCTTTTAAGACAAACTTGTAAGTTTATCCCCCTAGACTGGATGTCGCTGATTCCAATAGAACAGGATTTTAATTACCAGCAGAGCAGTCCGTAAGATGCATCTATTGTTTCCCATTTGTTTGGTGTTATAGTTTCCAACAGGAAATTCTGCTAAGATCATCCTTGGATGATCCTTTTTTTGAGATTGTTTCCCTGAAGTTGAATTGTTGGGTTGAGAGATATGCAGAAATTGAAGGGTTTTATAAACACCAGCCATGTGGCTTCTACACTTTGCAACTATCAGGAACTGGTTTTCATGGGGTTTACTGATTCTACTAGGAGCTCTTGTCACATCCTGCCCAGATTGTTGCTGCTGGTGTCAGTGCTATGGGAAGCTGGTGCCTGATCCTCTGTGCAGGTGAGTGGAATAAAGAATTCACCTAGTTTCCCCCCTTGCTACTGCATCCTAACTCAAGATGGCACTTTCTCCAGAAAAGACGGTGTGCACCTGTACCATTAGGAACTTTCATCCTGAGTCTCTTAGGTTGGACTTCCCCAAAGCAGATCCTGAGTTAAGATCTCAGGTGTATGTAGTTTATTTGGGAGGTGATCCCAGGAAGCAAAAGTGAGGGAGCAGCGGATGAGAGACAGGGATGCTAGATCCAATGAAGAGTAGTTTAATGATGGGTTATATTTATGGGTAATTGGCTCTCAAATGGGGTCCCTCCAAGAAATAGTTTGCCTTGTGCCTCAATTGAGCTGTGCCATCAGTGCACATGTACACCAGGTTTTGAAGACTTAATACACAAAGAATATAATTTATCTTATTCATAATTAATATTTTTTTCTGTATAGTTTCCATATTGAAATAACATCTTGTCACTATGGGTTGAGTCAAATATGTTATTAAAATTAGTCTCACCTTTTGTCTTTACTTTTTAAAATGTGCCTACCAGAACATGTAGAAATACATCTATGGCTCACATTACATTTCTTCTGCACAGTGCTTGGCTAGAGCTCTGGATGGTAAAGATATACTGTTGAACATAGAAAGGAGACTTGAAATTTAGTCTTTTGGTCCTAGACTTGGAGGAAAACATGAAGTTGCTGCTGAATTTTTAGAAATTGGGACATAACAGGTGCTGTGAGATGTTCCTCTCATGCCCCAATAATGTATGATGGCCTTTGTGACACTCATAGTTGTACCCTGCCTGGAAGAATCTGAAGTGAAGTATCATGTATGACTGGGCAGGGGGAGAAGAGGCCCCACTGTAGCCCAGACTTCCCCAGGACATCCCCATCTGAACTATCCCCTCCTCTTTCTGTTCCAGGTGTCAGTGTCCTGCTGGCTCTGTCAGGTATGGAAGGGAAGAATTCTGGAGGTGAGTCTACTCATAGCCAAAGAGAAGGGAAAAGGAAATTGGGACCTAGAACCTTCCTCTAGCGCAGGGAAGGAGCTCTTTTCAGTGGAGACAGCACTAAGGCCCTGATGCTTTCTGCCTACTGCTTTAACTTCCATGGACAGATTCCCTCTTCCTTTATCATTACCATCATCAACTTCATTTATTTAGGTCTTGCATTGCTCCAGGCATGGTGCTAAGCAAATTACAGGGACAATCTCATCGAATCCCTATCACATTCCTATAAAAAGGTGCTGATATTATCCATAATTGGCCAGTCACCCTTGAGAGGAGGGTCTGGCTCAAGGTCACACAGTTGCTGGGTGTTGGAGCCAAGGAGAAACTCTGCCCTTTTTTTCCCCAAAAGCCTGTGCCCCAAGTGATACCATGACTTAGGTTGGGGGCCACCAGAAGCAGAGCCTGAGTAAAGGGCTTTATAGCAAGTCACTTATCTGGGAAGTGTTTCCAGAGAACACCAGCTGGGAATGGGAAGTGAAACCTTGGAAGCTGTGACTGCAGAAACAATTATCAAGCTACCATGTAAGTAACTGGAGCTTGAATCCCTGTGAAAATACTGGATATAGTATCGAGAATGCACCTCAGAATTTTGCTCCCAAGTGTAAGAAGCTGGCTTTTTTATACATTGACTTATCTCAATTGATGTAGAGATGGGAGGTGCTTCCAGGGACTTGGACATTACTGGCCACACAGTGAGCAAAGAGGACTCTGGTGGCCAGAGAATGTCCTTAGTCAAAGCAATGCAAGTGTTCAAAGCTGTAATTTTGGCTGTCAGATCAGAAGTGGTGAAGGTTTAGGATATTGCCAGGTACCACAAGCTTCTGTGTTGACTCATGGGATGAGTGCAAAAAGGATGCCCACAGAGCTATTCCTACATGGGCCTCCTGAGCACTGTGTTCATTAACTTGTAGGTGCTCAATGAGTTTTTCTTGAATGAATGTATGTGTAAATAAATGAATGGACCTGTGTTCCCTCTAGCTGTCTGTCCTCCATGCACAAAAAATGCTGACTGTCATAACAGTACCCACTGTGTATGTAAAGATGGATTCCAGTCCAAGTCTGGGAGGAAATACTTCTTTGAACCCTATGAGAAATGTGAAGGTAAATATGCAATTCACACTCATCTTGGAGTCTGGACAGGGTTGGGGACAACTCTCTATGCCATATTGTCTTGGTTTGCCAGGGCTGCTATGACAAACACCATACACTGGTTGGCTTAACAACAGGAAACTATTGGCTCACAGCGTTGGAGGCTGGATGTCCAAAATCATGGTGTCAGTAAAGCCATGCTTTCTCCTGGAATTTGGTGTTGGCTATCCTCCATCACATGGCAGTTCTTCTTTCCTCTGGCTTCTTCTGTCTTCTGGCTTCTACTTTGACTGTCTAATTATCTTTTCTTAGAAGTTGTCCAGTCATATGGTTAAGCCCCATGCTGATTGAATTTGACCTCATCTAAGCAGGATCTTTTGAGTTCCTATACAGAAATGAGCCCACCCATTAACTAATAACATCCTCAAAGTTCCTTGTTTCTGTTTGCTAAAGCTGCTGGAATGCAATGTACCATAAATTGGGTTGTCTTTTTCAATGGGGATTTATTAGGTTACAGATTTACAGTTCTAAGGCTCTGAAAATGTCTAAATTAAGGTATCAAGAAGAAGATACCTTCTCTGAGGAAAGGCTGCTGGCATTGGGGTTCCTCTGTCACATGGGAAGGCACATGGCAATGTCTACTGGTCCTTTTTTTCCTGGGCCCTGGTTTCAATGACTGTCTCCAAATGATTCTGGACATTTCTTTCTCAGCTTCTCTATGCTCTCTGAGTTTCTCTAGGTCCTTCTTGCTTCTCCTGGAGCATTTACTTTCTTAGCTTCTCTGCAATCTCTGAGTTTCATCTCTGTTTTATCTTCTCATAGAGGACCCCAGCAAGGGGATTAAGATCCACCTTGAATGGGATGGGTCACATTTCCATGGAAGCAACCTAATCAGAAGGTCCCACCCACAATAGGTCTGTAACCACAGGGATGGATTAAGAGAACATGGCCTTTTATGGGGTACATAACAGCTTCAATCCAGCACACTACTATTTACAAATGGGTTCCCATGCACAGGAATGTAGATTAAGAGTTGAACATGTCTTTATGGGGCACATGCTTCCATCCTCACACCCTAACACAATGTGACATAGAGGTGTCGGTGTAAAAATATCACAGAATGGGAAATGTCAGGGCTGGCTCAATAACTTCAGAGGAGCCCTTTACCTTGTACTCCTCCCATCCTCAGCACACCATCCACTGGATTTTCTGAAGTGGAAGGTAGAAATCCCAAGACTGTAGACTCTTTAAGACTCAAGCACTGAGTTCATCTTCCCTGCAAACTCCACACAGCAGGGATCATATATGCTTGTCCATCACTGTGTCCTAGAACAGAGAACAATCTTGAACAGTAGTAGATGCCAATGGAAAGTGTTCACTGAAGGAACAAATAAATGAGTTACTGCCTTGACACTGTCATTTACTCCAGCACAAAGTTGAAGAAGAAAATTGTAAACTATAGGGGGTGTATTTATTTATTAAACTTTTAATTTTAAAATGATTTTAACTTAAAGAAAAGTTGAGCAGTAAGCTTCCAAAGCCCTTCCATCCATTTACCCTAATGTTAACAACTTACGTGACCTCAGCACCATAATCAAATGCAGGAAATTAATATTGGTACAAGCTGTTGACTTTATTAATGTTTCACCAGTTTGTCTCCTAATGTCCTTTTTCTCTTCCAAGAACCATTTCTGGGTCCCACATTGCATTTAGTTATAACTTCTCCTTCGCCTCCTTCAATCTCTGCAGCTCCTCAACATTTCCTTGTGTTTTATACCCTGATACTTTGATAGTACATTATAGATAATCTTTTGCACTTTTCATTTTTCACTTAACAGTGTAACCTAGGTGTCTGTTTTGATTTGCTAAAGCTGCCATTATGTAACATACCAGAAATGGATTGGCTTTTATAAGGGGACTTATTAGGTTCCAAATTTACAGTTCTAAGGCCATGAACATGTCCAAACTAAGGCATCAACAAGAGGATATCCTCACTGAGAAAGACTGATGGCATCTGGAAAACCTCTGTTAGCTGGAAGACACATGACTGGTTTCTGTTTGCCCTTTGCTCCCAGGTTCTGGTTTCAAATTGACTTTCTCCATAAAGTTTCTGGACTTCTGCCTCTCTTAACTTCTCTCTTTGAACTCATGTGCATCCTTGCTTGTTTCTCTCTAAGTGTCTGGGGGCCCTCTCTCATCTCCAGGGCAAACTCTGGGCTTCATCTCTTAGCTTAGCATCTCTAAACATCTTTCTGTCTGCAACTCTAAGCATCTGGGCCTGTGTCAGCCTCTGGGCTCTCTTAAGGACTCCAGTAAACTAATCAAGACACACCTTGGATGGGCAGGGTCACACATCTTAGAAATAATCTGATCAAAAGGTCTCACCCAGAGTTGGGTAAGTCACATCTCCAAGGAAATAACCCACAAGATTGGATTAAAAGAACAAGGCTTTTGTGGGGGACATAATAGATTCAAACCAGCACAGAATCACTCCAAATCAGTTCATAGAGAACTTCCCCATTCTTCTTTTCAGCTGCCTAGTCCTTTGTGTGGATGCAATGTAGTTTATTCAACCCTCTCTTATGTGTGCAAATTTAAGTAGTTTCCCATATTCATGGGAGATGTGTCTTCAGGGTAGACTCCTAGAAGTGAGATAGCTGAGTGAAAAGGTATATACATATGCACTTTGATTAGAAATTCCAGAGTTACTTCCAGGTTTGTACCAGTTTGCATTCCCACCAGCAATGTGTGAGCAGCTGTTTCCCCACAATTTTCCATGGAATGCTTTGTCATAATTTAAAGTTTTGCGCACTGGCTAGGTAAGAAATGATATCTCAATATAGTGTTCACTTTAGTCTATAATTAGGAATAATCTTGAACTTTTTTTCGTAGGTTAGAGGGCCATTTTTCTATATTTTAATGTGAATTGTTTGTTCCTGTGTTTCTCCTATTTTTTTTCTGTTGGGCTTTTGTTAACTTTTGTCTTAATTTTTATATTAAAAATAAATCACATGTATTATCCCTTTGTCTGTTGTATATGTTGACGATATTTTATCTCAGTTTGTCAATTGTCTTTTGAATTTGCTTATGATATTGTTTTTGCCCTGCAGTCAATTTTAAAAATTCTTGTGCAGACAAACTCATCATTGGTTTTGAGTCATAATTAGAAAGATTTTCCCTACACAGAGATTAAACAGGAATTCATTAATGTTTAATTCAAGTGCTTGTATAGCATTGTTTTTACATTAAATCTGTTTCATTTAGAATTTACTCTTGAGAATGATATGTTATGGGTCACATTTTATCTTATTAAAAAGTCTATCCTTACCCAAGTGACTTAGCAACCACCTTTATCTTATACTAAAAGTTCCTATGTCCTTGGGGATATTTCTGGACTTGAATCTATCCTATTAGTCTATTTTTTTTCTTCATGCAACAGTAGCACACTGCTTATTGAATATTTATAGCAGGTTGTAATGTCTAGTAATGCTAGTCTCCCCCTCATAGTTCTTCTGGCTATTCTTTATGAAAGTGTTATCTCTTCTCACTCCATAAAATAGTTTTTAGGTATTTTTATTGGTGTTAAATTGCATTTATGAATTAACTTAATGAGAACTGTCACCTTTATAGTGTTGAATTGTTCTATACAAGAAGAGTAGATGTTTTGTGTGAATTTATGAACAATGTTGGACAGTAAGGATCCCATGGGCAAGGGAATAAGGTATAGTTCCAAAAAATGAAAAACAGTATTTTCTCTTATTCACAGATATTGATGAGTGTGAGACTGGGCTGGCAAATTGCAAGCCTGAAGCATACTGTAAAAATACAGATGGAAGTTTCCACTGCAGCTGTCTTATAAAATATCCTGTATTCAACTTATTGGCTACTATCATTGACTTTAATGATCAAGAGTGTTATGGTAAGAACCTCCAAATTCTCATAGTACCATGAAAAAGAGGGGGGAGAACCTTTGAGAGTTCAACCAATTTCAGGCCATGGTAAGAGAGCAGGGCTCTGTCCTGGACTTGTCCTTCATCCCTTTGTTGTCTTTGATGATATTTTCATGGAAGGTCCCATCCAAAGTCATGATGTCAATCACCATCTCTAGGTAGAGGCCTTACAAATTATTATCCCCAGTCTGGGTCTCTTTCCTGGACTTCCAAAACCACTTCTCTAGTTTTCTACTGGACTTCTTTACTTGTTTGTCTCTCACTCACTTTAAATTCAATTTCTATGTCTATATATCTTTATATGCACAAAAAATAAGTTCACAAAGTACCTCTGATTCCAGTCCAACATCAGGGGTTATTCTAGATTTCCTTCTTTCTTTATTTGTGACTTCTTTCTCTGACAATGAGAAACCTGGTCTCACTATCCAGAATCTAATTTCTTATTTATTCAATCCCAGTAAAATTCAATGTTTTGAGTTAGATAGACTCAAACTCCAATCCTGCCTCTACCACTTATCAAATGACTTTTGTTTAACGACTTAACTTCTATAAACCTCATTTGTAAATGAGAATGATAATGGTACCTATTGTATAGTTATCTGTTACTGCATAACAAATTACTCTAATTTAGCAGCTTGAAACAACACATATTATTATCTCACCATTTCTGTGGGTCAGGAATTGGGGCTGGGCTTAGCTGGGACTTCTGCTTCAGGGTCTCACACATCTGCAATTAGTGAGTTGGTTAGGCCTGAGGTCTAATCTAATTGGAGAGCATAACTGTGGAAAGATCTGCATTCAAGGTCTCTCACATGGTTGCTGGGATGATTCATTTCTTTGAAGGACTCAGTTCTTTTGTGGTGGTTGGTGGGAAGCTTATTCAGTTCCTAGATATGTAGGACTCTTTAGTTTGCTTTATCACGGCAAGCATGTTAGAAAGAGAGTATGAACAAGACAGAAGTCACTGTCTTTTATAACCTAGTCTCAGAAGTGACATCCCATCATGTTTGCTGTATTCTATTCAACTATTCATTAGATTGTGAGTCATTAGTTACAGTCTACACTGAAGGGGACTAGATTATACAAGGTCATGATTACAAAGAACCAGGATCATTGGGAAACATTTTAGAAACCTGCTAACCTTGCCTACCTTTTATGTTTATTAATCCATATGAGATGCTTAGAGCTTTGCTAGACACCTAGGATGGCTCAATAAATATCAACTATTATGCTACATAATCTGTTCTTGAACATTCTGTGTTCCTTTAAATGAGATAATGTCTACCAAGGTACTTTATATACCATAATGTGTAGAAAACTGCAGGTAATAATACTGCTTCTCTATTATTAAATCAATAAACACCAACTCCTGAGTCACTCCATCCTATTTCTTAAAACCATGTTGGACCCTTGCAATCATTTATTCAATTGTAATTTGTTTGATTAATTATTTTCCTACTGGACTGCATGTTCCATGAGGGGCACTCTTTTACTGACCTATGTCCACAACCTGGAATTATATTTGTATTTAGTAGGTGCTCAATAAATATTGTTGACTGGATTATTGAACCAAAGATCCCATCCTAATTACTTTTTAAAATTATACCATAATAGACATTTTAGGCTTCTTCGAACAGAATTAAGATGAGCTGTGGAAGCCTTGGGTAAGCCCCAACTTGAGGGTGAGAGAAATAAGGGATGTAAGATGGGCGCTTTCCTCTCCCACATTCCATTTTAATGGTTACTTTTCTTTCCTAGAGAACACCAGTGTGAAGCTACCATCATCTTCATCAGTGAACATTTGGGTGAGTGTGGCAGAGCTTGGGTTTGGGAAACAGCTGGCCATGCTTACTATGCAATTCTCTTGCTTTAACAAGCATGGATTTGTATGACTTTCAGGATAGGCAGTTCTCAATCGGGAGTGATTTTTTCCCTACCTCATTGAATATTGGCAACATCTGAGACATTTCTGGCTGTCACAATGATGGGGAAGCTGTGTTATAATATCTACAGTACAGAGGCCAAGGATGCTGCTAAACATTCTACAATGCATGGGACAGATCCACAAACTAGAGATCATTGGTTTCCAAATGTCAATAGCACTGAGATTGACAACTTAGTCTCAGTTGTCATTCAAAGACCTGCATCAAATATCTAGAGCCTCATCCCCAATCCTTCCCTCCACCTCTCCTTTCCAAAATGTATTCTTTGTAGGCTCCAGATGTGTCATGCTCTAAGCCTTCATGTTCTCATAAGCAAAATGGGGCTAATGATATGCCCTTTGTACTGCCATCTGTGATAAATGAGAAAACACAAATTAGGTTGACAGCACAGAGTCCAGCATCTTAATACATTTTGTTGCTTTCTGGGATCACCCAATCACACCTACCCATATTTATGCTTTCTTGAGTTTCAGTAAGTTTCTACCTAATTAATTTTATTTCTTTGGAAGCAAAATCTGAGGAACAATGGAACCAAAAAGGACATTGCAAGAAAGGCTTCCCAACTACTTCAGCAGGTGGAATTGATCATATGGAATGAAAGTTTTGCTTCTCCAGGAAAGCATGAAAATTCTGACCTTGGCATAGGTATGAAATGCTGAGCAGATTCTTAAAATGGTCACCATGAAGAGCTCTGGGTCCTGGCAATAATAAGGTTCTATGAATAGTAAAATTAGCTCTCAGTGTTACAGATTTTCCACACTGAATTTTAGATGATAGGGGCTCTGCTTTCAAAATATATATTCAAGATACAGGGGAATAAACCAGCTCTTTTCCCTTTCCTGCTTCCATTGTTCTGATGAGAAGGAATTGCAACCACATCTTCCAGTCCACCATGGGTGGGACTTTACATTTCACTCTAAGCACTGATTTAGCTGCATCCTGTCCCCATTACATATGGCACTAGAATGGTCTATACCTGGGTGCAGATATTTGGTTCTTGGTTCAGACACCTCTTTCCTCAGGGAAAGGTCAGCTCTGAGGTCCTTGGTGCCCCTTCATTCCAGCAAACCTCATCAAGGACCATCCTTAACTATCTAAGAGGGTTTACTAGTTTTAAACCTCAAAAGGAAAGGAAGAGAATATCCCTAATTCCCTTTCTTTTGGGGAAGTTCCTTAGTTCCCATATCTGTCAATCATTTTAAAGAACCAGCTTTTGGCTTTGTTGATGTTTTCATTGTTAGTCTATTTTCTTTTTCATTGATTTCTGTTCTTTATTATTTCCTTCTTTCTACTTTCTTTGGGTTTTTATTTTAAAATTACTTTATTTATCAAATAAAAAACATTTCCAAACAAAATAAAGCAAAACAATGGGAAAAAATATATTGAAATAACTTCATTCCTTCCAATATACTCCTATCATACAGAAAGAAAATTAATGAACCATAGTCAACACCTGAGCATTCCCACATCATTAAGATCACCCTCAATATCTTGTCTGTTCTTATTAGATTATCATTCCCCCTTCCCTAGCTGCTGTCTATCTCTAGGTCCCCTATATTTTATAATATGACACATTTTATATTTTCCACAGGGTTCACATTAGTGGTAACATACAATATCTCCCCTTTTGTATCTGGCTTATTTCACTCAGTATTATGTCTTCAAAATTCATCCATGTCATATGTTTCATGACCTTATTCCTTCTTACTGCTGTGTAGTATTCCATCATGTGTATATACTGCATTTTGTTTATCCAACTCATCTGATTAAGACATTCAGGTTGTTTCCATCTCTTGGCAATTGTGAACAATGCTGCTATGAACATTGGTGTGCAAATATCTTTTCATGTCACTGCTTTCAGATCCTCTGGGTAAATACTGAGAGGTGAAATTGCTGGATCGTAGTGTAACTCAATATCTAGTTTTCTGAGGAACTGCCAAACTGACTTCCAGAGTGGCTGAACCAATATACAGTCCCACCAGCAATGAGTAAGAGTTCCAATTTCTCCACATCTTCTCCAGCATTTGTAGTTTCCTGTTTGTTTAACGGCAGCCATTCTACTTGGTGTGAGATGATACCTCACTGTGGTCTTGATTTGAATCTCCCTAAGAGCTAGGAAAGATGAACATTTTTTCATGTGTTTTTTAGCCATTTGTATTTCCTCTTCAGAGAAATTCTTTTCATATTTTTTGCCCATTTTATAGTTGGACTGTTTGTACTATTGTCATTGAGTTGTAAGATTTCTTTATATATACAAGATATCAGTCTCTTATCAGATACATGGTTTCCAAATATTTTCTGCCATTGATTTGGCTGCCTCTTTACCTTTTTGACAAATTCCTTTGAGGTACAGAAGCTTTTAATTCTGAGAAGTTCCAATTTATCTATTTTTTTTCTTTCATTGCTTGTGCTTTAGGTGTAAGGTCTAAGAAGCGACCTCCTAATACTAGGTCTTGAAGATATTTCCCTGCATTATCTTCTAGGGGTTTAATGGTTCTGTCTTTTATATTGAGATATTTGATCCATCTTGAGTTAATTTTTGTATAGGGTGTAAGGTAGTGATCCTCTTTCATTCTTTTGGATATAGATATCCAGTTCTCCCAGCCCCATTTGTTGAAGTGAAAAAGACAATATTTTTCTTGAGTGCCTCTTCAGTTATGCCATTTCTACTGTATAGGAACATTACTGACTTATGTGCATTAATCTTATATCCTGCCACTTCACTGAATTTGTTTTTTGGCTCAAGTAGGTGTGTCATCAATTTCTCAGGGTTTTCCAAGTATAAGATCATATCATCTGCAAATAATGAGAGTTTTGCTTCTTCCTTTCCAATTTGGATGCCTTTTATTTCTTATGTTGCTGAAATAATCTGTCTAGAACTTCTATCGCAATGTTGAATAATAGTGGTGACAGTGGGCATCCTTTTCTCACTCCTGATCTTAGAGGGAAGGCTTTCAGTCTCTCACTACTGAGTACTATAGTAGCTGTGGGTTTTTCTATATGCCCTTTATCATATTGAAGAAGTTTTCTTCAATTTCTAGCTTTTGAAGTGTTTTTATCAAAAAATAATGCTGGATTTTGTTGAATGCTTTTCAGCTTCTATTGAGATGATCATTGGATTTTTCTCTTCTGATTTGTTAATGTGCTGTGTTACACTGATTGGTTTTCTTATGTTGAATCATCCTTGCATGCCTGGAATGAACCCCAATTGGTCAGAGTGTATATTTTTTTTAATGTATCTTTGAATTTGATTTGCAAGTATTTTGTTGAGAATTTTTGCATCTATATTCATTAGGGAGATTGGCTTATAGTTTTTCCTTTCTTGTAGCATCTTTATCTGGTTTTGGTATGAGAGTGATATTAGCTTCATAAAATAAGTTAGGTAGGGTTCCATTTTCTTCAATTTTTTGAAAGAGTTTAAGTAGGAATAGTGTCAGTTCTTTTTGGAAAATTTGGTAGAATTCCCCTGTAAAGCCTGCTGGCCCTGGCATTTATTTGTGGGAAGCTTTTTGATGGCTGACTGGACCTCTTTGCTTGTGATTGGTTTGTTGAGGTCTTCTATTTCTTCTCTGTTAAGTCTAGATCATTCAAGTGTTTCAAGGAAATTATCCATTCTCTCTAAATTATCTAGTTTGTTGGCATAGAGTTGTTCATAATATCCTCTTATAATTTTTTTTTATTTCTTCAGGATCCATAGTAATATCACCCCTCTCATTTATTGTTTTATTTATTTGAATCTTCTCTCTTTCTGACTTTGTCAGTCTAGCTAAGGGTTTGTCAATCTTGTTGATCTATTCAAAGAACCAAATTTTGGTTTTATTTATTCTTTCTATTGTTTTTTTTCTTTTCCATATAATTTATTTCTGCTTTAATCCTTGTTATTTGTTTCTTCTATTTGCTTTAGGATTAGTTTGCTGACCATTTTCTAGCTTCTTCAATTGTTTCATTATTTATCTGATTTTTTTATCCAGCAAAGCTCTCCTTCAAAAATTGAAGGAGAGCTTAAAATTTTCACAAACAAATGCTGAGAGAATTTGTTAACAAGAGAACTGTCCTATAAGAACTACTAAAGGGAGCTCTACTGGCTTAGAAAAAAAAGGGGGAGAGTGGTCTGGAGAAGCATACGAAACTGAAGAGTCTTAGTAAGGGTACCTTAAAGGAAATAAAGAGAGAGAGGGAAAAATAGATCTGACAAATAAAAACCAAAGATAAGACAGTTGATTCAAGAACTGCCTTCATAGTAATAACATTGAATTTGAATGGATTAAACTCCCCAATTAAAAGATATAGATTGGCAGAATGGATTAAAAATATGGGCCATCAATATATTTTTTACAAGAGACACATCTTAGACCTAGTGACACAAAGAAATTAAAAGTAAAAGGATGGAAAAAAATATTCCATGCAAGCTACAGCCAAAAAGGCAAGGGTAGCAATACTAATTTCAGGTAAAAAAGATATTAAATCTGAGGATGTTATGAGAGACAAAGAAGGACAATTCAGCAAGAAAAAATAACAATAATAAATGTTTATGCACCCATCAAAGTACTCCAAATTACATGAGACAAAAAATGGCAAAACTGAAGGAAACAATAGGTTTTTCCACAATAATTGTGGGAGACTTCAATACAACACTCTCTCCTATAGATAGGTCATCCAGACAGAAGACCAATAAGGAAATGGAGAACCTAAACAATATGATAAATCAGCTATGCTTAACAGACATATATAGAAAAGTACACCCCAAATTACCAGGATATACATTCTTCTCTAGTGCTCGTGGAACTTTCCAAGGATAGATCATATGTTGGGCATAAACAAGCATCAGTAAATTTAAAAAGATTGAAATTACTCAAAATACATTCTCTGACCACAATGGAATGCAACTAGAAGTTCATAACTATCAAAGATCCAGAACACTCACAAATATCTGGAGGTTAAACAACACAGTCCTATATAATCAGTGGGCCAAAGAAGAAATTGCAAAAGAAATTGCTAAATATCTAGAGGGGAATGAAAAATGAGAACACAACATATCAAAACTTATGGGATACAGCAAAGGTGGTATTGAGGGGGGAGTTTGTAGTTCTAAATGCATACATTAAAAAGGAAGAAAGAGCTTTCTTTGTGTTTAATTAAGTTTTCATTTTCTATATTTTTTACTTATAGCTTAAATTATTGCTTTGAAGCCTTTGTTCTTTTCTAATATATGAATTTAGGGGTAAAAATTTGGCTACAAATTAGAACTATACATTTCACTCTATGCACTGCTTTAGCTGCATCCTAAAAATTTTCATTTGTTAGGTTTTCATCACCATTCAGTTCAAAATATTTAAAAATATACTTTGTGATTTTTCCTTTGACCCATTGGCTATTTAGAAATGTGTTGCTTCATTTCCAAATATCTGGAGTGTTTCAAGTTATAGTTCTGTTTATTTCCAACTTAATTTCATTAACGTGTAAGAGCATATACTATAAGATATCAATCCTTTTGTATGACTGAGACTTATATAATAGTCTTTTTTATTGTTCCATGTGAATTTTGTTTCAGTATTAAGATAAAGGATTTTGTGGCAAAATGAAGATTAAAATAGCAGCATAAACAGAAAAAAAATTATTTCTTAGCAGTTTGAGCATAGGGAGTCAATGGCTGATGGAGAATTCCCATGGGAAGTCCAGGTTCTGCCATCCTCAGCCTTCACCTTGGTCTTGTGCTCCAAGATGGATGCCTTCATTTCATATTCTCTTACCAGCCAGTGAGAATGGGTAAAGAGAAGTAGAGACATGCCCCTCCCCTGTAGTGCCCACTCCTCCGATCTCCCATCTGTTGGCCTGAAAATGGTTACATGCTTCCACCTAGCTGCAAGGAATGCTGGGAAAAGACTTGTACTTGGCTTAACTTTGGGAGTTCCTTTTGCCAAAGAAAGAAAGGGCGAATGGATGTCAGGGGCAAATAGCAGTCTCTGTCATAGCCCTTAGGAAAATTTTCTCACTTCTCCACAGAAAAACTGTTTACTAAAAATGTTGTCAGGGTTATCTTCTGTCAGATTTTGTATTTATATGACTGAGAGTGTCCAGTTAAGGGATTCTTCTCAAATGGAAAGATCTTTTGCCAGGTAACTACTTCCTTGAAACACATTTAAATGGTTAGCTTCTCTTGCTTTAAAAATCATTTCCCCCCCTCATCATACATTTCTGTATGCATTACTGAGATTACAATAAATGTTTTTTTCTCTTTAAGTATCCTGTGGCAAAGGCTTAGCTTGCTCTCTCCAGTTCTACTTCCCTGGCATGGCCATCTCCTCTCTTAATATGGGTTTTATGACCAGTGTGACTTTCTTAGGCCATTTAGACCCTTTCATCCCCACCAAACAAAGATGTGGAATGGAGTGCCATCTGGTCTACCTGGCCTTCTGTGCATGCAGATGAATTCACCAATAGTGGGTCTTCCAGTGAAGGGGGTTTTCAACAAGTTTCTTAGGCATGAGAAGCAAGGAAAGCAGTACTCACTTTCTTAATGTTTTCAGTCTATGAAACCAAGAGGTGCAATGAGAAAAGCAAGAAAACCATTCTGGAAGCTGGAAATAACACAATGAATATCAACTGCCCCCACACTATCAACAGAACGACAAGAGGTACTGTGTCTAAGATGGATTCTTTTGACCTCCAAATTCTAGGCACCCTTATCTCATTTCTACGTGACTGGACCAAGTCCTCAAAGTTTCTAAAGTAGGGAATTAAAAGCTCTGCCTTGGTCATTGACTGAGCAATATTGGGGATGAAGTTGGACTTACTAAGGGTTGTGTACTTTGGGACATATACTGAGGTTCAAATAAGGATACTTTGACACACTTTCTGAAAAGGGACAGGCTGATGCATGTCCTGTTTTCATGTGATGGATTGCAAAGCTAACACTCAACGGTGGCAGATGATCATTTTCTTGAGAAGGATTTTCTGATCACTCAATTTAAAGTAGTCACCATTTTCCTTTATCCTAGAGGTCAACAAACTTTTTCTGTAAAGGGTAAGGTAGTAATTATTTTTGACTTTGGAGGCCATACGTTCTCTATTGCAACTACTCAACCCTGCCACTGTTGCATGAAAGCAACCATAGACAATGTCAATGAATGAACATGACTGTGTTTCAATAAAGTTTATTTATTTACAAAAGCAATTAGCATGTTGCATTTGGCTCATGGGCCATGGTTTACCAATCCATGCTTTAAAGAATAAGTCTCTGCATAGCAACTACCACCATGTAATAATTTTTGAATTTATTCTTTTGTTTATTGCTGTTCACTCCCACTATAATATCACCTCCTGGATGGCAGAGACTCTCTTTTGTTCACTGCAGCATCCTAAATTCATGTAACACTGGCTCATGATAGGTGCTCAATAAATATTGATGAATAAATGCATGACTCAAATATTTCACAGAGAAAGAGCTGATTGCCTTGAGAGCTTGAAATGCCTGCTGCATTTTTTCAGAAAATACCTAGCTACTGATTAATCTTCACCCCCTTACTGTGAGCTAGAGAATGAGATTGGAGGGGAGGGGAAGGATCTAAAAGTAAGTTGATTTTAAAAATAAAGTAACTACTAACACAGTTGATAAGTGGCTTTGGCCAAAAAATGAGATGGCAGAATATAAATAACTGTAGTTTGAGAAACACTGTAAAATGATACAAAGCATCATATGTGCATTTAATTTCTGTTATTTAAATTATATTTGCATGAAAGGGGGAAGGGAAAGGGAAAGAGGAGAGAGAAGAATGGGGAGGGAGAAAGGAAGAGAGGGAGAAAGAAAGAGGGAGAGAGGGAAAGAAGGATAGAGGAAGAGAGAGAAGAGAGAACTAATTAAATTGAATGGGTTATCTATATACTTTCCCACCTAATTACATACCTGGTGTCCACTTAAGATGGAAGACGGGGTTGTGCAGGGTTTCCTCAGCCTACCCAATTTAACCCCTGCCCCTCTGAGGGCAAGCATCTTTCCTTGTGACTCTGATTTTGATGTTTAAGAACTCATATGTTGATAACATATCAATTAATGTATTTTGCATATAGACCTCATAATATATGGTTCATTTTCTTAAATATACATATATAAAATTCCCCACTGCATACCACATGTAGTGTATTGCATGGGCAATTTAAGGGCTTTCCAAGGACAATTTTTTTAATTCAGTTTTATTGAAATATATTCACATACCATACAATCATCCATGGTATACAATCAACTGTTCACAGTACGATCATATAGTTATGTGTTCATCACCACAATCTATTTCTGAACATTTTCCTTACATCAGAAAGAATCAGAATAAGAATAAGAAATAAAAGTGAAAAAAGAACACCCAAACCATCCCCCCCATCCCACCCTATTTGTCATTTAGTTTTTATCCCCATTTTTCTACTCATTCATCCATACACTAGATAAAGGGAGTGTGATCCACAAGGTTTTCACAATCACACTGTCACCCTTTGCAATCTACATTATTATATAATCATCTTCAGGAATCCAGACTGCTGAGTTGGAGTTTGGTAGTTTCAGGTATTTACTTCTAGCTATTCCAATACATTACAACCTAAGAGGTGTTATCTATATAGTGTATAAGAATGTCCACCAGAGTGACCTCTTGGCTCCATTTGAAATCTCTCAGCCACTGAAACTATTTTGTCTCATTTTGCATCCCCCTTTTGGTCAAGAAGATGTTCTCAATCCCATGATGCTGGGTCCAGATTCATCCTCTGGAGTCATACTCTGCATTGCCAGGGAGATTTACACCCCTGGGAGTCGGGTCCCACGTAGTGGGGAGGGCAGTGAGTTCACCTGCCGAGGTTGCTCAGTTCCAAGGGCAATTTTGTCTATACATCATGTTTGCCTTGTGATCCTGATGTAACACACGTGTGTCCCACCTACCCCAGCTATGGAAACCCTAAGAAATATTTTCTCTTCTATTTTCTCAGACCAGAGTGCTGTTGCATTTATCACTTATCTATCTCTTGGGGATATTCTCAATGGATCCTTTTTCAGTGATGGAAGAGGGACACAGGGAGTGAAACTGAACTCCTATATTGTGGGTGGTACCATCGGTTTGGAGAAAAATGTTAACCTGTCTGAACCTGTGTCCCTGACCTTCCAACATATTGAGGTGAGCAAAAACCAAGGGCCAGTTCTCTGCTCAGGGTTCCTTAAAGTGGGAAAGTGCATTATATTGGGGTCCTGGAAGGGAACTGAATCCAACTCTGATGGTTCAGAGGTAAGAGAACCAACAAGGGATGTTGAAGTACCCGGAGATTGTCCATAATGGGGAGTCACAATCACATTTAAGCCTAAGAAACTGGCATTACTGAAACCAGTGACAGCTGGAGGCATGCAGGAGTGACATCCCTGCTACAGCAGAAATGGAGCTGGAAAGAATACCTCTCTCTCTTCCCAGCAATGCCTCTCCCACCAGTGCTTCTCCTTTGTAGAACCCACAAGGAGCCAGCCAAGAGGGTGCCGTGGGGAGGCAGCTCATTAGGTCAGTCCCCAGAGCAGTGAAATGGGCAGCAAAAGCAAAGATAAACAAAGAATTCATCCAGAAACAGGTGTGGTGTTGTGACATTCTTCCCCACGAGTGCTCAAGATCATGGGATTTTCCCAATCCATTGAATCTGGGAATAACTTATCAAATTCAAATAATAAAACCAGAAAGAGAACCACCTTTTAAAAGCAGTTTTATTGACATTCAGATACCACAAATCCATCTAGATTTTATAATCAATGGCTTTACTATATCACCAAGTTGGGCATTTGTCACTATAATCAAGTTGAGAGCATTTACTCTACTCCAAAAAGAAAAATCCCATACCCCTTAGCAGTCACCTCTCAATCCTTCTATCCTTCCCTCACCCTACATAACCACCAATCTAATTCTGTGTCTATATATTTATTTATATTTGCATTTCATACAAATTGAATCATATCGTATGCAGTACTTTGTGTTTGGTTTCTTTCACTTAGCATAATAGTTTTTTTAAAAAATAATTGTTATATCATTTTTTAATAAGAGAAGTAGTTTTACCAAAAATCATGGAAAAAATAGAATGTTCCTATATACTTCTCTATTGTTGATACTTTGCATTTGTGTGGTACCTTTATTAAAAAGAATATTAAAATATTACTGTTAAATATAGCCCATAGTTTGCACTAGATATGTTATTTCCCATATACCACCCTATTATTAACACCGCATAATAGTGATGCACATTTGTTCTAGTTTGTGAAAGAACATTCTTATGTTTGCAATACTGATCACAGTCATCATCCAACAGGATTTACCACATTATACAGTCCTGTGTTTTTTTGTCTAACTTTCCTTCTAGTAAGATATATGATCCTAAACTTCCCCTTTGTACCATAATCACATGCATAATTCAGTGCTATTAATTGCACTCACAATAATGTGCAACCACCTAGGCATTTAGGGCTATAAATTTCCCTTTGAGCACTGTCTTTGCTGGGTCCTGTAAGTTTTGATATGTTGTGTTCTCATTTTCATTCATCTTGAGATATTTACTGATTTCTCTATCCATCCCCAAACATTTACAATCAGCCTAATTAAAGACTCTGCATAAAATGTGCATCTACTCCCCATTCTCTATCCTCATTTTATCTCCTGGAAACCTGTATTCTAGATTTTAACTCTATGAGTTTACTTATAATTAGATAATATTAGTGAGATCATACAATATTTGTCCTTTTGTGTCTGGCTTATTTCACTCAACATAAAGTCCTCAAGATTCATCCATGTCACCCATGTGTCAGGATTCCATTCTTTCTTATAGCTGAATAATATTCCATCATATGTATATACCAGGTTTTGTTTATCCATTCTTCTGTTGATGGACACTTGGGTTGCTTCCATCTTGTCACAATTGTGAATGATGCTGCTATAAACATTGGTGTGCAAATGACTGTTCATCTCCCTGCTTTCAATTCTTCTGGGTAGCTGGATTACTGGACCATATGGCAATTCTATACTTAGCTTCCCAAGGAACCCCCAAACTGTCTTTCACAGTTTAGTTAAGTGTTTGCCAGTTTTGTTGATCTTCTCAAAGAACCAACTTTTGATTTTGTTAATTCTCTCTTTTGTTTTTTTTTATTCTCAATTTCATTTATTTCTGCTCTAATAATAGTTATTTCTTTCCTTCTGCTTGCTTTGGAATTAGCTGCTGTTCTTTATCTAGTCCCACCAGGTAAGCAGTTAGTTCTTCAATTGTAACTATTTTTTCTTTTTTTATGTATGCATTTAGGGCTATAAATTTCCATTTGAGCACTGTCTTTGCTTTGTCTTGTAAGTTTTGATATGTTGTGTTCTCATTTTCATTCATCTTGAGATATATACTGATTTCTCTTGCAATATTTTTGACCCATTGATTGTTTAAGATTGTGTTTTTTAACCTCATATATTTGGGGATTTTCCAGTTCTCTGCCTGTTACTGATTTCCAGCTTCATTCCATTATGGTCAGAGAAAGGACTTTGTATAATTTTAGTCTTTTAAAATTTATTGATACTTGTTTTGTGACCCAATGTGTTGTCTATCCTGGATAATGATCCATGAGCTCATGAGAAGAAAGTATATCCTGCTCTTTTGGGGTGCAATATTCTATATATGCCTGATAGGACTGGTTCATTTATCATATTGTCAAGTTATCTGTTTCCTTATTGATACTCTGTCCAGATGTTCTATCTATTGATGAGAGTGGAGAATTGAAGTCTCCAACTATTATTGTAGAGATGGCTATTTGCCCCTTTAGTGTTGGCAGTGTTTGCCTCATATATTTTGGGGCACCCTGATAAGGTGCATATATATTTATGATTGTTATTTCTTCTTGGTGGATTGCCCCTTTTGTTAATACATAGTGTCTTTCTTTTCTCTTATAACAGTTTTGCATTTAATGTCTATTTTTTTCCGATATTAGTACAGCTACCCCAGCTCTCTTTTGGTTACTGTTTGCATGGAATAGCTTTTTCCAGCATTTTATTTTCAACCTATTTGTCTCCTTGGGACTGAGGTGAGTCTCTTGTAGAGAGCATATAGATGGATCATACTTTTTTATCCATTCTTTCAATCTGTGTCTTTTGATTGGAGAATTTAATCCATTTAACATTCAATGCTATTACTGTAAAAGCAGTACTTACTTCAATCATTTTTTCCTTTAGTTTTTATATGTCATATCATAGTTTTGTCTCTCTTTATTCACTTGTAGTGACCTTTATTGATAATCTTCATTCCTCTTTTCCTGTCTTTTCCTTTCAATCTGCAGAACTCTCTTTAGTTTTTCATGTAGGGCAGGTCTCTTGTTGACAAACTATCTGTTTATGTGAGAATATTGTAGACTCTCCCTCATTTTTGAAGGATAGTTTTGCCAGATAGAGAATTCTTGGCTGGCAGTTTTTCTCTGTCAATACCATAAATATACCTTACCATCATCTTTTTGCTTCCATTGTTTTTCTCTTGCTGCTTTCAAAATTCTCTCTTTCTCTTTGTCGGTTGAATACACTTCTCAGAGAAGGTCTTTTAGGATTTATTCTGTCTGGAATATGCTCCATTTATTAGACATGCATATTCTTGTCTTTAATGGGAGCTGGGAAATTTTTGCTATTATTTCCTCAAATATTCTTTCTGCACCTTTTCCTTCTCGTTTCCTTATGGGACAACCATGTGCATATATTTGTGTGCTTCCTGCTATTATTCAATTCCCTGTGACCCTCCTTAATTCTTTCCATTCTTTTCTCTAGCTGTTCTTCTGTCTGCAAGATTTCAACTGTCCTATCTTCTAGTTCACTGATTCTTTCTTCTGCCTGATCACATAAGCTGTTGTATTCCTCTAGTGTGTATTTAATCTCTTCCACTGTGCTTTTCATTCCTGTGAGTTCTGTTATGTTTCTTTTCACACTTTCAAATTCTTCTTTAAGCTCACCCAGCATCTTTTTAATATCCTTTATCTCTTTAGCCATATTTTTTTTCATCTCCTTGAATTGAATTAGGATATTTGAACATCTTTGATTAGTTGTTCCAAATTCTGGGTCTTCGCCAAAGTTTTAATTTGTTCCTTTGACTGGGCCATCTCTTCCTGTTTTTCAGTACGGCTTATAATATTTTTGCTGATGATCTTAATGAGTTTATTCTGAAGGTCAGTTTCTCTCTCTTACCTGGGGATTTATTGTTGTTTGGCTTTGTGTTAAGACCCTTCTTTGATATTTTGTTATTCTAGACCTTTAGAATTGCCCATGCTTAACTGACTAGATTTTTTTCAACCCTTCTTCATCTGATTCTTGCCTTGGGTATGCAGTACAATTTTTAGATTACACTATTTGTGCAATTGTTTCACTCCCAGGAGAAAGCTTCCTTTCCTCTATTCCTTGTCCTGGAATCTTGATATATTATTTTTGTTTTTGTTTTGCCTCTGTAGTTTTTTTCTAATTTTCCTGTTTTTTCCCCTCTAGCTGATTTTATCTGGAGGACAAATTCTTTCAGGAGAGTCACCCTGGAAAGGACTTCCCCAAAACAGTATTTCCCAGCCCAAACAGGGTCAGGGGCTCATGAGTGGGGTGTAGAGGACTTAAAAGGAACCCTGGGGAGAGGGTCAGGAAAGGCACAAAAATGTTCTTGGTGGCTGCACTTTCCTGGCCTGCCCAGAATATGTCACTCTATAGGAAACTGTTCCCCACAGCCCTAGGGAGGCCCTGCTTTAAACTTCCACCTGCCTTCACCCCTGTTGGGGCCAGAGTTGAAACAATGGCCACAGTGGTCTCATCTAGGGCAGGCTAAGAGAGCAGTTCGGAGCCAGAACCCAGCAATCTAAAGTCACTGATCAAAAGCTGTGATCAGTTCTTGGCTCTGCCTCACCTTGTTCTCGGTGCAGAAGGCTTCCATGTCCCTCTCTGTCTACAGTAGCCAGCCAGGGACCAGACCGAAGGTGGCTCATCTCAAGAGTGGGGAATAGGCACCATGGACAGTTCTTTATCTCTATTTCTCTGCCTCATCATCCTGCTGTTCTGTGGATGCTGTACAGTGATCCCCTGGACTCCAGAGTCCCAGAACAACTGTTTCAGACAGTTTCTGTCTGTCCATTAGCTGGTTTTGGAGGAGGATTGAGTCCTGGGGCTCCCTACTCATCTATCTTCCCCAGAAGTTCTTTTGAGAACCACTTTTATTTTAATCTCTTTCCAGCCTGGTGGTGCGAGAACAAGACATTTCTGTGTGTACTGGGAAGGATCGAAGGAAGGGGGCAGCTGGTCAACCAAAGGCTGTTACCATAAGGAAAGCAGTGATTCTTACACCACATGCGAGTGCTTCCACCTGTCCAGCTTTGCTGTCCTCGTGGCTCTTGCACCCAAGGTACCAAGATTAATTGCTACATTCTGTGACTCTCACTGTTGTCAGTAATGAGTGAGGTCATTGTGTCTATATCTTAGAAAGGGACCTTAAGATAAGTACTCAAGTGCAAGTAGCTTAGTGGGGAGGAGATTTCAGGAAACACCAGAAGGAAAATGAGGAACTAAAACAGGAAAAGGACAGTGGTCAATACAGGGAGAATTATCAAGCCACTTATCACTGTAGGCCACTGGAGCTTAATTCCCTCTGGGGAACCCTGGGAGTCTGGGTAGAGCACATACCTCAGAGTTATCTTACCTGAAAGGTGAGGGAGCTGGGGTATTTATACACCAACTCCCTTCAGTCATTTTTTGGGGGGTTTTTTCTAGGTGGCAATAATTTTCTGACACTTCTATGGTCATGGTCAGAGTGAGTTCAAGTTAATAGAGAAAGCCCTTGGGCATTGGGAAGTTGAGTTGGCAGTCCCTATAGTGGTAAAGTTTGGAGGGATCTGGAAATGAAAGCATCTGCTACTCTGCAAGAAAGTGTTGCAGCTAAACTTCCCTAGTCAAACCAGAAAGAAGGCACCTGGTTGTCACCAATGACAAAACATAACCCCCTGAAATTACTAAGTTCCAAACAGGACTAGGATAACTCTGGTTGAAGAAATTTACCTAACTTTACCACCCATTTGTTTTTAGCTTCTGTTTAGTGAGACTTTATGATAGAACAACCATTGTTTTAAATGCTTCATACGCATGACTTCATTTTATTCATTCAACAAACATTTATTGAGTGCCTACTATCTGCTAGGCATTGTTCTGGGCATGAGAGAAACAGCAGGGGACAGGGCAGATAAAAAATTTCAGCCTTTGTGACAATTACATTTGATATCTAGGGTTGTCCATAGGATCGCCAGTCACAAGTGCTATTGAGAACTTGAAATATGGTTAGTATGATTGAACAAATGAATTCTTAATTTTATTTAATTTTAAATTTAAAAAAAGTAAGCAGTATAAAATATTTTTGTTAGATGCAACTTTATTTTTCTAGTAGGACTGCATTCACTTTCACTATTGAAAATATAAGATCTGAATTTAGATATGTCTAATCTTAAAATATACATTGGATTTCAAAGACTTAATATGAAGAAAATGAATGTCACACATCTCATTGATAATTGTTTTTCATTTATTACACATTGAATTGCTAATATTTTGAAAATATTAGGTTAAATAAAATATACTATTAAATTAATTCCATGTTTCTTTTATATATTTTTATAAACTTTTTGTTTTGAAATAAATTCAAACTTATAAGACAGCTCTAAAAATAATAAAAAAGTCATATGAGAAATCCAATATTCCCCTACCAAGATACCCAGATGCTCCAACCTTTAACAACTTTAATTCTCTATCTCTCTCTAGCTATCATTTCTCTTTATCTCACCTCTATCTATATCTGTTATCTATTTATCTATCTATCATATATATATATCCCCTTTCTCATCTCCATCTCTATTATATTTATCTATTATCTAATCTATCTTTTTATTTATCTATCTCTTTCTATATCTATCTATATATCTCTCTCAAATCTATCTCTATTATCTCTATTTCTATCTCTGTCTCTACTATCTCTATCTATTTATCTAATCTACTGATATATCTCCATCTCTATCTCTATCAATCAATATATTTATCATCTATCTTCTTTTTACATGTTTTAATATGGTTTCTAAAAAGTTTAAAATTACCTATGTGGCTCTCATGGTTTTTCTTTTGGGCAGCACTTGTCCAATGGTTTTAGTTTTTCAACAGCCCTGTATTGTAAATACCATCATTGCCTTCATTTTGAAGGTGGAGAAACCAAGTCTCAGAGAGGTTAAGTAACTTGCTTGAGGGACTGAACTGGGAAGTCCATGTGACTCCCCATCAGTGCCATAACTCCAGCACTGGAAAATACAACATATTCCTCCTTTTGTGGCTCACAGGCAGATCCCGTGCTGACCGTGATCACCTATGCAGGGCTGAGCCTCTCCCTGCTGTGCCTCCTCCTGGCAGCCCTCACCTTCCTCCTGTGCCGATCCATCCAGAACACCAGCACCTCGCTCCACCTGCAGCTCTCGCTCTGCCTTTTCTTTGCGCACCTTCTCTTCCTCACAGGCATTGACCAAACTGAGCCCAAGGTAGGAGATTTAACCAAATTACCTCCTTGTCATACTCTCTTGTCCTGATAAAAGACAAGGAGAGAAGGCAATAATCAGCTGAGGAGCTGTAGAGGGAAAAGGCAGGGGTTCCCATTTCAACTGTGCTCCTGTTTAACTTGGAACAAGATCTGTTCTCCCTGGGAGGCAATTTAGCAACATGAGTGAGAGTCAGACTGATGGTATCAGGTAGGGTAACATTAACTGCTGTAGCAAATGAACTCCATAATGTTAGTGGCTTAGCACAAGAGTAGCCAACAAATTTTCACTTTCTATATCTGTGTATCATCACAGAGTTGTGCATGCATCAGTAGAGAGTGGGTGAACACCTAAGGCTGGATGCAAGCTCTTCCACTTTCCATACAACTTTGAAGGTCACCCATGTTTCTCATACCCTGTTTCTCTTTGTATTTCCAGTCTTTTGCTAAGTAAAATAATATGCAGTGAATAAATAAGTTAATAATATTTTAAATGCATTGAGATAATCTTCCTTTGAAAGATTTCCCTTGGATAAAAAGGAATACATGTTCTAATGGAGAAGAGAGAGAGATGGTAATAATAATATTGACAATACAATAATAATAAAACATTTCCAGTTTACACATGAAAAATTAGAGACTTCATGAGTGGAAGGATTTTTTTACTGATCACATGTACAATATGTAGAAGAGTCAATATTGAACCTCAATGTGTCTAATTATGAAGTTTAACATGCTTATATAGCTAACTGGGGTTTTGGAACAGACTTTATAGAGGAGACTTTTTAAAATGCCTCACACACCATACAATCCATCCAAAGTTTACAGTCATTGGTTCACAGTATCATCACAGAGTTGTGCATTCATCATCCCAATCAAGTTTAGAACATTTTCATCACTCCCAAAAAAGAAAACAGAAAACCCCAAAATATCCCATGCACCTTATTCCCCACCCTGTTATTGACCCCTAGTAGAGGTGTGGTACATTTGTTACTGTTGATGAAAGACTATTAAGATTTTACTGTTAACTATAGTCCTTTGCAATAGGTACATTTTCCCCATATAACACTCTACCATTAACTCCTTGTAATAGTGTTGTACATTTGTTCTAGTTCATGAAAGAATTTTTTTCTTTCTACTATTAATCACAGTCATTGTCCACTAAAAGATTCACTGTTATACATTCCCATGTTTTAACCTCAAACTTTACTTCTGGTGACATACATGACTCTGAATTCCCCTTTGCAACCACACTCACCCATCATTCAGCACTGTTAATTATTCTCACAATGTCATTCAAGGAGGAGACTTTTTTGATGAATGTGAAATAACGACTTTGAGTTTACTGGTCAAAGAACAAGAGGAAAGACTTTCTAAGAAGAAGAAATCATGAACCGGAAGGGTTTGAATCATGATCAAGTATGGAATTTGGGGGAATGGTAAATACTTCATGTACATGCTTAAGGTCTGTTCACAGGCTCCTGCGGACATCTCTAATCAATTATGACTTCTTGCTAAGTCTCACAGTCCTCAGCATAGCATTCCAGGAAACCACTATGAATCAACTTAAATTAGCACCCAAAATGAAACCCATTTATTGAGACAAGGGGGAAGGTTGAAGAGTGGATGAAGATGGTGCAGGGATCAGAATGTGAAACTTAAGATTAGATTTTATTCTCTAGGTCAGGAGTCTACAATTTCTTTTTCTGTAAAGGGCCAGATAGTGAATATTTTCAGCTTTGTGGGTCATAAGTTCTCTGTCACAACTGCTCAACTCTTCTATATAACATGAAAGCAGCCATTGATGACATGTAAATAAGTGTGGTTGCCTTCCACACACACAAAAAAAAAAAAATGGTGGGCCAAGTTTGACCTGCAGGCCACATTTGGATGACTTTTGCTTTAGGCAGTGGTGATCCAGAAAAGGGTTTCAAGCTGGGAATGATAGAAAACAATTTTTTAGGACAAAAACAATGGAAGGCAATATAAGTTTCAGTGGGATAAAACTAGCAGCATAGAAAACAGTAACTGGGCTTTTATCAGTCTGGGTAAGAGTTTGTGAAGATGTGAGCCATAGTGGATAAGATTTGAGAAATGGTTATAAAGTGGATTTAGTAGGACTTGGGGCCCAAATGAATGTGCAAGTGGTGGGGGTGAGAGAAACCAAAAATAAGGATGGCTGCAGTTTGTAGTTTGGGAGACTTGGTTGATGAGTGATGATGTTATTAACAAATTAGAGAAAGAACAGGTTCAGGACAGAAAAGATGATGAATTCAGGTTTAAATATTAGAGGTGCTGCTCAGATGCTCAAGTTGAGACATCCAACAGATGATTGGAAAACGTTTTGAGCCCAAGAGAGATTGGGGCATGAGAGAGAGAGTGATATTGGAGTTCCTGTATGAAGGAGGCTGTCCAATCACAGGGATGGACATGATTACTCTCGGAACAGGGGGAAATCAAGTGGATTAAGGATGGAGCTCTGAGGAAGACCAACATTTAACAATAGGAAAGAGAAAGATGTATAAGAAGACTAAGTCTTCTTCATTGACATTGAAGTTCTTTTTATTAACCTTTTTTCCCCTTCATTAGAGAAGTTATGTGTTAACAGAACAATCATGCATTCAATACAGAATTCCCATACAATACCCTATTATTAGCACCTTGCATTGTTATGAAACACTTGTTACAATTGATGACAGCACATTTTTATAATTGTGCCATTAACTATAGTCCATGGTTTAACTTAAGGTTCACTTTTCATGTAGTGTGGTTACATGGATTTAAAAAAAATTATTCTATTACATATAATCAAACATTTCCTCTTTTAGTCAATTTAGATATATATTTCAGTGCTGTTAATTACATTCACAATGTCGTACTACTATCATCACCATGCATTACCAGAACATTTCCATCATTCCAACTAAGAACCCTGTGTATTTTAGGCTTTAACTTCCCAGTATCTATCCCTATCCTGTCCCCTGGTAACCTATATTCTAGATTCTGAGTCTAAGAGATTGCTTCATCTAATTGATTCAGATCAGTGAAATCAGACAGTATTTGTCCTTTTGTGTCTGGCTTATTCATGCCCAATGTTGTGTCTTCCATGGGATTAAGGGTGTTTATTATGATGCAGAAGCTAAGAAAAAATAACCTGTTTACTAAGTATTCATGTTGTAAGACTAAATCTTACTTCCAGTTGATCATCAATGAGAATTTCTCTGCTATTCAGAGAAATATAGGACTCTTTACTGTCAAAATGTTTTATTATTCCCATGATATAGTTTCCATTTTATCTATTGAAGGATTCAATATGTTAAAATTTTGTTAAGAATTTTGTTTTATGATCGTGAGGATATTC
This sequence comes from Choloepus didactylus, assembly GCF_015220235.1. Lineage (NCBI taxonomy): Eukaryota > Metazoa > Chordata > Mammalia > Pilosa > Megalonychidae > Choloepus > Choloepus didactylus. Next base: position 6,548,422 of record NW_023637606.1, read on the forward strand.
ATCTGGTTTTGTTTTCATGTAAAGTCTTTGGTTTTGATATCAGGGTAATGATGGTCTCATAGAATGAGTTGAAGGATGATCATTTCTCTTGCATTTCCTGGAAGAATTGGTATAGAATTAGAAATATTTCTTCTATGTTTATAAGGGACATTGGTCTGAGATTTCCTTTCCGTGATGTCTTTGTATAGTTTTGATATCAAGGTAGTTCTGGTCTTATAGGGTGAGTTGGGTAGTGTTCCCTCCTCTTCTAAATTTTTTGGAAAAATTTTTGAAGGGTTGGCATTCTTTTTCTCTAAATGTTTGGTAGAATTTACCAGAAAAGCCAACCAGACCAGGGCTTTTCCTTGTGGGAAGTTTTTTTTTTCTTTTTTTAAAAATCACAGTAAAATATATATAAAATTCACCAATTAACCCTTTTAAAGTATACAATTCATTGGTTTCTTGTACATTCACAATGTTGTACAACTATCACTGCTATTTAGTTCCAGAAAATTTTAATCCAAAAGAAAAACCCCATGCCCATACCCAATAAGCAGCCACCCCCTGCCCCACTCTCTGGCTACCACAAATCTGCTCTCTGTCTCTACGAATTTGCATATTCTGAATATTTTATATCAGTGGAATCATACAATATGCAGTCTTTTGTTTCCACAAAAGCTGGCTGCTTCCACTCAGCATGATGTTTTCAAGGGTCATTGTAGCATGTATCAGTACTTCATTCCTTTTAATGGATGATTAATATTTTATTGCACAGATAGCCTACATTTTGTTTATCCATTCACCAGATGATGGAATTTGGTTGTTTCCATGTTTTGGCTATTGTGAATAGTTCTACTATGAACATACTTGTAAAAGTTTTTATTTGAATATCTGTGTTCATTTGTTTTGTGTATATAGCTAGGAGTGGAATTGCTGGGTCATATGGTAATTGCATGTTTAAATTATTGAGGAACCACCTATCAGAAAGTTTTTAACTAAAAATATCATTTATATAATTAATATAAGGCTGTTTATGTTATCTATTTCTTTTTTTATTAGAGAAGCTGTACATTTACAGAAAAGCTATATAGAAAATACAGAGTTCCCATATACCCTTCGCCATTGCTAACACCTTGTATTCATGTTTTAATTTGTTACAACTGATGAAAAAATATTATTATAATTTTACTATTAGCTACAGTCCACAGTTTATATTAGGGTTTGCTGTATGTGTTGTAGTGTCTTTTTTTTTAAATTTTATTCTAGTAACATATAAATTGATATATAAATTTATACAACTAGTAACATAAATATAAAATTTTCCCTTTTAACTACTAGGTTGAACTTGTCACTCTGTGTCTCTGACTTGCATTGTTTCTGTTGGAAAATGTCTTAAATTTGTTCTCCATGTAATGCATCTTCTTTCTCTGGTAGCTTTTAAGATTTTCTCTTTATTGTTGATTTTCAGAAATTTGATTATGATCTACCTTGATGTAATTCTATTCATGTTTCATGTTTCTTTTGTTTGAGGTTATTGAGAGTTTGAAGACTTCAAATATTTTAGCTTTCATTCCTTCAAATACTATTTTCTGTCATCCTTCCCTCCTGATATCTGATTGAGGCATGTTAGGCTGATTGATATTATCCCATAGCTCCCTGATAGTTTATTTATTTTATTTTAATCTTTTCTTCTCTCTGTGTTTCATTTTGGATAGTTTCTATTGCTGTGTCTTCAAGTTCAGTAGTATTTTCTTCTGCAGTGTCTAACCTGCTTTTAATCTCACCCAATGTCATTTTCATCTTAGAGATTATATATTTTTATCTCTAAAAGTTGCATTTGGTTCTCTTCTTTATCTTCCATCTCTCTTCGTATCATGCCCATCGTGGTTTCCTCTATGTCTTTGAACCTCTGGAGTACAATTATGATAGCTGTTTTCACACACTTGTCTACTAATTCTATCACCTGTATCTTTCCCTGGATCTGGTTCTGTTTTAGTTTCATAGGCTGCTCAATAATGAAATGGGTTGGGTGTAATAATAGGTATTTATTCACTCACGGTTTTTAGTCCTTCTGGGAAAATGTCTAAATTAAGGCATCAGGGCAATACTTTCTTCCCCAAAACCAGCTGCCAGCAGTCCTTGGGTTCTTCTGAAACATGGCAAGGCACATGGAAGCATTTGCTGACCTTTCCCTTCTCTTCCAGGTTTTATTGATTTCAGCTTCTTGCTTCCATGGCTCTCTCTCTTTGTCTGAATTTCATTCTCTTACAAAGGATTCCAGTAACAGGATTAAGACCCATCTTGATTGAGGTGGGACACACCTCTACTGCAGTGATGTCAGGAAAAGGTCCTGCTTACAATGGGTTCACACCCACATTATGGTCAGATACAGACCATGAGAAAAATATTTGAGTACAATTAGTTTATTTGGGGCTGATCCTAGGAAACACTGACATGTGAGAGGGATATGAGGCAGAGAAAGGAAGGCAATTGTGGGTGTTTAGGGAAACTGGAGCTTCACTCCACTGGGGAGCTCTAGGAGGCAGCATGGAATATGTATCTCAGGAGTGGGGGTACTTGTCTATCAAATCTGTTAGTCATGGATTTAAGGGTTGCTCCTAGGGCATTTGTTACTTAGCATTTCTGGCTTGACCCATGTATGGGGTGAGCAAACTTCTGTGGTCAGTAAAAGTCCCCAGAAAAAGTGTTGCCACCAGACAAGATGTTGCAGGAGTTGGCAACTGAAGTTCCAGACCAGTAAACAGGAAATGATAAGTGCTTGGAGTAAAATCACATACTGACAGTAACCGCTCCAGGTCCTAACTCTTTTCCCCGCTCCAGGTGCTGTGCTCCATCATTGCAGGAGTGTTGCATTATCTCTACTTGGCCTCCTTCACCTGGATGCTTCTTGAAGGTCTACACCTCTTCCTCACTGTCAGGAACCTCCAGGTGGCCAACTACACTAGTGCAAGCAGATTCAAGAAGAGATTCATGTTCCCTGTTGGCTATGGGATCCCAGCTGTGATTGTGGCCGTGTCTGCAATCATAGGATACAAAAATTATGGAACGTATACGCAGTAAGCATGATGTGTGTGTTTATGGTGGAAGTGTGTCCACAGCCAATATGTGGTCTGAAATCAGAATGCTTTTTGTCAAATTGGTTTTCCAATAGTTAGTTATACTTCATACCAGTCCTTCCTTAGTCCTTTGTGGTTGGATACTTTTGAGAATTTGGTGAAAGCCAGGGCTTCTTTCTCTGGACAAATGTACATATACACACAATTTTAAACACAACTTCAGGGAATACATGAACAAGTAAAGCAAATCCATGGCCCCACATTAAGAAGCTTTGAGCTATATGTTCTATATGGTCTGAAAGGGTAGGTTGAATAGGTTGAAGCTGACCTCTAAAATGTAAAAATAACAATAATAGTAACAGCTATCAAAGGTCTATGATGCACAAGTGACAGTGTTTCATGTCTGCGACATCTCAAGTCATCCTCACCACAACCCTGGGAGGTTGACACTGTTTATTATCCCATGCCCAGGACATCTGGGCTTAATGCATTTAATAAACTTTCCAAAGTCACAGCCAGAAAGAGAGTAATTCAGCATTTCCAAATCAGTACTCGGAATAGCCATATTTTACTTCTCACTAAGGAAAGCTCTGTCTGCAACACTTAATCGAAGAAATTAATATTCTGGCAATGGGGCTTAGGTAAGGAAATATGTAGAAGACCTAAAACAATGAGTATGGTGCTGTCCCTCTTGTTGTCAAAGAGATGCCCTGTCTCTAGCGTGAACCCATGACCTGCCAGAATGATTTTGCAGAGATGAGGGATCAGCAGACTTTTTTCTGTAAAGGCTCAAATGGTAAATACTTTTGGCTTTGCAGGTCATACAAGTTCTGTTGCAACTATTCAACTCTGCTACTTTAGTGTGAAAGCAGACATAGGCATTATGCAAAGGAATGAGCACAGCTGTGTTCCAATAAAACTTTATTTACAAAAACAAGCAGTGTACTGGATTTGGCATGTAGTTCACAGCCTCTGGATTTGAATACAAGGGTGGGAGCTTTTCTGCCCACCAATGACTGTTTAGTTGCTACTTTTATCAGATTCATTCTGCCAGTCTATTTTCAGAATATGGTAAATTAGATTACCTTTCCCAACCAAATCCATGACAGAATACAAAATATTTGGGTAACAAAGTAGTTGGCACGTAGCATATGCTTAATTAGTGTTAGTTGTTTTTATGGTTGTAGTTAAATTGGTATTTCTATTTTCTTTCTCAATATAGCAATCATCTTCATAATAATTCCTTTATTGGGCCTTAATTCTTTCCCAGACACTGAATCCAAATTTTTTATGTGTGTATTCACATTTAACCTTTCCAACAATTCTGTCAGCCAGACCCATTTATACTTGAAGAAATTGGGACTCGAGGATACAGTCTACAAGAGGCCAATGAGAACCCATCTAAAATCCAAGTTCTGAATGAAAAGTCCCCTTGCACTGCTCAGATCCTATTACAAGGAGCCTGAATTCAAGCTCTCTACCTTCTCCAGAGGAATAGGCAGCTAAAGGTTTCCTTTGTCTCTCCCAACAGTTGCTGGCTCAAGCTTGATCAAGGGTTTATATGGAGCTTCATGGGACCAGTGGCAGTTATTATCTTGGTAGGTGAGCTTACTTGGCGTTGGCCAAACACAGATAGCAAAAGTGGAAATGAGATGAAGATAAGGAAATAGAGCCTAATGTGATCAATATTTTTTCCTTGAAATTTGTCTTAACTGGGCTTTCCCTGGCTTCCCCCAGCTCACTGTCTGCTCCTGCTCAGTCAGCATTTTGGGTTCCTGCTGTCAATATTGGAGAGTCCCAGGGCTGACCCATGGACCTCTTCTCAGTCTTATGGCATTCATTAATGATTTATATGCTGATGACTCCCGAATTTATATACCCAGCTTGGAGCTCTCCTTTGCACCCCAGGTGTACCTGTTTAATCTCTCTCCCTGGAATCTAAACTTGAGTATTTCATAGTCATCTTGAACTTTGAGTGTTCAAAACAGAACTCTTAATTCTTGATTCAAACCCTTCTTCCAAACTGGTCCTTCTCCAACTCAGTCAATGACATTTTCTTCCTTTTGATTCCTTAGTTTAACAACTCTGGAGTAACCTTGATGCCATTCCTTCTCTCACACACTGTGCAATTCATTGAAAATCCTGTTGGTACCCCTTTAAAATATCCAGAATCCACCCATTTCTCCCCACTTCCGATTCTGTGGCCCAGGTCCAAGCCAACATCATCTCTCACCAAGCAATGGAGTCCTCCCTGGTCTCACCACTCTTGTCCTGCCCCACTAGTCTCAAGGTGTTAGCAGGGTTGAGCCTATTATATTCCAGATTTCCTTGGCTCTCATGCCTCCAGTGGTTTCCAACCTCACTTTGAATAAAAACCAAAGTTCATTCCGTGCCTTTCCTACACGATATGATCTGCCCCCCTCCTTTGCCTCTCTGCCCTCATCCCCTCCCAGGCTCTCCCAGCTTATTCTGCTCCAGCCACACGGGCCTCCTGTTCTCCCTTGAACACACTGCAGAGTCCACCTTCTGAGCTTTTGCACTGGTATCCCCTCCGCCTGGGACATCCTCCTCCAGATACTTGCATGGTGCTTTCTCCTTGGGCTTTTGCTCAAATGTCGTCTTTTCCACATGGCCTTTACTGACCCACTCTTCACTCAGATTTCTCATCTCCCCTCATGCTTTAATTTTCTCCTCATCACTTTCATCCTCTCATATACCATATAGGGAGCATGTATGTTTAGTGTCTGTCTCCTTCAATGAGAGGTAAGCTTCATGAGCACAGGAATTGTAACCGTCTGTTGACTGATTTATTGCATCAGCACGTGGTCAACACTGACTAAATAATAAGTAGTAAATGAATATAATTAAATGGATGGATGTACATACCTTATCCCTAGGTCTGGATTTTCCTTTCTGTCCTTTTGCATGTCTTCATTCTCAATAACTAACTTAATATTATAAGTATTGTATGTCTTAATAACACAAGGAATATGTATACATGTTCTTATAAAAATTCCATTTGACAAAGTGAAATAGTCTTTTCTTCACCAAAGACTATATATAATTTTATATTTCCATAAATGTAACCACATTGTACATGGTTCTGCACCTTACTTTTTAAGTCTCTGAGATCTTTCCATGAATAGTTATAAGACCCATGCCATTCTTTCTAGCATCTGCCCAATAAGCCATTGTATGACAACACCATAGTTTACTTAACCAGGATCCCATTACCAAATATTTGGTTTGTTCCCATTTTTCTCTGTTAGAGATGCTTCAGTAAACATCTTTGCATATGTTCTTTGAGGACTTGTCAAAGATCCCTAGAATTAGAATTGCTGGGTTGAAGGGCATGTGTTTATAGTTTTTAATATATTGCCAAATTGTCCTTTAAAAAGGCACATATAATCAGATAATTTGAGACTAGGTTCAGATGCCTTGCACTCATCCATAGGTTTGGGCAAAGCACTGGTCTTCAAATAAGAGATTTGCTATAAATCCACATTATTGATCAACCTTAAAGCTGCCTACACCATCTGTTGCTCTGATTTAATATAACACTCTGCTGGGGATTCTTTCAAAAATCCTGCTTTCATTCATTCAACAAATGTTTAGCCATTGTGTACTCTGCATGGGGTGATGTGTTTTCTTTCCTGTTTTCCAGACATTTCCTGATTAAATCTGTTGTCTTGGTATAAATATTGATAGCTCTCTTTCACTTTCAAATGTCCTAGTGTGAATGATAAATTATATGGTCACCTTAATAATCATCAAGTGCTGCAAAAAAGACTAGTGCATCTGTCCTTACTGGCCTCACAGAAGCTTGTATCTTTTGGGAAAAGCTTCTCGGTCCACCTCAAACTTGCTGTATAAATAACAGCATCAAAAAAAAAAAAAAAAAAAGAAACTAGTCACTATTTCATGCTTTTCTGACAGATAAACTTGGTGTTCTACATCAGAATTCTGTGGATTTTGAAAAGCAAACTTTCCTCTCTGAATAAAGAAGTTTCCACCATACGGGACACCAGGTAGGAAGGCATCAGAAATCAGTGGCAATCAGGTTTGTCTTTATGATATGTTTCTACAGGACCACTCTGCCTGTGAAAGAAAAAAACCCATGCTAAGATATGATATAGATTTTCCTGGTACAGATGAAGAGTGGGTGAGGGAAAACTAGTAGAAAAAGTGAAAACTGTGATTTTTTTTCAAGTGACAATGTAATTCCTCATTTGTTTCTTCAACAAATATTCATCAAATATCTCTTTGTGTGACATACTGTTCATAAGACATTAATGCCAGGAGTACAAATATTATTCATTTTTCTCCACGAGAGCCCACCTACTTCTGGATTCTATTCTCCTTGGATATAGAAACTCAATTCTCATTGCTGCTGATCCAAACTATTAAAAATAATCATGCAACAACTAATATTAACTAAAGGAATTTTATAGATGCTGGGCATTCACCCATATTATTTCACTGAATGCTCCAACACAAACCCATGTGGTGGTGAATGCTACTAATATCATCATTAATCAGATGTGCAAACTGCTTTTCTAACCCAAGAGTGGGTTAGCAACTTGCAATGGGGGGTCATGAAGACAAGACTTAAAGGATTATCTTTCCAACTTCAGACCCTGGCTTTGACTCCTTGTCTACCCCACCAAAGTAACACCTCTGAACCTCAGTTTCCACATTGCTGGGGGGATGTCACTCGACTTGGTGTTTCTCCATCCCCCATGTGTGTGCTTGAGTGCAGGCCACACACACACATACACACATACACTTATCAGTTCTCCCAACCAGTTGGAATCAATAACCCCACTTCATTATTCCAAACCAGATTTCTGTTTGAAGAAACCCAGCACTAGATGGTTTTCTGAAATCACAATATCTTTAACATCCCAATTTTTCAATACAAGTGTCCAGAAATTGTTTTCTACAACTCTTCCAATAAGTCTAGACTTGCAGATAAATCATTTCCAAGAGAAGGAGTATGTCAGTTTGCCAGAACTGCTATAAAAAATACTGAAAACTGGTTTTGGCTTAACAAAAGGACTATAATAGCTACAAATCCAAAATCAAGATACAGGCAAGGTTTACTTTCTCCTGGAGTTTATCAGTCTGATGCTGGCTACCAGCAATCCTTGGGGTTCCTTGGCTTGTGTCTCTGCCTCCTGTCACATTACATCTTGTCCTTCATGTCTCCTGTCACTTCTGAGTTCTCTTTATAAGGTCTCCAGCCATACAGATTGAGGCCTAACTTGATTTAGTTGGTTACACCTAATAGGACCTTTAAAGATTTCTATTCACAAATAAGTCTGCAGCCTGACTCACCTTAGCATATTCGAATATACTATTTACAGTGGGTTTGACCCCCACAGGAACATAGATTAAGATTAGCATCATGTCTTTTATGGGGAACATTATTCAATCTACTGGGGAGAATGTACTACAAACATGGGGTCTGCCTCATCCTCAGCCTCCACATGAGATTGTTCTGAGATTTAAATAAGGTGACTCATGCAAAGTGTATAGCACAGGGCACATAGTGTCATAAGTGCCTAATAAACGGTGGTCGTTACTACTCTTTTTTTTTTTTTTCAGAGTCATGACCTTTAAAGCCATTGCTCAACTATTTGTCCTGGGCTGTTCTTGGGGTCTTGGCTTTTTCATGGTTGAAGAAGTTGGGAAGACGGTTGGATTAGTCATTGCCTACATGTTTACCATCATCAATGTCCTGCAGGGGGTTTTGCTCTTTGTGGTATACTGTCTTCTTAATCACCAGGTAAGGCTATTTCCTCTCTTGCCAGCCTAGTCCCAAAGTCTTATTGAATGGCAGCTTGCACTCTTGCCTTACCCTGATCCTTTATATTTGTAAATTTGGGTCATCTTAACCCTGAGAAGAGGGTTTGGGTGCTGCTTGGGTCTGCTATATGCTCTGGGTTTCATTCATTCAGCATCCTAACATTTCTCTTAAGAGTAATGTATCAGTCAGGAAAATGAAGGTTATGATGCAGTAACAAATAGCCCTCCCCCAAATATCATTTATTATTAACAACAATAAAGGTTTATCTACTGCTTATGCTGTATAATGTGGCTTATGCAGTAGTTCAGCCATGTACAGGTTGTATGCTTGTTATAACATATTTGTTCTGGGATCCAGACTGAAGGGATAGCCCCTTATGTAGAATGCTGGTGGCCTCATGGCTTCACTCTCTTAAAGCAAGTCTTGTGGCCATAAATGAGTTCACCAAGAGGGGATGGATAATCTTCCAATAGTGAGGCACAACTGTAGGGTTTATCCTTTGTTAAGGTGTACCTTCTTTTTTGGATTGGTATAGGATTAAATGACATATTGCTTGCAAATTGTCTTAAACATAGCTAATGTTCAATAAATGGTGGCCTTCACCATCACCCATCATCCTCATTATCATCACCATTTCATCTTCACCATCATCATCACCTTCTCCATCACCATATATATATATAGAGAGAGTACTTTTGGTGCCAGTCACCTTATTCTACAGCTAAGAAAGTTGAATTTAAATAAGATAAATCAACTGAGCATGACCAATATTGTACAGAAAACCACTGAAAGAGTAGTAGAGATTAGAGCTAAGTATTAGTGCTAAGTATAGTTTCCCATTTTAGAGCCCTCCCCCCTGAACCAAGCTCTAGATGTAACCCAAGCCTCTATATTCCTTACACTTCCAGGTGCTAATGGAATACAAGAAATGGTTTAATGGAATGTGGAAAGGGGTAGAGACCGAAAGCACTGAGCTGTCTCACGCTACTACCTACACCAGAACGGTAAGATTGAACCCTCTGTTGTGCTATGCATTTGTGAACCAACATCTCATGCTTCCTGGATCCTTGATCTGAAAAAAAGAGGGATTGCATTAGGTTCCTGCAATTATTCAACTGAAATTTCTGGTTTTTATGAGAGCGAGATTAAGAGATCTTCCTTCCTCCCTCTGTTCATTCTTCCTTCCCTCCTTCCTTTCCCTCCCTCCCTCCCTTCCTTCCTTTCTCTGACCTAACTCTCCCTCTCTGACACCCTCCCTCCCTCCCTTTCTCTGTTTTTCTTACTCCCTCCTCTACCCTGTTTCCCTCCCTCCTTTCCACCTCTCTTTCTTGTTTCTCTTCCCTCCCTCTTCTCTTTCTCCTTCCTTCCTTTCTTTCTTTCCATCTTTCTCTTTCCTTCTTTCTCAATCCTTCCACATGTATCAAAAGGACATTTCATCAAATTTCATCATGCATTTAAGGTCTATTGTTTCCAGGCACTGTTTTAGGTACTGGGGAAACAATAATGTACACAATCCTGCCATTGTGGCATTGACATTCTAGTAGGGAGGAAGCAAATTATTCAATATGTTAGAGAGTGATATATGCTACAGAGAAAATAGAGCAGGTGAGAGAAATAAGTTTATGGCATGGAAGGAGTGCAATTTAAAATATGGTGGCCACATGCAACTTTAATGAGAAGATGCCATTTGAGTAAAGACTTGAAGGATGTGTATGATTAAAAATACAGTGCCGATTAGTGTCATTATCTAGATTGGGAGAATGGCGAGCAGACTCTAAACACTGGTGAGAAGCCATAGATGACTCTTTTAATTGGGTTTGTCCCTTGGAGGGACCCATGGACCTGTTACCAGAGATATGAGCTTTATTTGGGACTTGGAGCTTCTAAGCTGCATGTGTTCTTGTTCCTTCACACATGCATATCTTAGGTAGGCATTCCCTAAAAGCAAAGCCTAAGACAGAGATTAGAATGCATGAAAATTTATCAAGAAAAAGAAGAAAATGGGAGTTGAGGGTGGGATGGGGGAGAGAAGCAATGACACAGTCTCAAGTGGACTCTGGCTCCAGCCAGAGCTTTGGAGCATGAATTGTACCATAAAGTATGGATGTAGGTTGGCCCTTTGGGAGTATGGTTTAACGTCCCTGGAGAGGAGGAGGCTGAAGACAGTTTTCCGGAGAAGGAGTCAGCTTTATATCATTAGTAACTAACCCGACAACTGGAGGATGCATGTACCAGTCTAGTAATGGGGATCTGGGTGGGGCACCAAATGTGTTCACTGCAAGAACCACAATAGTCCCTGGACTGCTGTGAGGACAGTGGCCATGGGAAACACTTTATTGTACCCATAGGCATGCTGTGTTTCCTGTCCTATATTTTTCTAAGGAATGAAAGAGTGGAAAGCAGCTTTAGAATAGTGAGTGTTTGACATATTATGAGTTTATATTTTTCTCTCCATTTCCACCAACACCATCTGTATTAGTCAGGGTTCTCCAGGGAAACAAAACTGTCAGGTCATATATAATGTAAATATTAAGAGGATTATTACAGAAATTGGCCTATGTGACTGTGGGGATGGGCAATTCCAAATTCCATACAGCAAGCTGCAAGCTGGCAATTCCAATGAACATTTTCAACTAATTCCCCAGGAGAAGCTATATAGCTGAAGTAGAGATGGAAATTCTTCCTTCTGATTGCTGAAATCATCAGTTCTCTATTTAAAGCTTTCTATTGATTTGATGGGAATTTTCTCATTGTTAAAGGCAGTTTCCTTAGTTGAGTGTACTTGTAATCAGCCATAGATGCAATCAACTTCCTGATGATTTAAATCCATGAAATATCCTCACAGTAACAACCTGGCCAGTGCTTGCTTGACAAAACAACTGGCCACTATAATCTGGCCAAGTTGACAGATGAACTTAACCATTACAACATCCTAGTCTAAGCCATCATCATTTCTTCCCTGGACAATTGCCCTTGTTTTATAACTTTTGCCCACTTAGGTTCTTGCTCCACTATAAATCCACTTTCCACACAGAAACCACAGTGGCACTTAAATGTGCAAATCAGATCATTTTACTTCTCCACTTAAAGCTTTCCAATGGCTCTCCATCACACTTATCATCAAATCCAACCTCCTTACCATCACTTAGACAGCACCACCTGATCTGGCCCTATAGCCATCCTCAGCCACGCTGGCCACACTGGCTCCCTTTCAGTTCTTTGGACATGCCAGGCTCATTCTTGTCTCAGGGCATTTGCACAAGCTGCTCTCTCTTCTCAGACAGCCCTTCCCTCTCATTCTGCCATGGTTGCCTCATTATTGTCCTGCAAACTTCAGCTAGACTGTCACCTCCTCAGAGAGGTCTTCCCTAACTTTTCATTCCATGATGGTCTTTCACTCACTCTCTATATCATCATTCTATTTAATTATCTGATAATGCATCTCAATGTGTGATATTTGTCTTAGTCTTAAAACATTAAAGGGCTTGTTTTTGGTCAATCTCTACCCACTGAAATGTGGATTTCGTTGTCTCTGTCACTGCTATTTCCCTTCTACCTATAGCAATGCCTGTTCCTGGGCAATGGGTGATTCCCAATTAGTTTGTTGGGTGATTGAATTCTCATTTTATGGGTGATGAAACTGAGGCTGGGAAAGCTCAATTTATTTGCTCTGAGCCACCCAGCTGCTTAGAGGGATTTGAACTCAGTTCTGTTTTCCTCTGAAAGTTTCCAATTTACCAGTCTCATTGTCATGTCAGGTCATCAACAACTCGGGATCTGGCTGTCAGTGGAACACTCAAGTTTCACACTGAGGACAGTTCTGTTCTGGGGCTAATGACTGTGTCCTACCATTATCCTGTATCCACTGGATATGCCACTGGCCACTTCTTGGATGGAATCACCTATGCTCAGGGAATGCATCAATATTACCTGAACTGTCCCAACACACAAGATCACCAAAGACAAGTTGCATAGTGGAATCCAAAGCATGGATTCTGGTGTTTGTCAGATCTGAGTTTGAATCTTGGCTCTCTCAGGTTGTAGCTGGTAGACCCTGGACAAGTGATTTAACCTTGTTAAAAGGTACTCAGTTGACTCACCTTTGAAATGTCTGACGGAGGATCAAAATAATCTACAGGCAAGCACTTTGCCCTGCTCTGAACCATATCAACATAATTTTTACTAATATCAAATTATCAAGAGTCCACTTTTTACAAGGCCCTGAAAAATAGCATAATCCCTTATCTCTGGACAGCACTTGGCATTCTAAGAAGCACATATTCAACCTCACAGTCCTGATTGGTCCTCCTGGCTGTTGTCAAAATCCTGCCACCACTGCAGTACTTAAGTGGAGTTAAAGTGCCTGGGTTCAAATCCTAGTTCTGTCACTACTTGACTGTGTGGCCTTGGACAAGTCACTTAATGTCTCTGTGCCTCAGTTTCTTCATTTGTGAAATGGGAATAAAATTATGGTATCTATCTCATCATGAGGATTAAATGTGTTCATAAATGTGAAGTGCTCATAGTACTGCCCAGCGTTTAGAAAGCCCATGAAGTGTTTGTAAAAAGATTAATATAAAATAAAATTAAAAAGAAAATAAAATGAAAACTAAGTATAATAAAAAGAAAAAAAATGAAAACTACGTATAATAAAATAAAAAAGAACCATCATAGTTGGCGATTTTAGGGGGAAAAGTCTATAGGGTCAGATTTTAGGGCAAATTTACTTAGCTTTGGGCCTTATAGAAATTCTAGCTCATCAAATCTAGGCATGCTAGATGTTTTAGTTAATTTATGAGGTGTTCATTTCTCTTCAGCTCTTTCTTCACATTATCTCCCCCAAATAGGAGGAACTGGTGAAGTCATCAGAATTATGTCATAAAAGAGACAAGGTGTCTGCCCAATCACAGCGAACTGAATTTGCCACTATTTCTTGGGTGAAGATGGAGAATTGATCTGCACATCTACGGCGCCTTCCTGTGGTGATGTGTGGACTAGACAAATGCTACCATCTGCATCTCTTCCTTGGTTTCCTATTTTGATCTATCTACATAGAAAGAATGGGACACATAGGGAGAATTTTACGTCTATTATCTAGTAGTGCTGCATCATGTTAGATTAAGTGCTCTAGGGATGCTTTTTAATGAGGAAGGAAATCTTGATTCAGGTCTCTGTGCCCTTTTTGGGTTTCCCCTACTCCTCTTTCCCATGCTAACTCACCTGACATATATGGTGTTGGGTTTTATGCCCCTGGGATCTTGCATGACTGAATATTTGCATAATTCAATAATTCCCATATGAATAAATGTAAAATGGGAGTTGCATTCTTGGAGTATCAAAATATGCAATTAGGTATACATCATTACTGGGAAGGATCTTGCTGCCAGGTGGGTGATGCTTTTCCCATTTTCTTTGCCTGATGACTTTTTCAAAATAGGACTGAAAATAATTTCATTTCCCTGGTGTCGTCTTGAACCCTTCCAGCATAAATGCTATCAAACAGTGTGGAACGTCACAAACATTGCTTGGCCATACTAGTTTTGTTTTATCATTTCTAATTTCTTTTCCAAACATTAATTTTTATATTTTTTTCTGAGCACTAAAATTATTAAATGCATGGATGACTTGGTTATTGAATATATTTTTAAAGATTTATAATTGTAATAAATGTTAAATGTTATAATAAATGTTAAAATAGTAGCTAAGAGACACCATATTCCTTTGAAGACATTTCATGGGTAGTTCTTGGGTTGTTGATGAATGATTGTGGCTTTTTTTCCTTAACTGGCTTAAATGTCTTCTCTTTGGTATAGCAATATAACTAGAGTGTATGATCCCCTCCACCTGCTAACTTTGAAATGATATGATTCCTTTAGAAAAGTTAAAATTTAGAGAGAATCCCATTGTTTCAAAATGTGCGCATGCATTGGGACTTTTTATATTACACGATTTCAAATATATATGACTAAAATTTTCATAAAATGCAACTTCCCTGAGCAGCTGAAAAACCCTTATGCTTATGTCTGACTAGTATCTTGGTTTTTCTCTGTTTATTGATTACTTCATGAAAAAGCCAGATAATTTAGGTGCTTCAGGTTTGGGACTGAGCTTACCTATTCAACAATTTTCCGTCCTTTACAACATGAAGTCTACATTCTTTTTTTTCTGCCTCTTCAAACCCTTTGCATTCTTCAAGACTGATCTAGCTTCTGCCTCCTTCAGAAAAACTTTTTTTTAAAATTCCAGCCCTCATTGAAATCCAACTCCTTTACTCAATTTCTAAAATCCTTAATTTAATTTAAATGTGGATGAAATGACTAACCCTACATTTTGTGTGCTATTTCACAAATGCTTTTTGCTTTGGGACCAAGTGTCCTGCAATGTAAGAATAGCAAGAAAATCCAATGGAAAAAAAGTAGTAAAGGTATGAATAAAACTTTATGGACTAACTACTGTATTACTGGTGGTTGGATGCTTAATAAATAACTTGCATTTTTAGCATTCTCTATCTTCCGTGTTTTCTTTATTACATTGTGCCTAACACCATGACTGGCTCAATAGCTGCTCAATAAATATTGTTAAATAATCTATCAAAATCCCAGTAGTCTTCTTTGCAGAAATGGAAAAGTCTATCTTCAAATTCATATGGAATCACATGAACAGCCACGTCACTATTGAAAAAGAACAATGCTGGAGGACTCACACTTCCAGATTTTGAAACTTACTACAAAGCCCCAGTAATAAAAACAGCATGGTGCTAGAAAAACGACAGACATACAGACCAACAGAATAGAATTGGGAATTCATAAATAAACCCATACATCTATGGTCAGTTGATTTTTGACAAGGGTGCCAAATGCATCAACTGGAGAAAGAATGGTCTCTTCAACAAATGGTGATGGGAAAACTGGATATCCAGCTGCAAAAAAATCGAAGTTGAACCCTTACCTCACACCATATTCAAAAGTTAACTCTCAATTGTTAAGGACCTAAACATAGTAGCTAAAACCATAAACTCTTAGAAGAAAACATAGGGGGAAATCTCCATCATCTTGGATTTGGTAGTGGTTTCTTAGTCATGACATCAAAAGCATAGCAATGAAAGCAAAAATAGATAAAATAGACTTCATAAAAATTTGTTAAATAAATGGGTGAATATAGTTTATATAAACATGTGGTTTTATTTTACCTATAATTGGGAATACATGTCCTGAGATGGCATGGGAAATGAATTGGGGAGAAATGAGGGTGCTCCCAGATCCCTGGATATTGGGGACATTCCTTAAGAAGATGACTAGGTGTCTCCAGGGAAACCTGAGGAAAATGCATGGTAATGATGCTTGCCCAAGACAGAATAGTATATTCTGCAGACCAGTGATCTTGGTAAGTCTGGAAAGAAGCAGGCTCCCAAGGAAAGCATTCATGTGTGGCTGGAGCAAATGATCCTTCCAGCAATAACGATGAACATCAAAGGAAATTCCTGAGAGCTTCTGGGGTCCTTTAACAGACCAATCACCTGTCCCAGGAAGTGCATAACTGACCAGATTTCCTCTCCTAACATCTGAACTAAGAAACTTGAAGAACGGATTTGTGAGGTCACTTTTGGATGAACATGTTCACCAGCTGGAGAAAGTCAGAGGAAAGGACAGAGGCAAAGAAGAGGGAAAAAGGGAAACATGCCACTCTGTAGCACAATAGTTAATGCCTGGAGCTTAGGGTTCAAAGGGACCCAAGGAGGGGTCACAGCTCCTCCAGGTTAGAAAACTTGGGCCATTCATGCAACTGCTCCCAACCTCCCCCTCATGCCATAATGTCTGCAATTTCTAAGATTTCAGTCATTCCTTTTGGAATAGGGCAGTGTTTCCCCAAAGTCAATGTTAACATCAAATTTATTACTTAGGAAATATACATGATGCTTAATCTCTAACCCAAAGTATTTCTATTCACTTAGTTTATGTTATTGGGAAAATTATCCACTTATAGCAAGAAGCAGAGGTCGGTGGGAGGATGACCTGAGCTGGTGTGTGGATGAGGGCAGAGGTAAGGTATTGGCATTTGCAGATCTATCAAGAAATGAGCCCTTAGAGGCCAAATAACAGAAATACACAAGTACAATATTAATATGTCTTAATAACATGTCTATTTGCAGGGTTAGAGATAGGGTTAGGTAAGGGTTACGATTAGGGTAGAGTTAGGGTTAGAGTAGAGTATGGGTTAAGGTAATAGAAACCTTTTTTCTAAATAATTTCTGAATGGCAAGAAAAGTGATGAAAAGGGAAAGAAAAACAACTTCCCTTTGACAGATTGGGTCATAAAAGATAGAAATCTGGAATTGAAATGTTCCTATTTTACTTTTCCTATAAAGTCATCATCTCATTTACTTACCACAGAGCTGAACTTGTTAATACTTAAAGTTTCGTTCTCTGGTTTTGATTTTGTTTACTCTTCAAGTTTTTTTCCCAAGTGTGATCAAGTGTGATGCTTTCACTACTGTTGACAGTATGGTTGCTGGTTTGACTCACTCATCTGCAGCTCAAAGTTAGCCACTTCCTGCATGTCTCCAGACACCATGTGCAATTAAGGAACCAGAAAATTCTGCAGGGGAGATAATGCTGATGCCAAAGACCTACAAAATTTTGCTTTCATGATACTGTCTTTTGTTCCACCTTGTGTTGATCTATGGAAATTTCACCAACCCATAGTGACCCTCTTGAAACACCCAACACTGTTTGAGAAACAGGAAATAAGATACTCTGCAGTTCCCTCTCTGTTATCAGTTAGAAGCTGGTGGAGAGATGGCTAAGAGCAGGACCTTTGTTCTATGTGGTGAGTGTTAAACATCTATTTTCTTTGGTAATAGAACAGTTATAGCTTAATCTTAAGTGGAAATGGTGGAGAGCTGGTGGGAGGGTCATCTTCCAAGAAGGGCATCTCCTAATTTCCAAGGGTCTGTTTAAATGGGCATATTCAATATTTTTATTGATTTGCTTTTAGATGCAACTGCTTGTTTATTTTAAATTAAAAACAACATTTAAGGCAGTGGTTCTCAACTGGGGGTGATTTTGCCCTTCAGGTGATATTGGCAATAGCTGGAGACATTTTTGGTTCTCACAGCTGGGGTCTGGGGGCTACTGGCGACTAGCAGAGAGACCAGGGGTGCTGCTAAGCATCCTGCAATAAGGAATTTTCCATCCCTACTTCTTTGGAATGTTGAGAGTATCTGTGAGCTAGGACTGGAAGATGCCTGTCTACGCACTTCACTGTAGCTCTCTGCATCAGAATTGTTATTGACTTTGGTGGGTATGAGCTAGGATGCTTAAACCAAGAGGAGAAATTAGAAGATTCTAGAATTTCAGATTTGGGAGAGGACTCTTGCTTCTTTCAGCCTTAACTGAGAGCTTCATCCTTACTGATGGATGCAGATGTACCCATGCACCTGTTTTACCCTCTATTCTCCTTTCCTAGTTTATCTTCTCCCTTCTTCCCTCCTCCACAGGTAAGTTTTAAACAAGGCTTGATGGCAAGGTGGGAATGGAGGGTAAATATATTGCTCTAGTTCCTTTTTTTTTTGGCTTGTTTCAACCTCTAGCTTTGTTGGGACCACAACCTTCACAGAAAAGGTGGATCCCCATAAGCTGTGAGTTACTGGGGTGTTGGCTGGGGGGTTCACTTATGCTGATCCTGGAGTTGAGCTGGTAGGGATTGGGAAGGAGGAGCACACTCTAGGTCCAGAAGGTTTTATCAGGGCCACCAGTGGTGACATGCACAAGAAGGGAGAGGTGGGGAGTGGTCAGCTGCCAGGACAGTTGAGCTCTCTACTTAAAAAGCAGAACTTTGTCTTTTAAGTAGGTGTGGTCACCCTGACTAAAATTCACAAGTGTCACCTAAAAGGTCAGTATCCTGTTTTGATCTGGGGTGAAGGGAATGGTCATTGTCATATTTTTCTTGAATGTTGGTTTTTTTAATTAGATGAGTTGTAGATTTACAGAAAAAAAATCATGCAGACAATGTAGAATTCCCATATACCCACTGAAACACACAGTTTTCCCTCATATTAATATTTTGCATTAGTGTGGTACTTTTGTTAAAATTGATACAACAATGTTATTATGACTATATAATTAACTATAATCGATAGTTTGCATGAGGGTTCGCTATTGTGTTGCATAGTCTTATGTGGTTTTTAAAAAATTTTTATTCTAGTAACAGATATACAACCTAAATTTCCCCTTTTAATCACATCCAAATACATAATTTACTGCTCACAACGATCCATTACAAAACTTTTCCATCACCCCAGACAGAAGCTTTGTACCAAACACACATTAACTCCTCATTCCCTATCCCTACCCAGCCTCTAGTAACATTTATTCTAATTCCTGAGTCTATGAATTTGCTAATTCTAATTATTTCATATTAGTGAGGTCATACAATATTTGTCCTTTTGTGTCTGGCTTATTTCATACAGTATGATGTTTGGGCCACTCTCTTGGACTTCATGGTATAGTTTACACTTCTGAAAAGACATAATAGTATTTCCTCAGTCACTATAAAATTAATCCATGCTTACTGTAGGAAAAATCAGAAACTACAGGCAAACTAAACTGAAAATCACTCATAAGTCCACAGCCTAGAGATAACTATGCAAAATCCTGGTATATGTCTTTCCACAGTTTCTCCCCTTGTATTTGTTTGACATACTGCTATGACAAACACCATCCAATGGATTCGCTTAAGCAATGGGAGTTTATTGGCTTACGTTCTGAGGCTGAAATCAAATCCAAGGTTCAAAATCATGATATCAGCAGGGTTTGCTTTCTCCCGAAAATCTTCAGTCTTCCGATGCTCGCTGCTGACACTTCTCTGAGTTCCTTGGCTTTTCTGTCAGATGACATTAATCAATGTCACTGTTAGAGAAGGGTAATTCAGTCTATTTAAGTTACAAATTTATTTTGCCTGGTACAAACCTGTCTATGGTAATGGAAAATTTAAATTAATTTAACAAAATGTCTTTTCTTGTGGCTAAGCGACTGAGAGTTACATTGTAAATTAAGATGTGTCACCAGGACAAAGTTAAGATGGGTGGCCCAGTGACATTCAGAAACCCATGAAAGACTTAACAAATATAATTAACAGCACTGAATTAATATTTTTGAATGTGGCTAAAAGGGGTTAGATTTTATATATGTTACTAGAATAAAAAATTTAAGAAAATCATAGGTAGGATTGTACAGCTCAAATGGTTAACCCCATGAAAATTATGGATTATAGTTAATAGTATAATCATAATAATATTGTTTCATCAATTGTAACAAAGGTACCACACTAATGTAAAGTGTTAATAATACAGAAAACTCTCTCTCTCTGTGTATGGGAGCTCTGTATTTTCTGTAGGATTTTTCTGTAAACCTACAACTTCTCTAATAACATACATAAACAAATAGGAAAAAATAATCCCATGAAAGATTTAATGAAGATCTCTAAAATGCTCATGACTTCCTTTTATTTCCCACAGGGTTTTTGTGCTTCGTCTTTTTTATGGAAATACACAATTCATCAAGCCAAGGTATGTTGGTGCTTAAAACCAAAAACTCTTCTTTTATAATGTAATTTTATTGCGATATAGTCACACACCATATAATCCATCCAGATTAAACAGCAATAGGTCACCATATCATCATGTAGTTTTGCATTCATCCCCACAATCAATTTGTTCCATAGAACATCTTCCTTCAAATTCTTTGTTTATTAAGCACTGCCCAAGAAATTTGACCATGAGAATGTCTACTGAACCAGGTTATTGTTCAATTCACCAGGATGTGGTCTTGCCCTGTGGCCTCAGCAGACAATCACAAAATAGTCTAACATATTTTCAAAAAACTGTACAACTCTTGGTTCATTAAAGTAAACCACAGAAAACGGCCATTTTTTGAAGGTCAAAAGGGTCAAGTACTGATAATTTTGTGTGGTTCAAACTAATATTATCCTATAAATTTTAATATGTTCATAGTGAAGATGAAAGTTATCCAAAGAGTATACAAGGATGAAATGTGAAGGTACTTTCCCCAGTAAAGTACCTTTGCAGGATTCAAAAATCCCGCATAGTCTCCACAACACACCCCTACTTTCATCCTGGCACCTTTCATTTGCTTGAGCCAGAATCCCAAGAAACATCCTTGACCCCTTCTTCTCTTTCCCACCACCCACCAAATTCAGTCCATTAGCAAAGCCTAAATATTTCATTGCTCTGCCTCCATCTTGCACTATCAATTAGGCTGGGTCACCATCCTCCTTGAACCGAACCAGCGCTATCCAGACAAAACTGAAAGCAAACCACATATGTACTTCTTTTTACATTTTCTAGCCAACACAATAAAAGAGGTGAAAAGAAACAAGTGAACTTAATTTTAATAACATATTTCATTTAACTCAATATATCTGAAATATTGCAATTTCAACCTGTAATTAATATAAAATCAGTAATGAGATGTTTTACATTCTTTTTATCATATTGAGTCTTTGAAGTTCAGTGTGAATTTTATACTTAATGACATACCTTGGTTTGGAGCAGCTACATGTGTATAGTAGCTACCACATTGTATGGTATAAATCTGGATTATGAAAGACATTCTAACCAGTCTCTCTGTTCCCAGTGTTGCCCCCAATTAATCAATTTTTACATTGCAGCCAGAGTGTATCAGCTATCTTTAGTGTGTAACAAATTACCCTAAAACTTAATGGCTTAAAACAACACACATTTCCTGGCACAGCTTAGCTGGGCCCTCTGCTTCTCTCCCAGGCCATGATGAAGCTGTTGGAAGGGGCCACAGTCATCCCAAAGCTTGACCAAGGAAGTATTTGCTTCTAAGCTCAGGTGGTTGTTGGCAGGATTCAATTGTTTGCTGGCTGTTGGCCAGAGGCCACTCTCAGTCCTTTGCCATGGGGGCCCTTCCCACATGGAAGCTTGCTCCATCAAAGTTTGCAAGTTGAGAAGGCAATAGCAAGAGTCTGCTGGAAGTCACAGTGTTTTGTAGTTTAATCATGGAAATAACATCCCACCACTTTTTTTCACATTCTACTGGTTGGGTGCAAGTCACAGGTCCAACCCATACTCAAGGGGAGGGGGTTCCATAGGCTGTGAACACCAGGAGCCAGGAGGTGGGGCACCCCAGGGGTCATCTTAGACATTTTCCTACTACACAGAGGAACTTTTAAATATATAATATCATCATATAATTTCCCTGTTTAAAACCCTCTAATCAATTATTTGTGCTGGGAACATTACTAGGTACTGGGGTGAAAGATTTTAATTTCTTAGAGCTTTCAAGTCATCCAGGCATGTTTTAAACACTTTACATGCATTATCTCACTTAATCCTCATGACATCACTATGAAGTACACCCTGATGTTACAACTGTATCCAATTGGTTCCAGAAATATCATAAAGGAATTCTCATTCATTTCAATTTTTATGGTACAGTAACTCCAACTCCTGCCTGCCCATATTAGGAGAAACTCTAGTCTCTTCCACAGGTTTGCTCCCCTCTGAAGTCTTAAGAATTGTAGTCAGTTTCCTTTGGTTTTCATTCTGTGTCTACCATGGAGTGGGAGTGAGAACCAGATGTGCCTTTGGGAGCTGTTGCTAACTGGCCTCTGAACAGTCCATCCTGCTGAGTCTGGCTGCCTCTATCACCACCTCACTGCCCACATCTGGAATTCAAGCAATCAGGGAATTTTGAAGAAGGTCCCTGTATTTTCCACTGCCATATCCTGTTGTCCTTAGCACCCTTCCTCTGACTCCATTACCATTCATGTAGCACTATTAATTGGGAATAATGTTAAGTAAGAAAGAAAGAGACCCCTTGAGTAAATTTGGCCTTTTAAACAAATTGAAGGAGGGGAGCTCATATTTTTCTGTCACGTGAAAAAAATCTGGGGGTAGATGGGTCAGGTCTGGTATGACAGTCCCATGGTATTTTCTGAAACTGCCATCTTGAATGTATGGTTCCCAACTTTAAGATCACTTCATGGCCAAGAATGGCTGCTGGAGTTCTGGCCACCTCATCTTCATTCCAGGCAGAAATTAGAAGGAAAGTTAAACACAGCATAATCTGGCTGTTTACCCCCTTTAGAGTTTTCCCAAAACTTTTATCCAAAAAGTTCTTATTCCATTTCATTGGCAAGAATGGGTTGCAAGGAAGGCTTGGAAATGTAATCTTTAAGATGCCACATGGCTTGCCCAAATAAAATCGGGGTTCTGCTAATGAAGAGAAGAGTGGGTATTGCATAACCTAGTCTCTGCTGAGCAGTTTTTGCCAATTTGCTTATTTTCTCAGGCCTGAATTTTTCCATGAAGTGCAAAGAAGAACGTTCTTCCCAAGTCTTGCTTAATTTTGAGGTGACCCACAACAAAACAGCTGTGCCCAATTTATACCAGTATGTCCAGGACAGCATCTGCTACACCCAAACTCACTGCTCTCCCTGCGTCCAAATATCAGTCCTGCCACTCACTAGCCCACCTTTTTGAAGCTTGGAGGGATTGAAAACTGTTGCCCTTCCTACCCTCTCCCACATAATAAAGTCCATTGTGGGGTTGAGATAATCACTATTAACCATTGTAGAGTGAATCACATTCAGCAACTTAATTGGGATCTTTCATTCTTGATCCCAATGCACAATCACAAAATCTTAAGCAGACCCCTTTCCTTTCTTCCTTCCTTCCTTCCCTCCTTCTTTCCTTCCCTCACTCCTTCTTTCCTTCCTTCCTTCCTCCCCTCCTCTCCTCCCCTCCTCTCCTCCTTCCCTCCCTCCTTCCCTCTTTCCTTCCTTCCTTCCTTCCTTCCTTCCTTCCTTCCTTCCTTCCTTCTTCCCTGCCTTCCTCCCCACTTCCCTCCCTCCCTTCTTTCTTTCTTGATAACTTTTTGAAAATAGTTTCAAACTTCTATAAAAAATTGCAAGAATATTTACAAAAAACTGTTAACATGCACACACACACAATTTTTTTCTAAACCAACAGAGGGGAATTTTCAGACATCTTACCACTCTACTCCTTCATACTTCAATGCAAGTTTTCTAAGAACGATGACATTCTCTTACATAACAACTGACCAATTTGCAAAATCAGGAAATTTAACATTGACACAACTGGCCCATTATGTATGGGACAGTTATTTAGCCTAAGCTACAGTCACATTGTTACATCCTCATTTTAACTATGAGCAAAATAAGGTTTGTACAGATTCAGAACTTGATTGGGGTCACAGCTAAGTAAGTGGAAAGCTGAATCTGGGCTCCTTTGACTCCAAATTCCAAGGTCCTGACCTCCATTGTGTACTGCACCTCTTGAAGTACAAAGGTGGAGATGGGGCACTTAGTGAGAATAGAGAAGCAGTTTACAACGTATCAAGATCTGAGTGCTACCATTTTAGTTTGATCCCCAAGACACTGGTTGGTAGGGGCAAAAATAGAATGTGGAATTGGAACTTGGATAATCTGCCCTGGTAAGAGATGGTACAATGTTTTTCTTTCTTCAGCATCGTTTATTTTGAAATATTTTAAATCTACAGAAAAGTTGCAAGAATAGTACAAATGAACACCTTCATAACCACCCTCTTTACCTGGTTTCAGCAACTGGTAACATTTTGCTACATTTCCTTTTTGTTGCCTATCAAATTACATGTATCATCTATCTATCTATCTATCTATCTATCTATCTATCTATCTATCTATCTATCTCATTTATATATCATCAATCTACCATCTATCTCTATTATCCATCCATCCATTATTATTATTATCTCATTTATATATATCAATTTATCCTCTATCTCTATTATCCATCCATCCATCCATCCATCCATCCATCATTATCTATCATCTATCTATTTCTCATTTATATATCATCAATCTATCATCTATCTCTATCATCCATCCACCCACACACCCACATATCCATCCATCCATCATATCTATCTATTTATCTATCTATCCATCATCATCATCTGTCTACACCCCCCACATGCGCACACACAAACACATACATAATTATGTTTGCTGATCCATTTGAAAATACGTTGTGGATATCATGCCCCTCCATCTCTAAATACTTTAGCATGTATCTACTAAAAACAATGACATGCTCCTATATAACTAGACCACAATGATCTTTTCAGGAAATTTAACATTAACATAATTCCACCATCTAATTCCATCTAATTCAAGTTCATACTCAACTTTTTAAATTGTTCCAATAATACAATTTTGAAATTTAGAATCTATTCTAGGATTACATGTATATTGTATTTAGTTATGTCTCTTTAGTCTCCTGTAATCTAGACCAGTTATTTTTCCAGCCTTTCTTTGCCCTCTTGACATTGACATTTTGAAGGGTCCATAGCATTGTTTTAGAGTCTGTTCCTCAATCAGGGTTTGTCTGAGGTTTCTTCATGACTGGATTCAGGTTTGTGCATTTGCGCAGAAAAATGACACATGTGATGCTGTGTCCTTCTTAGGGCTTCATATCTGAGGCACCTGTGAACCAAGGTGGTGAAATTCTGGTCAAAGTCCAACATGTTAATGGGTGTGATTTGCTTATCTAATACTGATAATAGATTAACACTGATTCAACCATAATTTTTTAAAATTGATCCCATCCCATGAACCTTGTAAAAGGCATCTAGGTATACTCTTGGAAGAGTGATATTTTTCTTATGCACTTAATAAATGCATCCCTTGTTGATGTTTTAAGAAACAGACTTTGATTTGGAATTGTACTGATTCATGTACCAGAGAAAAAAGACATTATTTTTCTCTTCTTTTTTGGTAGATCTATGTTTAAACCACCCCTGTTCTGCTTCTGCTCAATGTACCTTCACAAAAAATGATTACTTCTGTTCCTGCCCATCTGGATACATCTCAACCACAGGAGAAGAAAAATTCAAAGATCACACAATCACATGCAAAGGTGATTCTGAATTTGTTGAAAAAGTGGCATTAATGCAAAAGAGTATGCAAATCTTGGAAGAGAAGCTGGCAGTAGTCTTACGGGGAAGAATTTCACCCGTTAGCAGCGTTTCTCTCTATCATAATTAACGTGGGAAACAGATAAGAACTTGGACTGCAGATATCTCAAAAGACAAATTGGAGTCAGGTTTGTAGACTACAGCATTTTATTTGGGACACCAAAAGTTTTTCTGACACAGGGAAGCTGGATAATTTGCAAAAACAGAAGCAGCTTTGAGCTTCTAGGGACGTCGAGTGATTTTTATAGACACATAAAGGAAATTAGCTTGAGTCCTATTGATTGAACGGGGATTTGTCCATCTTATAGGGGCGGGTTTAGGGCAGGTGAACTTTATTTTGTATTGGGCCAAATATAACTAACAAGAAACTTGGTGGGGATTTTGAATTTCAAAAGATTTCAAGAGGAAACTCAAGAGAGAGTTCATAGAGAAAATAGGGCATTTTTTTTTTTCTTTTTTGGAGCTGAGAGGTCCTCAGGGCTTTCTCTATATAATTTCATCAGGTGAGACTGACCTGTGTGCAAATCTAAACTTTGTAACTTAATAGCTATGTGATCTTGGTAAAATATGTTTATTCCTCAAAGTCTCAATTTTCTTCTTCATAAAATAGAAGTAATTATCATAACTTCTGCAGATCAGGGAACTCAGGTCAGAAAAATATGGTGCTTACTGTAAAGGAAAAAAATATAATTTTAATGAAATAACCCAGTTTTAATAATAAGCAATGTTAATTTGGTTCTAGTAGGGATCAGATTCCATGCTAGGCACTTAATATATATAAATCAGACTACAACCCAAAGAAATGAGTGTTTCATCTATGGCAGGGGCTGGAACTTTTTTCTGTAACTATTTTTCTGTAAAATAATCCTGAAAATATTTTAGGTTTTTCAGGTCACATTGTCTTTGTTGAAATTAATCAACTTTCCACTGTATTATGAAAGATGCCATAGACAACAAGTAAATGAATGGGTATGGCTTTGTTCCAATAAAACTTTATATATAAAAGCAGACAGCAGGCTAGCCCCAGGCCATAATTTTCCAACCCTAATCTAAACTATAAGAATAATTGCCTTCTCCCCAATTCACTAATACTTAGTGCAGGAAGTAGTCATACTTTAAGATAAAAATGATTTGTCATGCTTGTTTTAATTTCAAGTACTTCTTAACATATTTCCTAGTGCAATATTATCTAATAGAAATATGACATGAGCCAACATGTGAGCCACATATAAAATTTAAAATTTCCTAGCAGCTATGTTAAAAAAAGTAAAAAGAAATGGGAAATTAAGTTTTAATAATATATTTCACTTACTCAATATATCCAATATATCCAATGTATTGTATCAATCTGCAATCAATATAAAAATATTACTTAGATCTTTAACATTCTTTTTCTCATGTGAAATCTTCAATTTCCAGTATGTGTTTTTCACTTACAGTACATCTAAATCTGAACTAGCATATTTCAAGTGCTCAGTAGCTTTATGTGGCTAGTCATTCTTGCATTAGACTGTGTAGTTCTCAGACCTGACTGTAAGTTGTTAATTTTTTTAATTACAGTTCTTCCATTTTATGAATCCAAACTGAGATGGAAATGGAATTCTAGGTTTAAAATTATTCCCCCATAAATTTGTAGGTATCATGACCTTATCTTATGATATACAACATTCCCACATAGCATTTGATCCTTGTTCCTTTTTGGATATCCATTATTTTTCTTCTTTCTGGCAGCTTTAGGATGTTTCTCTTTTTCCCTTAGAGTTATACCATCTCACCAAGATGTATCTTTATTCAATATTCTTGCATGGTACTTACTATTTGACGTTTTGTTGGTTCAGGGAAATATTTGATTATATTTGATTGTCCTTTTTTGCCTAATGAAATTCCTTTTAGGTGGTTGTTGGATGCTCTCCATCTCTCCCCCATGTTTCTTTGTCTTTTTCTCTAAATTTTGGAAGAAATCCTCAATTTTCTTTTCTGGATTAATAATTTGATCTTTTCACATGTCCATTCTGTTATTTAGCACTTTTATTGAGTTCTCAGAAACTATGGCTTTAATTTTCAATAACTTTTTGTGTTTTTTATTGTACATTTTAAATAGCAGCCTGTTCTTATTTCATAGATGATATGAGTTCTTGAAACTTCCTGAGGATTCTTTCTGAAGATTTTAAGTTCTCCACTCTTTCCTGTATTGTTTCTGTGTCTCAGTTGCAGTCTCTCTAGAAAACAGAGCCTGAGGAAAGATTTATGTGCTCAGGTGTTATAGGCAGGGGTGAAATCCTAGGGGAGCAAGAGTGAGGTTGAAAAAGGAAATGAGGCAGGGAAGAAGGGAGAACAAATTACAAGATGGTGCCTTGCCATGCTGGGCACAGCTTTACAAGACATCACAAACATTTGCTTGGTCATGCAAGATGCTGCAGAAGGGGCATGTAGAACTGTCTTATAACAGTCCTTTGGAAGTGGGAGGGAGGGAGCAAATGCAGGAGATCAGCTCCTTCCCATCCCATGTTTCTCATTGTTCAAACTTTGCCCCATTGGACTATCCCACACTTGGGAAGTCACTGAGGAAACCATATCTCCAATCTCACACTACAGCCCATCATCTATGTCCAGTTTCATGGGAAGAACCAAAGCTTCCCTGGATCTGATGAGTTCAGGTCGAGACACTGGAGCTACAATGATGGCAGGGATCTCTTAAACTGGAGGAGGCATAATCATCCGGTGATATTAGGAAATGAGGCAACAGTCTCTACAATGAGCTAGTGGCCAAGGACCTGGGGGACTTGGGTAGGAGTGAGTGAATATATATAGCATGGTGCATAAACTGATCCAGTACAAACTGCTTCCACTGCTATATTTTTAATTCAATTTTATTGAGGTATATTAAAATATCATACAATCATCCAAAATGTACAATCGGTTGTTTGCAGTACCATCATATAGTTATGCATCCATCACCCCAATCTATTTTTTGAACATCTTCCTTGTACCAGAGAAAGTGAAAATAAGAATAAAAAATAAAAGTAAAAAAGAACACCCAAATCATCCCCCCTCCCACCCTATTCTTCACCTAGTTTTCTTTCCCCATTTTTCTACCCATACATCCATACACTGGACAAAGGGAGTGTGATCCACAGGGCCTTCACAATCACACTGTCACCTCTTGTAAGCTACATTGTTATACAATCATCTTCAAGAGTCAAGGCTACTAGGTTGCAGTTTGGTAGTTTCAGGTATTTACTTCTAGCTATTCCAATGCATCAAAACCTAAAAAGGGTTATCTATATAGTGCATAAGAGTGCCCACCAGAGTGACCTCTTGACTCCATGTGGACTCTCTAAGCCACTGAAACTCTATTGCATTTCATTTCACATCCCCCTTTTGGTCAAGAATATGTTTTCAATTCCACGATAGAGGATCCAGATTCATCCCCAGGAGTCATATCCCATGTTGCCAGGGAGAGTTACACCCCTGGGAGTCAGCTCTCATGTAAGGGGGAGGGCAGTGAGTTCACCCGCCAGGTTGTCTTAGCTAGAGAGAGAGGGCCAGATTTGAGCCACAAAGAGGTACTCAGGGGGAGACACTTAGGCACAATTATAAGCAGGTTCAGCCTCTCCTTTGTAGTAATGAGCCCCATAAGGGCAAGTCACATGATAGAGGGCTCAGCACATCAAACTGCCAGTCCCAATGTTTGTGAGAACATCAGCAGCAATCTGAGTGAGGAAGCCCAATACCTCTGCATTTTCCACCAGCTCCTCAGGGGGGCCCTGCATCAATATTTTAATATCTGTCCAAATTACCCTGGGATGTGTGACTATTTCACACTAACCTATGCAAACCCACAAGTTCCCACCTCTTATTAAAAGTTCCATGTAATTATGGTATCCGAACAAACCACACAAGTTAAATTGTTTGGGAAATATAGATCTTGCACCAACCAAACATCTCTTCCCTTGGTCTCACATGGAGTCTGAAGTCCCAAAATGCAATCAGTATTATCCTTCACCCTTTGGCCCAATTTGCCCCAGTCCCCACCACATCTGCTTCATTCATATCTCTAGTTGAAGCCACCCACATACTTAGATTCACGTGGAATCAGCCCACTATCCTCCAGAAAGGCTAAACCACTCTGCCTCTTAACCGACAGTAAATACATACATCCCTCTCTGCATGTTTTCTCCAGCACCTTTATCCCCATTTATATTTTTTCCATACAATTTTATAGAGCTATATTCACATACCATGCAATCACCACAGTGTACAATCAGTTGCTCATGGTATCATCATACAACTGTGCATTCATCACCGCAGTCAGCACTTGAACATATTGATTACTGAGAAAAAAGAAAGTTTTTTTAAACAAATAATGAAAAAGATAATAAAAAGAAAAATAAAATATCATTCAAAACAATAGAATAGTAGGGTCAGACAACACCACCACTACCAAGAATCCCATATCCTTCCCTTATATACCCCTCTCATACACATTTAGCTTTGGTATATTGCCTTTGTTACGTTTAGTGGAAATATATTACAATGTTACTGTTGACCATAGACTCCAGTTTGCTTTGATTAAATTTTTTCCCCAATACCATTCCTTTTCCAACACTCTGTGTGGTTGACATTCATTTGTTCTCCCATATGCAAGAACAGTTTTATATTTGTACATTTAGTCACAATCATTGACCACTCAAGTTTTGCTAACTTAAACAGTTCTAGTCTTTATCTTCTATCTTTACCTCTGATGTCATACATTCCCCTATCCCACCTCTTTCAGCTTTACTCACAGACATCTTTGTTCAGTGTACTTACAGTATTGTGCTACCATCACACAGTATTATGTAATCTGTTTCTAGATCTATACAATCAATCTTGCTGAATATTCTGTAGTCCTTCAGCATCAGATGCCTGATCACTACCCTCTTTCTATCTCCTGGTAGCCTGTGTTATCAGCTTTTAACTCTCAAAATTTGCTCACTAATGTTAGTTCATATTAGTGAGGCCATACAGTATTTGTCCTCTTGTTTCTGGCTAACTTCACTCAACATAATGTCCTCAAGGTTCATCCACGTTACTATATGTTCCGTGTCTTTGTTCTGTCTTACAGCTGCATAATATTCCATTGTGTGTATGTACCACAGTTTGTTTATCCACTCATCCATTGATGGACATTTAGGCTGTTTCCATCTCTTGGCAATTGTGAATAATGCCATGATAAAACATCGGTTTACAAATGTCCATTCATATCTTAACTTTCAGTTCTTTTGAGTATATACCTAGTAATGCAATAGCCGGGTTATATGGCAAATGTACACTTAGCTTCCTGAGGAAATGCCACACTGTCTTCCAGAGTGGTTGCACCAATCTACATTTCCACCGACAGTGAATAAATTTGCATCTTTCTCTGCATCCTCTCCAGCAATTTAATTTTCTGTTTTTTGGATAATGGCCATTCTGGTAGGTATGAGATAATATCTCCTTGTGGTTTTGATTTGCATTTCCCTAATAGCCAGTGAAGTTGAGCATTTTTTTCATACGTTTTTGAGCCATTTGTATTTCCTCTTCAAAAAAGAGTCTGTTCATGTCTTTTGCCCATTTTTTTTTCATTTTTATTGAGATTGTTCAGATACCATACAATTATCCAAAGAGCCAAAGTGTACAATCACTTGCCCCTGGGTACCCTCATACAGCTGTGCATCCATCACACTTAATTTTTGTTCAATTTTTAGAAACTTTTCATTACTCCAGACAAGAAATAAAGTGAAAGATGAAAAAAGAAAAAAGAAAAGTAAACTCGAATCTTCCCCTATCCCTAACCAACCCCCCTCAATTGTTGACTTGTAGTATTGATATAGTACATTTGTTACTGTTAATGAAAAAAATGTTGAAATACTACTAACTGTAGTATATAGTTTGTAATAGGTATATAGTTCTTCCCTATATGCCCCTCTATTATTAACTTCTAATTGTATTGTCATACATTTGTTCTGGTTCATGGAAGCGATTTCTAGTATTTTTACAGTTGATCATGGACATTGCCCACTACAGGATTCAGTTTTATACATTCCCATCTTTTGACCTCCAGCTTTCCTTCTGGTGACATATATGACTCTGAGCTTCCCATTTCCACCTCATTCACATGCCATTCGGCACTGTTAGTTATTCTCACATCTTGCTACCAACACCCCTGTTCATTTC
This sequence comes from Choloepus didactylus, assembly GCF_015220235.1. NCBI lineage: Eukaryota > Metazoa > Chordata > Mammalia > Pilosa > Megalonychidae > Choloepus > Choloepus didactylus. The sequence goes on from NW_023637606.1 coordinate 6,580,506, forward strand.
CAAACGTTTAAGTTCATCCTAATTGAACATTCTTCTCATACTAAGCAACCACTCCCCATTCTCAAGCCTCGTCCTATATCTTGGTACCTTATATTTTGTGTCTATGAGTTTACATATTATAATTAGTCCCTATCAGTGGGACCCTGCAATAATTTTCCTTATGTGTCTGGCTTATTTCACTCAGTATATTGCCCTCGAGGCTTTGTCATCAACCCATTTTTTTTTAATATGGTTTTGTTCACTCACCATACATTCCATCCCAAGTAAATAATCGATGGTTCTCTGCATGGTCATACATTTATGTGTTCACCACCTTCATCACTATTTATATAAGAGCATCTACATTTCTTCCACAAGGCAGGAGGGAGAGTCAAAGAAGTTAGAGAGGCAAAAGAAAGAGGAAAAAAAATGACAGCTAGGAAGCAGCAAAAGGAAAAATAACCTTAAATCAAAGTAGAGTAAAGAATCAGACAATACCACCAATGTCAAGTGTCTAACATGCCTCCCCTATCCCCCACTCTTATCTGCATTTACCTTGGTATATCACCTTTGTTACATTAAAGGAAGCATAATACAATGATTCTGTTAGTTACAGTCTTTAGTTTATGCTGATTGCATCCGTCCCTCAATGCCTCCCCATTTTTAACACCTTGCAAGGCTGACATTTGCTTGTTCTCCCTCATAAAAGAACATACTTGTACATTTTATCACAATCGTTGAATATTCTAGATTTCACCAAGTTACACAGTCCCAGTCTTTATCTTTCCTCCTTTCTTCTGGTGTCTCACATGCTCCCCACCTTCCTCTCTCAACCGTATTCATAGTTACCTTTGTTCAGTGTACTTACATTGTTGTGCTACCATCTCCCAAAATTGTGTTCCAAACCATGCACTCCTGTCTTCTATCACTCTGTAGTGCTCCCTTCAGTATTTCCTGTAGGGCAGGTGTCTTGTTCACAAAGTCTCTCATTGTCTGTTTGTCAGAAAATATTTTGAGCTCTCCCTCATATTTGAAGGACAGCTTTGCTGGATGTAGTATTCTTGGTTGGCAGTTTTTCTCTTTCAGTATCTTAAATATATCACACCACTTCCTTCTTGCCTCCGTGGTTTCTGCTGAGAGATCCGCACATAGTCTTATTAAGCTTCCTTTGTATGTAATGGATCCCTTTTCTCTTGCTGCTTTCAGGATTCTCTCTTTGTCTTTGACATTTGATAATCTGATTATTAAGTGTCTTGGCGTAGGCCTATTCATATCTCTTCTGTTTGGAGTACGCTGCGCTTCTTGGATCTGTAATTTTTTGTCTTTCATAAGAAATGGGAAATTTTCATTAATTATTTCCTCTATTATTGTTTCTTCCCCCTTTCCCTTCTCTTCTCCTTCTGGGACACCAATGATATGTACATTATTGTACTTTGTTTCATCCTTGAGTTCCCAGAGACGTTGCTCATATTTTTTCATTCTTTTCTCCATCTGCTCCTTTGTGTGTAGGCTTTCAGGTGTTTTGTTCTCCGGTTCCTGAGTGTTTTCTTCTGCCTCTTGAGATCTGCTGTTGTATGTTTCCATTGTGTCTTTCATCTCTTGTGTTGTGCCTTTCATTTCCATAGATTCTACTAGTTGTTTTTTTGAACTTTTGATTTCTGCCGTATATATGCTCAGTGTTTCCTTTACAGCCTCTATCTCTTTAGCAATATCTTCTCTAAACTTTTTGATTTGATTTAGCATTAGTTGTTTAAATTCCTGTAATTCAGTTGAAGTGTACGTTTGTTCCTTTGACTGGGCCATAACTTTGTTTTTCTTAGTGTAGGTTGTAATTTTCTGTTGTCTAGGCACAGTTTCCTTGGTCATCCAAATCAGGTTTTCCCAGACCAGAACAGGCTCAGGTCCCAGAGGGAAGAAATATTCAGTATCTGGTTTCCCTGCGGGTGTGTCTTAGAAAATTGCTCCACCCTTTGATGCCTCGGGTCACTGTGCTTTTCTGCCCAGCAGGTGATGCCTGTTAGCCTAGAATTCTTGACTGGTGTGAGGAGGTATGGCCGTGTTCCGCCAGGCTCTGGGGTCTGGTTCTGAATGGAAAGGGCCCCACCCCTTTCCTCCTAGAGAAGACAGACCCCTCAGGTGGAGGTCATTAGCATTTCAGTGGTCTCGCTCTCTGCTTGTGGTGTCTCCACCCTTCCCTGAGTCATAGTCCTGGAAACTGAAAATGACTGGGGCTTTCTCCACTGAGCTGAAAAAGAAACAGATAGTCCCCTTCAGACCCAGTCCAAGGCGACCCCCCAGCTTTCCAAGGTCAGTCATCACCCAAAACCTCTGTCTGTTTTTTGGGGGATTCGTACCTGTAGTGAGCAGTTCACACTCGCTACTTAAAACCCCAGTTGGAGCTCAGCTGAGCTATATTCGCTTGCTGGGAGAGAGATTCTCTCTGGCACCATGAGGCTTTGCAACTCGGGCTATGGGGGAGGGGGTCTCATGACTTGGATCCACAGGTTTTACTTACAGATTTTATGCTGTGTTCTCAGGCATTCCTCCCAATTCAGGTTGGTGTATGATGAGTGGATGGTCTTGTTTGTCCCCCCACAGTTATTCTGGATTATTTACTAGTTGTTTCTGGTTTTTTGTAGTTGATCCAGGGGGACTACTTAGCTTCCATTCCTCTTTATGCCGCCATCTGGACCAATTCTGTCTTTTGCCCATTTTTAATTGGGTTGTTTGTCTTTCTGTTGTTGAGTTATAGGATCACTTTATACATTCAGGATATTAAACCCTTATCTGATATGTGGTTTCCAAATATTGTCTCCCATTGTGTAGGCTGCATTTTTACCTTTCTGAAAAAGTCCTTTGATGTACAAAAGTGTTTAATTTTGAGAAGATCCCATTTGTCTATTTTCCTTTGGTTGCTTGCACTTTGGATGTAAGGTCTAGGAAACCATGTCCTATCACAAGATCTTTAAGAAATTGCCCTCACATTTTCTTCTAAGAGTCTTATGGTCTTAGAGCTAATGTTTGGGTCTTTGATCCATTTTGAATTAATTTTTATATAAGGTGTGAGACAGGGGTCCTCTTTCATTCTTTTGGAAATGGATATCCAGTTCTCCAAACACTATTTATTGAAGAGGCTTCTTTGTCCCAGTTGCTTTGGCTTGACTGCCTTATCAAAGATCAATTGTCTGTAGATGCAGGATATATTTCTGAACAATCAATTAGATTCCATTTGCTGGTACATCTACCCTTATGCCAGTACCATGCTGTTTTGAGCACTGAAACTTTGTAATATGCTTCAAACCCAGGTAGTTTGAGACCTCCCACTTTCTTCCTCTTTCTCAAGATATTTTTGACTTTTCAGGGAACTTGTCCTTCCAAGTAAATTTGGTTATTGGTTTTTCTATTTCTGCAAAGTAAGTTGTAGGGATTTTCATTGGTATTGCATCGAATCTATAAATCATTTTAGGCAGAGTTGACATCTTAATTATATTTAATCTTCCAATCCATGAACATGGTATGTTCTTCCATTTTTTAGGTCCTATTTGATTTCTTTTAGCAGTTTCTTGTAGTTTTCTTTGTATAGGTCTTTTGAGGCCTTTGTTCAGTTTATTCCTGAATACTTGATTCTTTTTGCTGCTACTGTAAATTAAATTTTTTCTTGATTTCTTCTTATTGTTGCACATTACTTGTATATTAGAACACTACAGAATTTTGCATGTTGAACTTGTAGCCTGCCACTTTGCTGTATTCATTGATTAGTTCTAACAGTTTTGCTGTAAATGTTACTGGATTTTCTACATATAGAATCATGCCATCTGCTAAGAGTGACTGTTTCATTTCTTCATTTCCAATTTGGATGCCTTTTATTTCTTTTTCTTCCCTAATTTCTCTAAGCTAGAACTTCCAGCACATTGTTGAATAACAATGGTGACAGTGAGCATCCCTGCCTTGTTCCTGATGTTAGAAGGAAAGCTTTCAGTCTCTCCCCATTGAGTATGATGTTAGCTGTGGGTTTTCGTATATTGCCTTTATCATATTGAGAAAATTCTTTTCTATTCCAATCCTTTGAAGTGTTTTCATCAAGAAAGGATATTGAATTGAATTTTGTCAAATGCCTTTTCTGCATTGATCGAGATGATCATGTGGTTCTTCTGCTTTGATTTATTGATGTTGTGTATTACATTAATTGATTTTCTTGTATCAAACCAGCCTTGCATATCTGGAATAAACCCCAACTGGTCATGGTGTATAATTCTTTTAATGTGCTCCTGGAATCAATTTGTGAGTATTTTGTTGAGCATTTTAGCATTTATATTCATTAAAGTGATTGGTCTATAATTTTCTTTTTTGTATTATCTTTGTCTGATTTTGGTATTAGGGTGATGTTAACTTCATAGAATAAGTTGGATAGCTTTCCCTCCTCTTCAACTTTTCTGAAGAGTTTGAGCAGGATTGGTAATAATACTTTATTCAATACTTGGTAGAATTCACATGTGAAGCCATCTGGTTCTGGGCTTTTCTTTTTGGGGAGCTTTTTAATTACCAACTCAATCACTTTACTTGTGATTGGTTTGTTGAGGTTGTCTATTTCTTCTTGAGTCAGTGTTTGTTGTTTATGCTTTTCTAGGAAGTTGTCCATTTTGTCTAAGTTGTCTAGTTTATTAGCATATAGTTGCTTATAGTATCTTCTCATTATCTCCATTATTTCTGCAGGGTCAGTAACTGTTTCCTTTCCTGTTTCTGATTGCATTTATTTGCATCCTCTATCTCTTTTTATTTGTTAGCCTAGCTAGGGGTCCATCAATTTTGTTGATTTCCTCCAAGAACCAACTTTTGGGTTTGTTGATTCTCTCTTTTTTTTTCCTGTTCTTAATTTCATTTATTTCTGCTTTAATCTTTGTTATTTCATTCCTTCTGTTTGTTTTCAGGTTAGTTTGCTGTTCTTTCTCTAGTTCCTCCAGGTGAACATTTAATTCCTCAATTTTTGCTCTCTCTTCTCTTTTAATATAGGCATTTAGGGCAATAATTTTCCCTCTCAGCACCGCCTTTCCTTCATCCCATAAATTTTGAAATGTTTTGTTTTCATTGTCTTTTGCCTTGAGGTATTTCCTAATTTCTCTTGTAATTTTTCCTTTACCCACTGGTTTTCTAACTGTGTTGTTTAGCCTCCATATATTTCTGAACTTTACAATCTTCTGCCTGTTATTTATTCCCAACTTCATTCCATTATGACCTGAGAAAATGTTTTGTAGTATCAATATTTTTAAAATTTGTTGAGAATTGCTTTGTGGCCCAGCATGTGGTCTATCCTAGAAAATGTTCCATGAGCACATGAGAAAAATGTGTATCCTGCTGTTGTGGGGTGCAGTATTCTACAAATGTCAAGTCTAGTTCATTCACTGTACATTTCAAAATCTCCATTCGTTATTGATTTGCTGTCTAGATGTTTTATCCATTGATGAGAGTGGTGTATTGAAGTCTCCAACTATTATTGTAGAGGTATCTATTTCTCCTTTCAGTGTTCTCAGTGTTTGCCTCATGAATTTTGGAGCACTCTGGATTCACGCATTAATATTTATGATTGTTACATTTTCTTGATGAACTGACCCTTTTATTAATATATAGTGTCCTTCTTTGTCTCTTTTAATTGTTTTACTTTTGAAGTCTAATTTGTCTGATATTAATATAGCTACTCCTGCTTTTTTTCTGGTTGCTGTTTGCATGAAATATCTTTTTCCAACATTTCATTTTCAGCCTTTTTTTGTCCTTGTGTCTAAAGTAAGTTTCTGGTAGACAGCATATAGATGGATTCTGTTTTTCAATCCATTCTGCCAGTCTATGTATTTTTATTGGGGAATTTAATCCATTAACATTTAGTATTATTACTATAAGAGCAGGACTTTCTAATATCATTTTGTCTTTTGGATTTCTTACATCATGTCTTATTTTTTCCTCTCTCTCCTTTTACCCTTTCTGATAATCTTCATTTCTACACTCTTCTCAAAACCTCCCTCTCCTGTCTTTTCCTATCAGCCTCTAGCACTCCCTTTAGTATTTCTTGTAGCACTGGTCTCTTATTCACAAACTCTCTCAGTGTTTGTTTGTCTGAAAATATTTTAATCTCTCCCTCATTTTTGAAGGACAGTTTTCCAGATACAGAATTCTTTGGTAGCAGTTCTTCTCTTTCAGTAAGTTGGGAAATATTCAGTGAATATTTCTTCTATTATTCTTTATGCCCCTTTCCCCCTCTCTTCTCCCTCTGGGACACCCATAATACAAATATTTGTGTGTTTCATGCTGTCACTCAGCTCCCTAAGACCCTGCTAGCATTTTTCCATTCTTTTCACCATCTGTTCTTTTGTGTGCATGAATTTAAATGTCTTGTCTTTCAATTCACTGATCCTTTCTTCTGCATGTATCCCTCCATTGTGTTTTGCATCTCCTCCATTATGCCCTTCATTCCCATAAGTTCTGCCATTTTTTTTCAAGTTTATGAATTCTTCCTTATGGTCATCCAGTGTCTACCTTATATCCTTCATCTCTTTTGCTATATCCTCCCTCAGTTCACTGACTTGATTTTTGAATTGATTTAGGAGATATGTTTGAACATCTTTAATTCTTCCTTCAGTTCATTGAATTGATTTATCCTTACTTGCCTTAACTCCTGTATCTCAGTTGAACTATTAGTTTGTTCCTTTTCCTGGTCCATATTTTCATGTTTCTTTGTATGCCTCATTATCTTAAGCTGTCTAGGCATCTGACTTTCTTGGTTAGTTTATTCTGGAGCTCATTCTCACTCTTTTACCTTGGGTTTCCTTGTTGATTGGCGTTGTTCTCTAACCTTTGGTGTTTGGTTCAGCTTATTCTAGACCTCTAACTGTGGTTCTATTTAGCTGGTATGAGTTTTTCACATCTTGTTCTTTTTCTTGCCCTGCCTCTATGTTGCCTTTTTGTATGAAGTTCTCCTTACATATGGTCAATCTCAGCCAGGTTTTCCCAGTCCAGAGAGGCCTAGGTCTCAGGAGGAGGGTATGGAGTTTCCTTGAGAATGACACCCTCTGGTGAGACCTTTAGACTCTGTGCTTTTCCTATGCTGTCCAGCAGGTGGCATTTGCTAGCCCACAGCTCCCCAACCAGTGTAAGTAGGTATGGAGCCTTTAGTTCTCCTGGTAACCCTGACCCTGTCAGGAGCATGGCTGACTGAAGCTGTTTTCTGAATTCCAGCTGCTGGGGTCTGAGTTCCCTGAAGGAGGGCTGCCACTTGAGCTAGACCACTCCCCCTTTTCTTGGGGGAAGTTATGGTCTTCAGCAAATTGTCTCTCCCTCTAGACTTATTGCTTTGTCTTTCAGAACTATCTTAGCTCTGCTCTTGCCTGGGTCCAAATTGCAAGTCTTTGAGGCTTTCTGTAATGGGCTGTACTTAGAATAGCTATTTAACAAAAAAGAGAAAAAGGGAAAAAAAAGAAAAAGGCAGGCTCAATATAGACTAAAGGAAAGCCCTTTAATTCAGTCCTTGCAGTTCTGATGGGCTATTGAAATGCAAAAAGACAAGAAGTTGGAGAGCAATTGAGGAGAAAACAAGAAACCAGAAAAACCAGCTTTTCAGAGAAGAGCCCTGGCCCCTGGGTTTGCATATGTGCCTGATGCTGTTTGAGCCCAGCCCTTCTCTGTATTATGTTCACCCCCAACTCCAGAAGTCTCTGTTTTTCTTTGTTTGTTTTTTTTTTTGTTTTTTTTTGTTTTTTGTTGTTTTGTTTTGTTTTTGCTAGCCCTATCTCCTCTCTGGTGGGCTGACTGCTCCCAGATTCTCCAATGTCTGTTCTCAGTTTATCTATGGTTGGAGTTTTTGTTTAGCAATCTGAGTTTGTTAATCATTTCTGTAACTGCAGTTGTCACTCCTGGTTCCCAGCACTGATGGCCTCTCCTCCCTCAGGAAACCAGCTGCAAAACAGTATGTTTTGCCTAGCAGGGAGGGGTGTGGGCCCCCTGGCCATGAGAACTTATAGATTTTGTTGATCTCAGCTGCTCCATGCACTTGTGATTGTTTGTATGTCAGATGTCCAAACTCAGATTCCTCTGCAGTGTCCATTCCACACAGTTCCTGGCTATCTACCAGCTGCCCGAGAGGAGTAACTAAAACCCACACCTCACCACTCTACCATCTTGTCCTGCTCCCTATAGCTATATTTTTGCTTCCCCTTCAAGGTAGTTTGTTTGCTTGCTTGCTTTCAATGCCAAGAGTATTAGTTTGCCAGGGTTGCTAGGGCAAATACCACACAATGGGTTGGCTTAATCAACAAGAATTTACTTTCTCATGGTTTTAGAAGCTAGAAATCCAACATTGAGCAGGGCTTGTTTTCTCCCAGTGTCTTTAGATCTCTAGAGATCCTCTGTCAAGTGACAATCTCTCTCTCCTTGTGTCTGCTTCTCTGATTTCTGCTGACTTCTGGCTTTTAGGAACTGACTATATCTGCATTTCCTTGATTTATAAGGTCTCCAGTCATATGGATTAAGGCCATCCAGCTTAATTTGGCCTCATTTTAATAGGATCTTTGAACATCTTATGCACAAATGAAACCACACCTTAACTAATAATAACATCTTCAAAGGTCCTATTTACAAATGGGTTCAAACCCATAGGAATGCAGAGCAGACCTTGAACATATCTTACATGGGGGACATAATTCAATCCCCAACAAAAATTCAAGTGATCTTTTATATAGCACCAAATTTATCAAGAGGCTGCTTAGCACAAACACCTCTTGGGGGTTCCTTAGCATTAGTTTCCAATCGCTAGGAAAACTGATCAATGGATCTGCGTATAAGTGCTATGTAAGAAGATAATACCATGCAGGTTTCCTTTTAATCTGTTGTATTTTTTGGGGTTTTCCAGAAAAACAGAACAAACAGAATATAGATAGATCGATTGATTGATTGATCGATAGATAGGTACAGATATAGAGATAAAGATATAGATAGCTATATAAACAGATTTAATTTTAAGGAATTGGTTCATGGAATTTTGGGGACTGGCAAGTCTGAAATCTGTAGGGTAGTCCCTTTCCATGGAGCAGGGAAATTCTGGTACACGTGATGTTGAAATCTTGAGTGTGGATGTCTTAGGGTGATTGGCAGTCTGGAAATCCCAGGAACAGCTGATGTTGAAGCCTTGAGTCTGATGTCCTTGGAGGAGGCACAGGCTGGAAACTCAGAGAGGATTAGAAGATTTAGTTTTGATGAAGAATTTCTTTTTTTTTTCCTGGAAATCACAGTTCTTGCTCTTGAGGCCTCCAACTGACTGTATGAGGCCTACTCTCATTACTGAATGTCATCTCCTTTACTTAATGTCAACTGGTTCTCGATGCTAATCCCATCTACAAAATACCTCCACAGCAACATCTATGCCAGAATTTGACAAACACTGGACTCCATAAACTAGCATGGTTGACCCATAAAACTAACCATCACAGGAAACTAGCAGGCAGGTCCGGGGCTCCCTCTACCTCTTGGATTAGAGAAGTGCTGAGTGAAAGTCTGAATTTCTCCAGGTTGTGTTCTGATACTTTCTGATCACAGTGTACATGCTTAAAACCCCATGCATCAAATCCTCCACCTGATTTAAACAGCTATTTGCATAGTCTTTTTCCTCAGGACAAATGCTACAGATGGATGATGTGAAATCTCAAAATCACTAATGTTTTCCTCAGATACCACTTCATAGCCTGATACTGCCTCCAGCCCCTACTGAATCTTAGCATGAGTTTTCATCTAACTCTTCAATGGGAAGTGAATAGTTATGTCTGTAGGAGAGTTCTGATGCCTATAGTTTTTCACATTACATTTACTCTTTTTTTTCAAACTTTATCTCATCTGAACCATATCTTTCAGAAATTCCTCAAAATTTTCTAGTCTGCTGAAGGCACTCTTCAGTATTTCAGTGGTTATTGTGGATTTATTCTTTTTAAAATTCTTATTTATTATTATTTATTCTTTTCCCCCTAGTGGAATTAGGGGAGAAAAGACAAATATGCTTATTAAGCTGGCTCTTGTGAACTTAGAGTCCTGTCGTTTAGATGGGAGTGAGCCAAACAAAGATGGAGCTTGTTTTCAATATTCAAACTGTGTTGCTACCCCTGGAAGTTACACCGGCACCACAAAATGGGACTTACTTTCCTAGTGTGAGGCAAAAGGACTTGACTATCAATAAAATACAGCATGCTATAACTGTACATACATTATCTCAATGGACCATCATACCAAAGGAGTGGGGGAAGATCTATTGATTAATTCCATTTTACCAACAAAAAAACTGAGGCTTGAAGAGTTAACTCATTGCTGGCAAACCACTGAGTTAGAATTTAGATCAAAATCTGCTTACACTAGAGTCCACATCTTAACACTAGGCTCTGCTGCATTATAAGAAAGCAAAGTTGAGTAAGTGAAGATGGTGTGTAGATTAAGAGGATGGAAATCAGCATTGTTGAACTCCCCAGGTCTGAATTATATAAGTATCACCCTCTTCTAAAAAGTCTCCTTTTGGCTTTCCCAGGTCTAGAGAGTGAATTTGCCCCCTGGAGAACATTTGGCACTGTCTGAAGTCAGTTTTGGTTGTCACAAGTGGGGTGCTCCTGACATCTAGTGGGTAGAGGCCAAGACTGCTGCTAAAAACCCTCAAAGCACAGGGCAGCTCTCCACCCCACCCCATGACAAATATTTTTTCTGGTCTTAAAATGCCAGTAGTGCCAAAGCTGAAAACCTGATGTATATGATCACTCAATGAAGGGCAATGACGAACTATGGAGGACTGCAGCCCAGCCCCTCTCATCTCCCATCAGGGGCTCACTCTAGGGCAATTTCACGGAGTGGAGCAGAGCCACTGGCACTACTTAGACTCATCTCTGACTCCCTCATTCTTTGATGAGCACTTAAGCTGTCTCTATAACATTACTCTACCGTAATAAATGTAGCTACCATTTATTGTGTTTATGGTTGTGTGCTGAGATAGGTGCTAAATAATTTATGTGCATTAACTCATCAGTGCTGACAACAGTCGTGAAATAGATACCATTATAATTATTCCCATTTTACAGGTGAGGAAAGTGAGACTCAAAAGGGATAAGAGGTTTTCCCAAATTCAGTCAGCAAGTAAACGGAAGAGTCAAAACACAAACCCAGCTCTCTATGGGGTAAAGCTTGTGCACCCCCCCACCACCACTTTATACCACTGTGTCTCAACATCACTCGTGGGTTTTTAGTCTCCACCCCCCACCTCCCACTTCCGCATAGGGCACTTGGCAATATCTGAAGACGGTTTTGAACATCAGGATCGGGGAGGGGCGCTCTACTGCCACCTTGTGGTTGGAGGCCAGAGATGCAGCTAAATATCTTAAGGTGTACAAGATAGCCCGCTCCACAGCAAAAGTGGATCAGCCCTGCACTAGACTCTTTCATTAGCGTGTCCGGGAACTCAAAGCTATCCAATATTTTATTCCAAGTCCATAGTTTCTAAGGCATGGAAGAAAAATCCCAGATGCTCAGAAATAGGTCAGGTTCTGGGTTTATGATTTCTTTCTTCAGAGAGGGTGTTCAGAAGCTGTCATAACCACAGACTTTGCATGCCACAGCTTGTCCAGGCTACCCCTAATATCCCTATCTGGTTTCCAGATGTGGATGGCTGTTCAGAGTCCTTCTCCTTGTGGTGTCCATTTAATCTGTACCAACATTATGGATCATACAGTTGTTGTCCTAGATATTCTTCTCCCACTAGGGCCTGATGAGGGAAAGAATTGTCATTAACATCCAGTTGTACCACTTTAGTAGCTCTGTGGTTCTTGACACTGTGCACCATGAAATTGAGGGTCTTTAGGAATCCTCTTCCTCCAGTTTTCCCCAGTGTTAACAACTTAAATAAACAGTGCAATGATCAAAAAAGAAAATTAACATTGATACAATAAAACCTGTTTCAAAGGCTCTAAAGGGGTCATACTACAATGCTCCTGATTACTTAAAAGGGGAAATTCAACTGTATTCCCATTTTTGGTTTTGAGAATTTTAGGATCCTACAAGGGACAGAACCTAATTTAGGTTCATCCTGCACTGACCTTCTGTCATTAACACACCTTATCTCTTTTGTGTCCTAGAAATTGACACAGTTACCTGCTCTAACCTTAGCAGGAAGGATTCGGTTTTTCGAAACTGTAAGAAGCAGGTAAGGTTCACCATTTCATGGGTTTGCATGCTGTTTAGGCAAACGGTATATGGAAGGAAACTATCCTCAAAGAAGAGGGAGATAATGTAGAATGGGATATTTCACTGCAGTGTACAAGTGTATTAGCTATATGTTGCTGCATAATGAGTTACTGCAAATATAATGGCTTAAAACAACATTTATGATCTCACAGTTTTCATGGGTCAGGAATGCCAGAGATAGCTTAGCTGAGGCCTGTGCTTCAGGGTCTCTAACAAGGCTACATTAGAGATGTCATCCAGGTCTACAATCATTTCAAGTCTTTAATGCAGAAAAATCCACTGCTAAGTTCACTTGCATGACTATTGGCAGAATTCAGCTCTTCACTGGCTACTGGTCAGAGCTTTCCTTGGGTACTTACACTGTGGACCTCTCCATAGGGCATGTCATAACATGGTAGCTGGCTTTGTCATATTAAGCAAACAAGAAAAGCCAGATGGTGCTCTAGGGGAGACGAGGCAGAAGTACAGTCTTTTATACTTAATCTCAAAGTGACATTCCACACTTCTGCACTATTCTACTTATTCGATGCATATCACTATCTCTAACCCACACCAAAGGGGAGGGGATTACAGAATGGAATGGATTCCCAGCACAGGAATCTATGAAAGCAATTTTATAGCCTTCCTACCAAACAATGCTTATTATACACCCCTCCCATTTTCCCTGCAGTTAGCTCCATGGTAGCTTAAATATCACCTCTTCTGTAAAGCCTTCCCTGATTGCCCAATTTAAATAGATGTGCCTCAGTTTTTCTCCATCTCAGCACACTGTTTGGTTCCTTTAACAATCCTCATAATCTGTGATTATTTCATTTATCTGTTTCTTTATCTTTTGTCTTTTCCTGTATTTGTCAGGTTTCTGCTGTGGTAATGCTGCATAACAAATGATCCCTAAATCAAAATGATTTTTAACATTTATTTCATACTCATTTCTTTTTGGTTCTGCTTATCTTAGCTGGACTCATCTGGGAGTAGCTGGAGTAGGCTAAACTTCAGGCTGTGATTTTATTCAGGTCTGCTACATGTGGGACATACCCTGAAGGAGCCATTTCTACCACATAACTTTCTCACAGTGGGGGTCAGAAGCTCCAAGAAGAATTGCAAGAAACTCACCAGCTCAGATCTGGTTCACTGTTCCTTCCATACATGTTCCACTGGGTGACCCAAATCATATTGCCAAACCCAAAGTCAGTGAAACAGAGATGTAATAAGCCTGTAGTAAGCCCACAGCAAACACAGGGAGTGAAGGAAGAATTGTGGACCAATAAAACAATCTATCATACCCCCACAAGAATGCAATATTTCCAAGTGCAGGGGATCTGTCTTATTCACTATTGCTTCCCCAGTGCACACAAATAGGAGATTAATAGATATTTTCTATGTAAATGCATAGAAAAATAGAATCACACTTAATTGAATCTCTAAAAAAATATTTTGCCTGAATTTCCATGAAACATGTCTCTAGGGATAGCTGGATATTTCCAAAGTCAATTACAATATTGTAAATAAAGGCTTTTGGTTTCTATTCTTGCCACTAAATTAGGATGCGTTGCCTTCAGGTTTTATGGTTTGGTTTTAGGGAACCTTTACATTTCACTCTTTTGTGTGATTATGAACCTTGATAGCTAGTGACCCCTAAGCTCATTGGCCAGGCTGCAGTTGTGACCACACGAGGACTGGCATGGAGATACTCAGAAATGGTAACCATTTAAATCGTGAATGTCAGTGCTACCTTTCCATGTCCTATACTGTTAGTTATATTCCCCAAACACTCACAATAGGGTGGCTGATGAATAGGTATTGGTTTATCTGTAGCAAAACACTATATGACCATACTGTAGTAGAATTTGGCTCAACTCCTTGTTGTTATAGTGTCACCCTGTCCCTTAAAACATTTCATAAGTGTTAGGTCAAGAAAGTATAATATACTGGGACCAGCAGTTCTGGGTGAGGGAAGCTGGGCCATGAGAGGGAAGGCTCTGGGCCAGAATGCTGAGAAACGGATGACTATGAAGAATCAGAAAAATTACTGAAGGAAAGCTAAATGTCGTATATCAGAAATCTTTCATTTTACACAACTGGAGAACAATTCTATGAACTCTTCAGCAGAAATCATGACATAAAGAAAATCAGGGCCCTCAATAAAATGAAAAAAAAAAAACAGCATTGGGATTCTGTTTTTGTGGAGTGATATTCAGAGCAGATGCAGAAAATGTCATGCAGTACATGAATGGAGCTCATCTACATGACCGGATCACTTGCACAGACTGGGATGCAGGCTTTAAGGAGGGCTGGCAGCTTGGCAGGGGGAGATCTCGGGGCCAGGTATGTGACAGGTATTGGCAAGACTAAGATGCAGGGAGAGGAGGCTATGGAAAACTACCACAAAACCAGTGAGTGGGTGGGAGACCCATCAGTGAAAAACTCACTCCTTGGCCTGTTGAATTTGTGAAAGAGCAATGCTGAAGTTCTGCAAACCAGCCCATTTCTACCAACCTTTGTTCAGTGTCTCTATTGAGCTAGAAGTCTTTTCATGGTTTTCATCTCTGAAAAGTATTAAAGGACAGAAACCAAAAGAATGCCTTTAGTTCTGGTCTTAGAATCTTGGCTATGTGTCATTACCAGAATGATTTTCTGTTACCAGGTCAAAAATTGTGTTCTGTGATGACAGATTAGATGGATGATGTTGATTAATCTGTCAGCCAAAGACATCACACTTCTTTTAGGAAGACTGGAAAAATTAAAAAATTTGTTTAGCCATGTTTGAGTCTAAGTAGTTTCATGATCTGCACTGGGGCCTGGATAATTTTTAAAATTTTAAGTTTGCGTAAGATTAATAAATGGAATTTTGCTATGTAGTATAGCCTTGCTCTACATTAGAAATGTATGTTTGACAGCTGAATTTGTTTTCTATGTTGAATTCTCATCTCTAAAGGCAAACTTAAGAGTCAAGAGGCCTATCTAAAAAGATAGTACAAAAGTTAAGCCCAGGGGACATCAATTATGTCCATGCTTTATATGGTCCTTCAGGAAATGCAAGTGCAGGACTCAAATGGTATTTACTAAACATGTTTTTCAAAAGATGTACAAGTTATACCTAAAGCTAAAGAAAGCAAGATTTCATACTATTCAGAACTTCAAATGCATGAGTAGGAAATGTGATGCAATAACAAGGGATGAGTTAAAACATTGCCTTGAAATTATGAAGGTTGCTCTGAGGGCCATCAGATTTATTCTTTTCATTTTAAGAGTGATCTTGGGAATGGAGTGGATTTAAAGAGCTTGAAGATCAAGAAAATGCTTACTTAACAAAATGATCAGATATGCTTCCCTCAGGAAATGTCTTTTTCAGCCAATTCTCATATTGAAGTCTATTTTGTTTTTACCCCATATCAAATGAATTATACCCCCTAAGGTTCAGAGCCTTAGTAGTGAGCAGCTGATCTCTACAGGGAGAGGAGTCTAGAGAATTTATTCTGCATTTGTAAGGCAAGAAGTGATTTGTCTATAATGCTCTGTGGAGCTGTTGCTTACTTAAAAACTCTAGTCTAGCATAATTTTCCCTGATAAAAGTGAAGTGGTTTGTGCAAATTTGGTCCAAAATAGCTAATGTGAACATCTTTCTTTTATGCTTTAGGTATGACTTGTACATCTTTTGAAAAAATGTGTTTAGTAAATACCCTTAGTATTTAGGTATTCTCGTGAAATTCAAACTGTTTATCTGAGTTTTTAAAACAGCTATAACCAGTTGTAAGTGCTTAAGAAGAAACAGTCACAAACATTTAATTTAATGAAGATATACTATTTGTTTTTCTAATTTCTTTTTGCACTAAATTTTCAATTAATGTATTTTATATTCTTTTGTAGTAAACATAACTCAGATTTCTGCAGGTCTTGAAACCACAGGGTGGTTCCTATTTGAATTGTCTCTTTTGTGACAAGTCACCTTTCAATAAAGTTGGACCAACTTATATATAAAAAAAAGAATAATATAATCCAAGGGTTTTCTCTAAAGGGTCAGATAAATATTTTTATTTGTATGAATAAAATAATATAAAACTAAAGCAGCCATTGAGAACACATGAAAAAAATAGTGTAGCTGTGTTCCAAGGTATTTTATTTACAAAAACAGGTTGTAGCTATTAGGGAAACGGAAATCAAAACCATAAAGAGATACCACCTCACACCCACTAGACTGGTTACAATCAAAAATAATCAGCATGGTGGATAATGACAGATATTGATGGGATTGTGGAGATATTGGAATCCTTGTACATTGCTGGTGGGAATGTAAAATGGTGCAGCTTCTTTGGAAAACAGTTTGTCAGTTCCTCAAAAAGTTGAATTAGAGTTTCCACATAACTCAGAAATTTCATATATATATGTATATATATATACATATATATACATGCACACATACACACATATATTCATATGTATATATTTGCATATATATATTTATGCAACCCAAAAATGAATGAAAACACATGTACTTAAACTCTTGTACTCAAACATTCAAGGTATTCACAATAGCCAAAAAGTGTAAACAACCCAAATGCCCACCATTTGAACAGTGGACTAAAAAGTGATATATCCATTTAATAGAATATTGAGCAATAAAAAGAAATGAAATACTGGTATATGCTACAACATGGATGAACCCTGAAAAAACTATGCTAAGTGATAGAAGCCAGTCACAAAGACCACATATTGTGTAAATCCATTAATATGAACTGCCCATGATAAGCAAATATATAGAGACAGAAAGTAGATTAATGGTTGCCTTGTGCTGTGGGAGAAGATGGAGAATTGGGGGATAATGGCTAAGGGGTGCAGGGTGTTTCTTCTTGACATAATAAAAATCTTCTAAAGCGGATTGTGGAGATGGTTGCACAACTCTGAATATAAAGAAACCATCAAATTGTATACTTTAAATGGTTGAATATACAGTATGTGAATTATAACCCCATAAAGCTATTTAAAAAATCCAATAGGCGCTGACATAATTTTCTGTCCCTGTTAAAATCAGAGAACTTTGGAGACTGAACAAAAAACAAAGATCATCTGTTACAACACCTTTGTTTTGGAATGGAGAGACTGAGTTCAGGAGATATTTAAGTGACTTTCTCAAGGTCACACAGCTATTTGATGGCAAAGACTGTGTATGTCATCTGCAAAAAAACTACAAAAAATAAGTCGTCTTTTCCCTCTTCTTTCTCAGTTGAAGGGGACCAGCTCTCGGGACAAGAACACACAGATTTGCACCCTCTTTTCAAGGTTGGCCCACCGCTGTGGAGAGGGGAACACGGCCCTTTCTTTGGAGGTCTGAGGTCCTTTCTGGCTATCCCTTCCTTTGACTCAAGTTGCAGATGCATGCTTAAAAACAAAACCTGATGTTTTCAGGATAGGGTTCCGTGAGAGTTCTCAGGGATGGTCTCTCCTTGGGGTTTTCCAATTTCATTCAGGGGAAATCTCAGCACACAGAATTCCTTGGACTTCCCACCCAGACAGCTATGGGACAGACCAAGTAGAACTTCGAACCCCTCAAACTTCCATCAGTGAGAGAAACTAGCCCCACCCCCTTTTTTCATTTAAAATTTTATTTTTTAAATTATCACACAGTGAACTTGACTTCTTTGTTCCTGTGTGTGCAGCTCTAAGTTAAATGCCTCTTTGTTTTATAATATAATGGCATTTGTTTGGAAAGGAGGCCCTGCTGCTATAAAGAAAAAATCCAGGAAAACACTGAATCTTCCTAATTGTTCCTTCATGTAAAAGGATCATTTAAAGTGATAATTTAAAATGTAAATGCAAATCCATTTAAAATGTAAAAATCACTAAAAATGTAAAAACCATTAAAAAATGTTTTAAAACATTTAAAAATGTAAAAACCATTCTTAGCTCATGGGCCACATGAAAAGAGGGTGGTAGTTGAGTTGAGCCCTTGGGCTGTATTTTGCCTACCACCCCACCCCCCTGACTTAGAATAGTACAAGGCCCTTTTGGGACTCGCATATGCTTGCATGTGGTTTTGTCAACAATTCCAGAAAAGTCCTTTGAACAAGGGCAAGCAGATTCCCATGAAAAAGATTCCCATTCATATAATGAGCCTTGTTTTTACCAGGGAATTGGGAATTCCTTTCCTGTCCTCACAAATCTTACTTCTCAAGTAACCACTGGAAAGCAAGAAGAAAAAGCTAAGCTAGTGACCCTCTATCTGACAAGTGTGGAGAAGGCTGTCCTTGCGGCTGCATCCAGAGATGCAAAAGAAAGCCAGAGGGTGGACGGGAAATTTATGGGTAAGGATTCAGAAGGTTGGTAAGTAGAAATCCCATTGCGCATTGACAGGTTCTGCACTGGTGAGTTGGCGTATTCCTCCTTCACAAAATCCCCCTAATAATGTGGAATATAAGAGTGATTGCCTCTATTTTAGAAGGAGGACTGAGCTGCAGAAAAAGTTCAGTGGAATTACTGACGGCTTAAAAGGTGGCAGAACCAGGAACCGAGCACTTCAAGTTTGTCTAAACACACACTCTACTCCCAACCAATATACAGACAGCCAGTCTTGAGCACTCGGTACCATTTTCTATTCTGTCTATTTGATTGTTTTTCTACTTGGACTCCAAATCTAAGTTTTGGTGTTAACTAATTTCATTGGTTACTAAAATGTCAGAAGATACCAAAGGCATTGTGGCTTTAATTATGGAGTGAGGAGATTCCTTTATTTCTTATTATAGAAAACTGAATTAATAGAGATCAGCAAAAAGAAGAAAATATAACCTGGATATCCAGAGAAAACCATGATAGCTTAGTGTATTAGTTAGCTACTGCTGCATAACAAATTATCACAAACTTAGTGGCAGAAAACAGCACACACATTTTTTCTATTACCATACATACAACCCAATATTTCCCCCTTTTAACCACATTCAGATATAAAATTTTTAAAAAAATCCATGTAACTGCACTACATAACAGTGAACATTAAGTTAAACCATGGACTATAGTTAATAGTCCCATTATAAAGATGTGCTTTCATCAATTGCAACAAATGTGCCACACCAATGCAGGGAGTTAATAATAAGATGGCAACGGGAATCCTGTATTTTATGCATGACTGTTCTGTAAAGCCACAACTTCTCTAACAAAAAGAAGCAATTAATAAATATACAGCCAAAAAAGTGTGGTGAAAAAAGTGATAGGGTTTACAGAGAGTTAAGTAATGAAACATATTGTGCTCTTTTCCTCTGGGTTTTGTAATGCTTTATTGTTTTGATTTCTTTTCTTATTCTAACCAAATGTTAATTTTTGAACCTGACTTTATGTTTGGAATTTTGCAATTTTAAAACTTAAACATGACACCAAAATAAATAAATAAATAAATAAATAAACAAATAAATAAATAAATAAAACCACAACAGCACACATTTATTATTATAGTTTCTGTGGGTCAGGAATCTGGAGAAGACTTAGCTGGGTTCTCTGTATCAGAGTTTTGCATGAGGCTGTTTCAAATCAGGATGATCAAGGTTTCATCTGAAGGGCTGACTGGAGAAGGGTCTGCTTCCAAACTCATATGGTTGTTGAAAGGACAGTTCCTTGTGGACCATTTGTTGGCATTGCTTTCTTGCTGGCTAGAGACTAGAGGCTGCCTCAGTTTTTTGTTACATGGACCTCTCCTAAAGGCAGCTTGTTTCATCAAAGCTCCCCAAGTAATTCTAATGTGCTGCCTGAGGTGTGAAGATGGACAGAGATATCCTAACCATCATCTTCTTTTCAAAATAAATTAAGGATCATACTATCTGTATGATCTTTTTCATTTAAATTATTTTATTTTTATTTCAAACACAGCATTCTTATTTTAAATAAATTGAAAAATACATTTTGTATGTTATTGCATATTTTTCTATAGCATAATTTTAGCGGCTGCCTAAATACCATGTGGTGTATTTACCTAAAATCTACTTTGGCCACTTAGGTCATATTGTGTTTTGTTATGATAAATATTGTTGCCAAGAACATGACTTTGGTCTTTTATTTTTTTGTATTAAAAAAAATGTTGGGAAAATCAGAAAAATTCAAGGAATACAAAATCAATTGTGTGACATAGAGACTCAAATAAAAAGAAATTAACAATCGCATATTCCCTTACTTATTGCAGTAAGGAAAAATCTTTAGCCAAATTATATCTTTCTTTGTGGTATAAAGAAGTTGCTGTGAAATACATGTGCTATATTAAAAGAGTTTCACCTATACTGTACTATCGACTGTCAGTACTAAACTAAAAAGTGTAAATGCCTAGATTTTTATTTATTTTTTAATTAATTTTAATTTTGAAATTGGTCCTTTGATATTTACAACAAAAAGTTTATTTTTTTCATTAGAGAAGTTGTGAGTTTACAGAACAATCGTGCCTAAAATACAGGATTCCCTTATATGACCCTATTACCAACATCTTGCATTGGTGTGAAACATTTGTTACAATTGATGAAAGCACATTTTTGTAATTGTGTAATTAACTGCAGTTCGTGGTTTAACTTAGGGTTCACAGTTTGTGTAGTGAAGTTCCTTGGAAATTAAAAAAATTTTTATTGTTACCATAGACATTTAACATTTCCCTGTTAATCAAAGAAGGTTTATTGTTGATACAAAAGTCTTTGGCATTTTCAACCCACCCTGGTATGTTAGGGAAGTCCCTTTTGGTTTGTGGTAGTTCCAGGCTTGGACGGCAGAGGGTGTAGGAAGATGTCTGCTACCTCCAGCTGGCTGTTAAGATTTTAACTAGCTCTTGCAGCAGATGTTGAACACTGGTACACAAAAGAGGTGTTAAATATGCTCCTTCTGTTTTCCTGGAGAAAAGCCCAAGGGTAGAAATGCCCAAGGGGAGTAAAAGCAGAGTGTGAATTTCTAACAATTCACTGTAAACAGCATTGGTTCCTTGATGTCACTAAGGGTGTATCTGTATCATTAGCTGCTGTATAACTTGGCACATAATAGAAGCCCCCAAAATGTGGTGTGAATGAGTTCTTTTAATCCTATCGCTCCTCTTGGAGGCAGTCTATTGCCATCTCATCCTATAGATTTGGGAAGTGAAGCTGAGAATGATTAAGCCACTTGCCCAAGATCATACAATAGGAATCACACACAGACTGCTTGGAACACAGATCCTGTAATTCTAAGGACAATGCTCTAACAATGCGATTTTGAGCTCAATGCCTTCTTTGCTGATTTGAAAATGGTTCCTTCTGCTCTGCCTTCTAGGAGATTAAAGAATTAAGGGGGTTGATTAAATCTCCAGTTTACTTTTTGTTCTCTGCTAAATGATCAGTTTCCCTACTGTAACCAGGAGTAATCAGGAGTAGTTAGTTCTCCAGGTGGGAAGGCATTTCTGTGCCTTTAGCATCTCCTTGGAGAAGGGGGAGAGTGGACATGATACTGACTGTCAGGCCCCAGAAAAAGAGTCTAACATATAGAAGGAATGTCTGATCCACGGGCCCTGCTGCTTATCTCATAAATACCAGGTGTGTCATAAACTAAGGGTTGAAGGCTGTTTTAGGAATCCCAGTCACAGTGGCACCTAGACTCCAGGGGGCAGACAAGGCAAGATCAGATATGCCCATAAAGATGAATGACCACAAACAAGCCAAAAGGCCTGCTTCCTCCACATAGATAATACAGTGCACATCAAAGAAGAGTAGTGTGTTAGAACCCTAGTAACCAGTCAGCAGAAACTGATAAGCCCTCACCCAATCGAGGCCCAGAACACACTCAGCAGGACCTCCCCCCCACCAATACCCAATGTGGGTTTTTCCTTTTAAAAATGCTGCTCTCAGAAAGAGGGCCAGAGCCATTTTTCCTTTCTTTCTTTTCTGATGGCTCCCACCTGCTTTCGTCTGCTTTCTTCCTCTAATAAACCTTAAATTCTCTACTTAAACCATGACTTGCTGTGTTTCTGTGGATTCTTGAACGGCTCTGAACCTAACACTGACCACACATTTTCTGTCTTTTAGCCATTGAAACAGTGAAAGTCAAGAGGCAGTGCCAACAACTGAAGAAAGAGATACTCAGGTTGAGTGCAGGAAACCAAACAATGGACATCCACTGCCCAACCATTAGGGAAGAAAGCTTCCAAGGTACATAAAAGAGAGTCCTTAGAATTTGGACAAAACAGTCTTTGAAAAATTTCCCAGTGAAATCCCACATTGCTCCTTTATAAAACAACCCATAGAAGCTGACCATCGTTATCTGGGTCAGTTCTTCAGGTGACATTTATAAAGCCAGAATCTGGAAAATTCTCAACTCAAGTGCAGCATTCACAGCCAGAAAAATTTACAGTAATTCCCTTTCCTATTTTGTTTACCTGTGATGTGTCAGAGTGGGACCAGAATTCAAGATTTGTTAATGACTTCCTATGTCAGTTCCTTGTCCTATCTGGCCTCCATCCTCTACAAGGCTCTGAGTTAATTTCCTTAAAATGTATGTCTCATTCCCCTACACAGACATTGTCAATGGTTTTTCATTTACTATGGGAAAACTACCAGTCTTTTAGCTAGTTTTTAAAGCTGTCTGCAATCTATCCTTGATCAACTTTAAGACTATCTCTGTTTTCCTACTTTTCATATGAATTATCTTCATTGCAAATGGACACAACAGCAATTCTTTTCTCCTTTGCTCTCTTTCTTCTCTTTTCTGTCTCCTTCATTATGTCCTTCTTTCCTTCCTTCCCTCTTGCCTCTGTCCCTCCCTCCGCTCCTCTATCCATCTTTCCCTCCCTTCCTTCCTCTCTCCCTCTTTTCCTTCCTTCTTTTTTTTCTTTCTTTTTTTATTTTGAAATAAATTCAAAGTTATAGGAACAGTTGGAAAAACAATACTAACCCTATCAAAGAATTCCATCATACCCTGACCCCCCTCCCCTGATAGCTCAATGCACCAACTTTAACATGCTGTCACATCGCTATTTCTTTCCCTCCCTCCCTATCATCCATCATCTATTGCTCTGTCTTCTGAACATATGAGCGCTAGCTGCACACATCCTTGAACATACACTATAATCCACGTATACACTTCCCATGAACAAGAACATTCTTTTATGCAATCCCATTAAGTGCCGCTACGAAGTACAAGAGATTCAACAATGATACAAAGCTTACATTCTATATTTCCTTTACCTTATGTCTCAACTGTGTCCCTTTGAGCCACCTGTCCTCTATCCTCTAATTCCATCCAAGTTTATCCTTGGCATTCAATTGTCATCTATTTAGACTTTTTTTTTTCAGTTGTGGAAACATATATACTGCCTAAATCTTCCCATTCCACCCCCTCCCTAGCCTTCCATTAGTGGGATTAATCACATTTAGAATGGTGTAATGCTCTTTCCCACCATCCATTACTAGAAATTTCCCTTCACCTCAAACAGCAACTCCACACTCATTTCTTAACTCCCCATTGTCCCTTCCCCCATTTCTCTTAACCCATACTCTACTTTTCATCTCTATGATTGTATTCTCTGATAATTTCTTTGTATTTGCTGTGGGGGTTAAAATTAATCTCTTAAATCCATATCAATCTTGTTTTTTTTTATACCACCTTCACTTCAGTAGGACACATAAACTATGTTCCTATACACCTCCATTCTCCCACCTTTATATAGTTGTCTAAAATTACATATTTTACACTGAGTTCAAAACCACTGATTTGTTATTAGAGTTCGTGTAATTTATATCATGCAGGAAGTAAATAGTGGAGTTACAGTTCAAAAATTATTGACTTCTATTTGTATTCCATTTTGGTTGGAGAATGTGCTTTGAGTATATTCAATTTTTTTTTTTTTAATTTCTTGAGGCTTGTTTTATGTCCCAGCTTATGGTCCCTTCTGGAGAAAGATCCATGATCCCTAGAGAAAAATGAGTGTCCTGGTGGTTTGGGATGTAAGGTACTATATATGTCTGTTAAAATTCTCTCTATCTTTTTCTCCTTTCTTTGTTTCTCTGTTGGTAGGGCTTCCTTTAGAATCTGAAGTGGGGCAGGTCTTTTATTGGCAAAATCTCTCAGCATTTGTTTGTCTATGAAAAATTTAAGCTCTCCCTTGAATTTGAAGGAGAGTTTTGCTGGATAAAGTATTCTTGGTTGGAAGTTTTTCTCTCTCAGAATTTTAAATATGTCATGCCACTGCCTTCTTGCCTCCATGGTGGCTGCTGAATAGTTACAACTTAGTCTTATGTTGTTTTCTTTGTATGTGGTGAATTGCTTTTGTCTTGCTTTCAGAACTTGCTCCTTCTCTTCAGTACTTGAGAGTCTGATCAGAATATGTCTCAGAGTGGGTTTATTTGGATTTATTCTTTTTGGAGTTCGCTGGTCATTTATGCTTTGTGTATTTATATTGTGTAGAAGGTTGTGGAAGTTTTCCCCAACAATTTCTTTGAATACTCTTTCTAGACTGTTACCCTTCTCTTCCCCTTCTGGAACACCAATGAGTCTTAAGTTTGGACATTTTATTTTATCTATCATATCCCTGAGATCCATTTTGATTTTTTTTTCTCCATTCTTTCTTTTGTTCTTTCATTTTCTGTTCTGTGGACTTCTAGGACACTGAGACATTGTTCAGCTTCCTCTAGTCTTGTATTGTGAATATCCAGAGTCTTTTTAAATTGGCCAACAGTTTCTTTTATTTCCATGAGAACTTCTATTTTTTTATTTACTCTTGCTATGTCTTCTTTATGCTCTTCTAGGGTCTTCTTTATGTCGCTTATATCCTGGGCCATGGTCTTCTTGATGTCCTTTAAATCCTTTGCCATGTTTTTGCTCCTCGATTATAGTTCTTTGATTAATTTTGTTAAGTACTGTGCTTCTTCCGATATTTTGATTTGGGAGTTTGGAGCTGGATTCTCTATATCGTCTGGTTTTATCATATGCATTAAGATTTTCTGTTGTTTTTGGCCTGTTGGCATTTGCTTTGCTTGATATAGGGTTCTTTCAAGTTGTAAAAAAAAAAAAAAGATACCAATCTAATTTTTCAGAAACACAGTTTCTTGGCGTACACTTTCTCTAACTAACCAGCAGATGGCATCTGCAAGTCACCTATACACCTCCAGTCAGTTCTCCCCAACTCTGTCTCTGTGGTGTGTGGGGAAGTGATTCTTGTGGGGTTTAGTTGGAGAACTCAGTTTGGGTGTGTTGCTGGAGCCATCGGCCCTGAATGTGGGGTGCGTGTACGGGTGGCCAGAGAGGAAGGGCAGCTTTAATATTCAAATCCCCCAGGTTCCTGGAGATTCAAGGCCGCTGCAAGAGTCTAAGCCTTCATTTCAATTTTGCCCCAGATTTTCTGTCACTGACCCACATACCACTGGCATTGACATAGCGTTCCTGGGTTTTCCAAGTGGGCCCCCCTTCTCAGCTGTGATCTTCCAGGACCTCTGCTGAGGGAAGGCTGTGCACATCATCCCTCAAGCTAAGCCCTGGGTTGCTGGGCTGTGCAGGGAGGCTGTCTGCCTGATGCAAAGATTAGCCTATAATTCTTGACTGGTGTAAGTTCTGAATGAAAGGCAGGCAGTAAAGCTGGGCCCCATACCTTTCCTCTTAGAGAAGATGGATGCCTTAGGGGGAGGTCATTAGCATTTCAAAGGTCTCTCTCTGCCTGTGCCACACCCTTGTCTGGGTCACAGAACTGGGAACTCAAAATGGCTGAGGCTTTCTCCACTGAGTTGAAAAAGGAACAGAGCTAGTCCGAGGAGACCCTCTGGCTTTCCAAGGTCAGTCTTCACCCAAAGCCTCTGTCTCCTTGTTGGGGATTCACACCTCATAGTGAGCAGTTCACACTCGCTACTTAAAACCCCAGTTGGAGCTCAGCTGAGCTATATTCACTCACTGGGAGAAAGCTTCTCTCTGGCACCATGAGGCTTTGTAGCTCAGGCTATGGGGGAGGGGTCTCCCAATTTGGATCTGCAGTTCCTATTTACAGATTTTGTGCTGTGATCTTGGGCATTCCTCCCAAATAAGGTTGGTGTATGATGATTGGACAGTCACGTCTGTCCTCCTGCAGTTATTCTGGATTGTATACTAGTTGTTTCTGGTTTTTTTTTCAGTTGTTCCAGAGGGACTACTTAGCTTCCACTCCTCTCTATGCCACCATCTTAGATCTCTCCCCTTTTCCTTCCTTCTTTCCTTCCTTTTCCATTTTCTCTTTCCTTCTTCCTTCCTTCCTATCCATACCTGCTCCTTTCCCTCCATCCTTTCCTTCCATCCTTCCTCCTTCCCGCACTCTACTTCTCCTTCCCTTCTTTCTTTCTATTCTACCTTTCCCCTCCTACCCTCTCCTCCCTTCCTCTGCACCTTCCTTCCTTTTTCCTTTTTCTTGTTTTCTTTTCTTACCATTTGCATACCTTCCTTTACTTCCCTCCATTCCTTCATTCTTTTCTTACTCATTCCCTCCTTCCCAATACTTCTCCCCTCCCTTCCTCTCCTTTCCATTTTTTTTTTCCTTTATTCCATTAATTCATTCATTTGGGTTGAAATTTCTCAGGAATGTAATCACTGCTTCACCTTTTTTATCTCTGTGATCTTGGCCTAGCTGGTTAACGTCTCTAAAGTTTATTTTCCTCAACCATGAAATGGATAAGAAAATATCCCTATCTCTATAGTTGCTGAAAGGATTTAACTATTGTTTTTTTAAAAAATTAAAATAGCTAATGTTCAAGTGAATGATTCAGCATATTGTCACAGAATGAGGACTCAAGTAGGAACTAAAATTATATTTTACAGTGGTCTGGAATTCCATTTACAAATCAAAGTGAGCACAAGTGATTCCTTAAATAATTGACATTAACCACAACACAGCCATTATTGAAATTAAGTGGGGTTTTCATCTTTATCACAGGTATTGTTGCATTTATATCTTATGCTGCTATTGGCTCCATCATCAGTGAGAAATTTGTGTCTGAAGAACATCTAACAATGAAGGAAAAGTTGCATAATTTCTACCTGAATTCCAAAGTAGTAAGTGGAATGCTGGGACGCGGGAGGACTGGCTCACTCTCCATGACTATTAACTTCACGTTTCAGCATGAACAGGTGTGTTAAAACCAGGTGACTTTATTATATATAGCAGGGTTTTTGTAATGAAATGGCAACATTTCCAGGCAAAAGAATTCATGGGTAGAAAGTCTTTGAAAATGAGGTAGGCTCTCACCCATCTAGAAGAGTTTGGGAGAAGGTGATGAAGATTCACAGTGATCAACAGTGTGATATGGACACCTGGGAAACTTGAGTTCCAATAACTCAAGTGTCCTCCCTGGCTCTGAACTGGTCATAACTCACCTGAAGGAGGCAATCATTCTGGGGCTGTATATTTTTAAGAGGCAAACAAATATAGAGTTAGCCTGATGTTATGAATAATAATCATTAACTTTTTTTGAAGTGCTTACAAAATACCACATCAAGGCACCAAACTAAGCATGTTTCAACAGAAAATCATCCTAGACTTTAGAACTTTGCAAAATTTAGAGATGCCTCCCTTTTCTGCAAGAAGGTTATATTACTTATCCATTGCAATGTAACACATTATTCCAGAATTTAGCTGCTCAGAACAACAAACATTTATCAACTCACTCAGCTTCTTTGGGTCAGGAATTTGGAAGTGGCTTAGCTGGTTGGTTTTGGCCCAAGGTGTTTCAGAAGGTTGAGATCAAGTTGTCAATCAGGGGTGCATCATCTCAAAGCTTGACTGGGCCTGAAGAACCTACTTTCTAGATGGTGCATTTGCATCACTGTCAGCAGAAGACCTGTTCTTGCTGCTTGGCTCTCCCCAGAAGGCTGCTTGAGCATTTTTTAATGCACAATATAACATATATGCAGAAACATGATAAATTTCAAAGTACTGTTTGAGAAGTAAT
Organism: Choloepus didactylus; assembly: GCF_015220235.1. Taxonomy (NCBI): domain Eukaryota; kingdom Metazoa; phylum Chordata; class Mammalia; order Pilosa; family Megalonychidae; genus Choloepus; species Choloepus didactylus. The sequence goes on from NW_023637606.1 coordinate 6,608,621, forward strand.
TATAGAGCAAATTTCAAATTATATTATGGATTACTGTTCCACAATTTCAGGTATTTCTTTCTGACTGTTCTAATGCAACAGAAACTAAATGATTCAGTGGTTGTAATCATTTGTTGGATCCTAACTTCTCCGTTACAACTTCTCCCTCTCATTTGATCATTCTTCAATTTTAAGGGATATTTATGCAATGACCATTCTAACTTGTTTGTATTGAAAGAGGGTGTTGATATAATGGGGTAGGGTAATGTAACTGGTTGATGTTCTGGGAGAGACTGCTACCTCTAAGTTTCAGGACTTGTCTGGCATAGGGAATATCTGGAGGTTTTAAGTTTCTGAAAAATAAACAATATGAAAATCTTTCATAGAGGCTTAGATAGACCCCTGTGTTGTCTTCAGGGTTTTCAGGAATACTGTTGGTTGGGGCTTGGCATACCATGGCAATTTGCAATATCTACTCCCATTGATTTTTAAAAAATGCAGTGAGATGGGATTAAGGGCACAAGAAGCAGACACCATTCAGAGTGTTTTTTTAGTGAACATTTATTTCCTAAGACAATGTTAAGCAATATGCAGACATCATCTTCCCTCTTTCCACCTCTTGGTTGAAGATGGGATATTTTCATTGTATTTACAAGCAGCCCTAGACTCCAGCTCAAGGGAAGAAACAAATGTTTGCCTCCAACCCATAATCAAGTGTGGTGTGTGTGATTGGGTGACTGCTTCAAAGGGTAGGGTTAAGGCCTCTTTTGTATCCCTGATGGGATGTATTGAGAGGTCAATATTAGTTATATTGTTTCAGTTGTGGAAGCTTAAGAGGAGAAGGTTGTTTCATGCTGTTAATCAGAGAACAAGCAAGCCAACACTTTTGTGTGCTTACCATGTCTTGGAGGTATATATTACTTAATATCTATGTGTCTCCCATCTTCCAACCCATAAAATGGAATTGTAGAAGTACCTACATCATAGGTTGTTGGGAAGATTAATAAGGTTATTCCATAAGAATTCTTTAGATCCATGCCCATACGTGGTAGATGCCCTGTAAATGTTGGCTGTGATGGTGATGATGACAGTGACAAAGCTAATTGCTGGGAACTCAAGGGCAGTGTAGGACAGATGTCTTCTGTCCTATAAGCAGTCAGAGTCTCTTGACATAAAAAAATTGTCCTTTTCCCTTTCTCTTCTCATTTGTGACATTCATGAGAGAGACAGTAAAGGGTAATGGCTGAGACCTAAGGATTGGAATCTGACCCTCTTCCCTGATTATGTGATACTTGGGTCTAAACCTCATTTTCCTCTTATGTAAATGGTATGTGAACACCTACCTTAAGAGGCTGTTGCAAGAATTAAATAGTATACATATGTTTTAGATGCTAGAGTATTAGAATAGCTAGAAGGAAATAACTGAAATGGTGGAACTGTAATCCATGACATTCTCTGAAATTTACTCTATAGCTACTCATTAAATTGTATTTTGAAGGTTAGCACCTTTCAGTATATATTTCATATTTCACAATCAGGAAAGAATTGAAACTGTGGATTGGTAACCCATAACATTCTTTGAAATTTGCTCTCTAACTACTTGTTACATCATACTTTGAAAGTTATCGCTCATGTATTTATGTTAAATTTTACAATAAAAATGTATTAAAATAATATATATGGGAGCTTGGGCAAGATGGTGGCATAGAGAGGAATGGAAGCTGGGTAGTCCCCCTGGAACAACTGAAAAAAAACAGAAACAACTAGTAAATAATCCAGAATAACTGCAGGGGGACAAATGAGACTGTCCACTCATCATACACCAACCTGAATTGGGAGGAATGCCCAAGATGACAGCATAAAATCTGTAAGTAAAACCTGAGGATCCAAGTCATGAGACCCCATCCCCCAAAGCCTGAGCTGCAGGGCCTCGTGGTGCCAGAGAGAAGCTCTCTCCCAGCAAGCGAATATAGCTCAGCTGAGCTCCAACTGGGGTTTTAAGTAGCGAGTGTGAACTGCTCACTACAGGTACGAATCCCCAAAAAACAGACAGAGGCTTTGGGTGATGACTGACCTTGGAGAGCCAGAGGGGCACCTTGGACTAGGTCTGAAGGGGACTATCTGTTTCTTTTTTGGCTCAGTGGAGAAAGCCCCAGTCATTTTCAGTTTCCAGGGCTGTGACTCAGAGAAGAGTGGAGACAGCACAAGCAGAGAGAGAGACCATTGAAATGCTAATGACCTCCCCCTAGGGGGTCTATCTTCTCTAAGAGGAAAGGGGTGGGGCCCTTTCCATTCAGAACCAGACCTCAGAGCCTGGGGGAACACGGCCACACCTCCTCACACCAGTCAAGAATTATAGGCTAACAGGCATCACCTGCTGGGCAGAAAAGAACAGTGACCTGAGGCAGCAAAGGGTGGAACAATTTTCTAAGACACACCCTCAGGGAAACCAGATAATGAATATTTCTTCCCTCTGGGACCTGAGCCTGTTCTGGTCTGGGAAAACCTGATTTGGATAACCAAGGAAACCATGCCTAGACAACAGAAAATTAACAACCTACACTAAGAAAAAGAAAGTTATGGCCCAGTCAGAGGAACAAATGTACACTTCAACTGAGATACAGGAATTTAAACAACTAATGCTAAATCAAATAAAAAAGTTTAGAGAAGATATTGCTAAAGAGATAGAGGCTGTAGAGAAAACACTGGGCATACATAAAGCAGAAATCGAAAGTTCGAAAAAACAACTAGTAGAATCTATGGAAATGAAAGGCACAACAGAAGAGATGAAAGACACAATGGAAACATACAACAGCAGATCTCAAGAGGCAGAAGAAAACACTCAGAAACTGGAGAACAAAACACCTGAAAGCCTACATGCAAAGCAGCAGATGGAGAAAAGAATGGAAAAATATGAGCAATGTCTCTGGGAACTTAAGGATGAAACAAAGTACAATAATGTACATATCATTGGTGTCCCAGCAGGAGAAGAGAAGGGAAAAGGGGAAGAAGCAATAATAGAGGAAATAATTAATGAAAATTTCCCATCTCTTATGAAAGACACAAAATTACAGGTCCAAGAAACACAGCATACTCCAACCAGAAGCAATCTGAATAGGCCTACGCCAAGACGCTTAATAATCAGGTTATCAAATGTCAAAGACAAAGAGAGAATCCTGAAAGCAGCAAGAGAAAAGGGATCCATTACATACAAAGGAAGCTTAATAAGACCATGTGCAGATCTCTCAGCAGAAACCATGGAGGCAAGAAGGAAGTGGTGTGATATATTTAAGATACTGAAAGAGAAAAACCGCCAACCAAGAATCCTGTATCCAGCAAAGCTGTCCTTCAAATATGAGGGAGAGCTCAAAATATTTTCTGACAAATAGACAATGAGAGACTTTGTGAACAAGACACCTGTCCTACAGGAAATACTAAAGGGAGCACTACAGAGTGATAGAAGACAGGAGTGTGTGGTTTGGAACACAATTTTGGGAGATGGTAGCACAACAATGTAAGTACACTGAACAAAGGTAACTATGAATACGGTTGAGAGAGGAAGATGGGGAGCACGTGAGACACCACAAGAAAGGAGGAAAGATAAAGACTGGGACTGTATAACTTGGTGAAATCTAGTGTTCAACAATTGTGATAAAATGTACAAATGTGTTCTTTTAGGAAGGAGAACAAGCAAATGTCAACCTTGCAAGGTGTTAAAAATGGGAAGGCATTGGGGGAGGAATGCAATCAGCATAAACTAGAGACTGTAACTAATAGAATCATTGTATTATGCTTCCTTTAATGTAACAAAGGTGATATACCAAGGTAAATGCAGATGGGGGGGGGATAGGGGAGGCATGTCAGACACTTGACATTGGTGGTATTGTCTGATTCTTTACTCTAGTTTGATTTAAGGTTATTTTTCCTTTTGCTGCTTCCTAGCTGTCATTTTTTTCCTTTTTCTTTTGCCTCTCTGCCTTCTTTGACTCTCCCTCCTGCCATGTAGAAGAAATGTAGATGCCCTTATGTAGATAGTGGTGAAGGTGGTGAACACATAAATGTATAACCATGCAGAGAACCATCGATTATTTACTTGGGATGGAATGTATGGTGAGTGAACAAAACCATATAAAAAAAAATGGGTTGATGACAAAACCTCGAGGGCAATATAGTGAGTGAAATAAGCCAGACACATAAGGACAATTATCGCAGGGTCTCACTGATAGGAACTAATTACAATATGTAAACTCATAGACATGAAATATAAGATACCAAGATACAGGATGAGGCTTAAGAATGGGGAGCGGTTGCTTAGCATGAGCAGAATGTTCAACTAGGATGAACTTAAATGTTTGGAAATGAACAGACACGTCAGTAGTAAGATGTGAGAATAACTAACAGTGGTATCTGAACAATCCTAATAAAATCCTAATAAAATCCTAATAAAATCCTAATAAAATCCTAATCCTAATCCTAATCCTAATAAAATCCTAATAAATCCTAATAAAATCCTAATAAATCCTAATAAATCCTAATAAAACTTAAGAAGGAAAAAAATGCATTAACTTGAACTGCAACCCAGTACCCTTTATTCTTAAAGATGACTGTATAACTATATAGCTTATACTGTGTGACTGTGGGATTGTGAAAACCTTGTGGCTCCCACTCCCTTTATCCAGTGTATGAGGATGAAAAGCAAATGAATAATAGGGAGGGGTGGGGGGTATGGGATGTTTAGGGTCTTCTTTTTTACTTTAATTTTTATTCTTATTCTTTTTTGTGTGTGGTAACAAAAATGTTCAAAAAATTTATTGTGGTGATGAATGCAAAACTATGCGATGATGATACTGTGAACAACTGATTATATACTGCGCATGATTGTATGGTTTGTGAATATATCTCAATAAAATTGAATTTAAAAGGTGAAAAAAACAGATTATAAAAAAGTAATAATATATATGAAGTTCTTAGTATATATTGGAAAGTATGTAAGTATAAGATGATTGGCAAATGTTAGCTATTAAATGATTGAACTAAGAGGTAACGTGATTATTCTCTAGGTGAAAAAAGAAGATGAAAAAGCCATCTGTGTCTACTGGCATGGTTCATTTTGGTCTAATGAAGGCTGTGAAGTCATTTCTTCCGATGAAAATCAAACCCTTTGCAGCTGCAACCACCTCTCCAGCTTTGCCATACTCATGGCATCAACCAGATTAAAGGTATTCTCTACTATGGGAAAATAAATTTACACCCCATTGAAATAGAACATTATCAAATTCCATAAAATAGCATTAATTACAATTTTTGGTATTTTTATAATTTATTAGCAAAGTTGTAGGTTCACAGAAAAATCATGCAGAAAATAGAGAATCCTCCCTCTAGATTTCCCTATTATTAGTGTGGTACTATTGTGACGATTGATGAAACAATATTATTGTAATTATGTTTTCATAGTCTATAGTTTACATTAGGGTTCATTGTTTCGTATAGTCATATGCTTTTTTAAAAAAAATTTTAGTGACATATAGACAACCTAAAATCTCCCCTTTTAACCACGATTAAATATATAATTCAGCAGTGTTAATTAGGCTCCCAATTTTGTGCTTCTCCATCACCCTGGACAGAAACTTTGCACCAATTACACATAACTCCCCTAGTAAACTCTATTCTATTTTCTGACTCCATGAGTTTGCTTATTCTAATTCTTTTCCATAAGTGAGATCATACAATATTTGTCCTTATGTGTCTGGCTTAGTTCACCCAACATGATGTCTTCAATCTTCATCCAGGTTGTCACATGAATCAGAATTTCATTCCTTTTTACAAGTGAATAATATTACATTGATTACATTTTGACGCTGAATGGAAATATATTTTAAAGCAATCTCTCCTTTCCTGAAAGCCTTTGAAAAATTTCAATGTAAATCACTGGAAATTTGCCCAAGGAGAACAAACTATTAACTAGTAAACAGAGTTTACTGTTGGCAAAAATCACCAGGGAACACTTGTTTTAAAGTGCAGATTTCCTGGCTCTACCTCCAAGTAGCTCTGATTCTGAAAGCTTCTGGTTCAGGTTAGGGATTTGCATTTTACAAACTAATTCATTCACAAAACAAATATCTATTTTGCATCTACTTCTGCCAGGTATATTCTAGGTGTGTGGAAGATATTATTGGACAAAACAGGCAAAGCTCCATGTGAGCGGGGAGAAACTGACAGCAAATAATAAACTTAAGACTAAGTGAATTATGCAGTATGTTAGAAAGGAGTAAATGCAATGGGAAAAAGGAAGTGGGGGTGTAAGGGCAAGAGGGAGTCCCAGGAGCAGAAAGGGTAGGATAAGGTACTGATTAGCAGATTTAGGGTAGATCTATAGAGAAGGGAACATTTGAGCTGAAAGTGATTTGGCATCTTAAGCTGAGCTTCCTGGGATAAGGATTCTTGTGCAAATGATTTATTGAGGGGGGCCTCTTAGGTAAAACCTGTATGGAAGTGATGGGAGCTGGTTAGGGGAGGGGCTGAATTAAAGTTCAGTCTCAGTCTGATCCCACAGGGATCTCTGGTTTATGAATTGGCACCAAGATATGTCCCAGTCAGGCAAGGGGACTGGGCCTTTATATGCCTCATTGATCAGTATTTGCCTTTGGATCCCACCTCCCCTCTGGGGCATAATCTCCTTGATATCTCTAGGCAAGCGAGCTCTGCCAGCCAAGAGCAATTTTCCGGAGCAGGGGAGGAAAACTTTTTCTATAAAGGGACAGACAATAAATATTTTATGGTTTGCACACTACGTGGTATCAGTTGCAACTACTCAGCTCTACTGTGATAGCATGTAAGATGCCATAGACAATATGCAAACAAACGAATGTGGCTGTATTCCAATAAAATTTCATTTATGGACAATGAAATTTGAGTTTCATATAATATTCATGGGCTATGAAACATTATTCTTCTTTTGGTTTTTCAACTGTTTTTAGTGGTAAAAATCATTTGTAGCTTGTGGGATATACATATATAAACAGGCAGAGGGGCAGATTTGGCCATCTGGGCATAAACTGCTGACTGATGCTCCAGAGAGGGTAGCTCTGAGCCATTAGCAGTGGCATGCAAAGCCTTTGGGGAATAGCCATACCACCAGAATGATTAAAAGAAACTGGGTGAGCTCCAACAGTGTCCATCACATATGGTAAATGGCTAAACTGGGTAAGTTTGGTTTTAGTCCAAAAAAAATAAATATTATCATAATGGAACAAACCAGGTTGATATCCTTGGGATCTTGGCTGAGATATAACAACAGTCTCTTATGACTCAAGCACACTTATTAAAGGGTGGTTTCTTTCTGTTTCTTAGGACTGCTGTAACAAAGTATCACATATTGGGCAGCTTAAAACAACATAAAGTTATTATATCACAGTTCTGGAGGCAAGATGTATGAAGTCAAGATACCAGCAGGGCCATGCTCCCTCTGAAATCTGTAGGGGAAAATCTTTGTTGCTGCTTCTTAGCTACTGGTGGTTGTCAGAAGTCCTTGAAGTTCCTTGACTTGTAGATACATCACTCCAATCTCTGCCTCAGTTATCACATTATCACATGGTGTCCATCCTGGTATCTGTCTCAGTGTATGTGTCCAAGTTTCTTCTTTGTATAAGGACACCAGTTGTGTTGGATTAAAGGACCACTGTGCACTAGTATGACCTCATTTTATCTTAACTAATTCCATTTGCAATGAACCTATTTACAAATAAGGTCGTATTTATAAGTAGCAATGGTTAAGACTTCAACATATTTTTTGGGGGAAAGATAAATCAAGCCATTACACCATCCTTTTCTAAATGGCTTATTCTTTCCAATTGCATTCCAAGTTCTATCTGAGAGAAGTTCTGATAAATGTAATTTTTCTACCTCATCACATTCGCAGTGACATTTCGGTGGTTCACTGTACACCTATTAGAACTCCAGGCTGGTTCTTTGCTGGCATGTGCATAGGAAATCAACAGGGCCGAGGGATGAAAAGTCTGCATATCCAGGAGTCTGTCCCACAGAGCTTGGAGTTCGAGAGCTAATGAGGACAATGAAGCGCGCCTCCCTGATCTGCAGAAATAATTGGCTGATGTTGATCACAGCCCTGAGCTCCCTCAAAGTCTAGGAAGACTTTCTCTTTCTCATGTCCAGGACCTACATTCATTTCCTGACTTCATGGAAGGGTCCTGACTTTCAGGGAAAAATTCCTTCTGATTACACATAAACAAACCAGATTCAGGTCAAAATAGCCTAGAACTCATGTCTGACTGTATTAGTGGGACTTTCACATAAAGAGGATTTTGTTGGACAATGCATAGTTAGTTGAAATAAAGGAGGACATGAAGGAGTGACCATCATGTGTTTCATTGCTGGATCCAGGAAGATTTCGTGCTGACCGTGATCACTTATGTGGGGCTGAGCCTCTCCCTGCTGTGCCTCCTCCTGGCAGCCCTCACCTTCCTCCTGTGCCGACACATCCAGAGCACCAGCACCTCGCTCCACCTGCAGCTCTCGCTCTGCCTCCTCTTTGCCCACCTCCTCTTCCTCACGAGCATCAACAGAACTGAGCCCAAGGTAGGAGAATTAGCACAATTTCACTTTTCTGTTAAAATTTCCAGTGATTTTCCATTTATGTTGCATGGGACCCAAATAGGGGCAACTGGAGGATCTGGGAATTTGATGGTATAGCCCACCCCCTTCACCTGCTGACAACTGCCCATTTTTCTGCTTTCATGGATGGGTTTTTGGGTAAGAGTGTTATAAAAAAAAAAGAGTTCTCTGGCCATACAATGGTGAAAATTCATTCATTTTGGTAAGTTTCATTTATTTCAATATGGGAAACCTGCGGCTGAAGGAGACCAAGTACCCTAGCTGAAATCATACAGTGGGTTGTTGTGAGATTTAAGGCAAGAGCCGAAGTGTCCTTCACTTAGCTCAGGGAATGTGGTTGCCTTCCTTACCAAAATCTAGACCAGTTCTTTCCAATAGACGTTTCTGTGATGATGGGAATGTTCTGTATCCATGTTTTCCAATATGGTAGCCACTAGCCAAATGTAGCTCTGAGCACTTGAAATATGGCTACTGTGAACTGAGGAACTGAATTTTTAATTTTGCTTAATTTTAATTAATTTAGATTTGAATAGCCCCATGTACTAGTGGCTTCCATAGTAACCTGCAAATCTATACACATCAACTCTTCTCCCTTATGGAGGAGGAAAATGAAATGCTAATTTCTGACTATGTCCAGGACAGCCTAGCTGACCAAGGCTGTTGGGTCATTATTGGCACTTTCCTAAATGGAAGGCTTTTAAACAGAGGACTTTTGTCTCTTTTGGATATATATATATATATATATATATATATATATATATATATATATATATTTTTTTTTTTTTTTTTTTGGTAACATAAGTAGCTCAAAATTTCCCATTTAAAAGATTTTAAATGTAAACTTCAGTGGCATGAATTACATTCACAATGATATGCTACCATCATGACCATCCATTAAAAAGGAGCTTTTCATGACCCCAAAGAGAAACTCTGTACCTACTAAGCAATAACTCCCTATTTCCCCCTCCTCAGCTCCTGGTAACCTCTAATTTACTTTCTATTAATTTGCTTATTTTAGACATTTCATATGAGTGGAATCATACATGAGCAAGATGAATATAGATGAAAGGCTGTGCAATAGTTTCCTATTCCTAATCTGACCAGCTTCTTTTTTGTTGTTGTTGAGTCTTCTCAGTGTTCTTTAATTAAAAAATAATTGCCAGCACCTAAGAACTGACAGATTTTGTGTAAGAATCCAGATTTTCAGCCTTTCTCAAGAGACTGGAAGCACTGGAAATGTTAGGCTCACATTCCTGCATAGAAACAATTGTTGGAGCTGAGTAGCAGCCATCACCTTTAGAAGGATCAATTGCCACAGTCCTAATCACTGTCTATTCCCCATGCTTGGCAAGCTTCACAAATACCTATTGTCTCCTGCCTCTCTGTAAGCATTTGAGTTTTTTCACCCATGAGCTGGCTCAAAGATACAAGAACTCAATGTAGGCATCTTGCATTGTATGGCTCTCTCCCATTGAACTTGCACCCTGTTTGCCCAATTTAATGGTGGACCTTGTTCTCCTAGCACCCATCATATACTTTTAACTCTTCTCCCCACTCCAGGTTCTGTGTTCCATCATTGCAGGAGCATTGCACTACCTCTACTTGGCCTCCTTCACCTGGATGTTCCTTGAAGGGCTGCAGCTTTTCTTAACTGTCAGGAACCTCAGGGTGGCCAACTACACCAGTGCAGGGAGGTTCAAGAAGAGGTTCATGTACCCTTTTGGCTATGGGATTCCCGCTGTAATTGTGGCTGTCTCTGCAGGAGTTGGACACAGCAATTATGGAACACGTACTCAGTAAGCATAAGCATGCCTTTAGAAAGAGGAATGTATGAGAATGTATGACCTCACCTAATTTTTTTTTACACACATTCCTCCTTTCCCTCTTTTCCCATCCCTCCAGTTACCTCTACTCTGCTCTCTGTCTCTCTGAGTTTGCAATTTCTAGTCATCTCTTATAAGTGATATCAATTTTTGTCCTTATATGCTATGCTTATTTCACCAAGCTTAATGTTTTCAAGGTTATTCCATGTCACAGTATGTCTCATAACTTCTTTGTTATGGACTAATAATTTCTATTGTGCATTTGTACCATATTTTATTTATCCATTCATTTCTTGATGGACTCTTGCATTATTTCCATCTCAGCTATTGCAAATAATGTGTTATGAATATTGGTGCACAAATATCTGTTTGAGACACTGTTTTCACTCTCTTTGGGTATACACCTAGAAGTGGAATTGTAGGGTCATATGGTAACATATTTAACTTTTTGAGGAAATGCCATTTTGTTTTCCACCACTCCTGCATTTTTTTACTTTTCCACCAACAATGCACTTGAGTTCCAATTTCTCCACATCCTCTCCAACACTTGTTATTTTATGTTGTTTTTTTTAAAATAATAGGCATCCTTGTGGGTGTAATGTGGTAGCTCATTGTGGTTTTTATTTGCATTTCCCTAATGGCTAATGATGTTGAGCACTTTTTCATTGCTTTTTGGCTATTTGTATATCTTCTTTGGAGAAATTTATATTCAAGTCCTTTGTCTATATGACCTCACATTTATTGATTCATTGGTTAGTTCACTTATTTTTTATTCATTCAACAAACATATATTGAACATGCACTACTAGCACTGTTATAGGTGCTGTGTGAATCTCAGGGGAAAAATAACAAACAATAAGCAAACAGATGTGAAATATAGTATCAGGTCTTCATAGATACTATGGAATGGAAGGAAACTAGGGAGATGGAATGTTTGTGGGGTGCTATATTAAATAGTGTGGTTATGGTTGGGAGCTCTAAGATGTAATGTTTGAATTCCATGTATTATATGATTTCTTCATGTCCTACTGTATTTGTTTTCCATTTCTGCCATAACAAATTAGCTCAAACTTGGTGGCTTAAAATAATGCAAATTTATTATCTTACAGTTCTGAAGATGTAAGTCCAACATGGGTCTCTTTGGTCTAAAACCAAGACATTGGAAGGTTGACTTTCCTTTTGGAGACTCTAGGGCTGAATCTGTTTCCTTGTGGTTTCCTTCCCCATAATTCTTGGCCACTCTCCCGCTCCCTCCATCTTCAAAGTCAGCAACATTGTATTACTCTGAAAATTCCTTCTCTCTTTCTGACTTGCTTTCAATCACAGCATCTCCTCTGAAAATCAGGGGGCAACCCAGTGCTATGCCTTCCCCCGAGGCAGAAGAATCAGCACAGTAAGGCCAGGTCTGCAAAATCACTGGAAACCTCCTACACACAAATCCACAGTAGCCAAAAAGTTTAACCAACCCAAGTGTCCATCAAGGGATGAATGGACAAACAAAATGTAGTCTATCCATACAATGGAATATTATTCACCTATAAAAAGGAATGAATTTCTGAACCATGCATCAATGGGGATGGATCTTGAAAACATTTGGAATGAGAGAGAGTTTTTTCTTCTACTTCCCTTTTCCACTTTTAAGACCCATCCTGCCTCAAATGTCACTAGTGGCAGGATTGAAAAACCCTGGTTCATTCAAAGTCGTTGTTCCAATTTTGTAATTGAATTCTGACAACAGAATAATATCACCACATGCAGTATGTGTGCTTAATTGTATGCTTAATTGAATGGCTTGAGTAATTTTTTTACTTCTCAGAGCTTTGACTTATTTATTCCAAATATTAAACAAATAAGAAGTGAAATGGAGATTATAAGACTTACCTCAGAAAATTGTGAAAATGTTTAAGTAGGATAATGTACCAAAAGTGCTAAACATAATGCATAGAAGACATTAAGTTTTCAATAAATGTTAGTAATTACTAATTTTCATTTTACTGTTATTGTTGTTACTGTTATTATTATTTTTTATTTCTCCCTGACCCAGTTCCTGTGCAGAGTTTTCCTCCTAGGTTATAGGGAAGAATTTTTTAAATATATATTTATTTGCTTCTTTTTATGAAGAGATGGGAAGTTGTTTATTCATTCTTTTTTTCAGCTGCTGGCTCAACTTCCAAAGTGGATTTATCTGGAGTTTCATGGGACCTGTTTTTGTTATTATTTTGGTGGGTTTATAATTTTGTCTTAACTTGAATATAAAAGCACAATAGTTTGTTGATGCGGTGATGGGGTAATTTGATAAAGACCTGTTTAAACTTTCTTTAGATTTCTTGCACTAGAAGTAGAACATATCAAGAAGTTATAGACTCTTATTTGTGGAGACACAGAACACTTCTAAGTTGAAACTGAGAAGCTACGTGAAATTAAGTTTCATATATTTACCTTGCCCTCATTCTTGATGTTTTAACTTTTTAAAAAAAAATCTTTCCATTTTGAAATATTTTCAAATTTACAGGAAAGTTGCAAAAATAATACAAAAACAATACATAGAACTCCAAAACATACCCCACCCAGATATCCATATTTACCATCATTTAGAATTTTTCTACATTTGTTATATCATTGCTTCTATCTATCTATCTATCTATCTATTTATCTATCTATCTATCTATCTATATCTCTATTGTGTCTGTTCATCCAGTCAGCCATCATCCATCCATTCAACTATCATTCTATCTAGATAGAATATAATTCTATTTTCTAAACATTTGAGATTAGGTTGCATACCCAAGTTGCTCTGACACTTAACACTGCCATGTGCATTTCCTAAGAGCAGAGACACTCCCTTATGTATACCTAGATGATTTAACTTTTGATTTTGAAATAATTTAAGACCCACATGAAGTTGCAAAACTAATACAGAGAGTTCCAGGTACTCTTTGTCATTTGCTACTGTGGTAACATATCTTGCATAACTACAGCAAAATTTCAAAACTAGGAAAGTCACATTGGTGCAATAATATTGACTAGGCAACAGACCATATATGGATTTCATTAATGATTTGATAGTACGTGTTTTGAGGACAAAATTTGATCTTCCATCTGGATATTTTATGGCCATGTAAAACATTCAGTGCATAATTTTAAAGTTTTGGCATGCAAAAGAGAAAAACAATGACAAAAAGTCTGAAAAGATAAGCATCAAATTGGAAATAGTAATCTCTGTGTTGTGGAAATACAGATAAGTTCCATAAACCTCTCTATATTTTTCTATATTTTCCTAAGTTTTGATAATGACCATGCAATACCATAAATCTAGTAAAGACTCTAGTACATCTCAGAAATATTAAACATATTTTAAAATTTCTAGAATAAATTCCTTTACCAAATTCCTATTTGATTATAAAAATTGCATCTAAGCCTATTTTTAGGGCAAGCCTTCATGTCATTTCTACAGATCAACTTGTCTTTGTATCTGACAACCCTGTGGATTTTAAGACACCAAATTAGCTCTCTCAATAATGAAGTCTCCAGAATCCAGAACACAAGGTAAGTGAGCAAGGAGCCAGAGATGCCCAGTAAAGGGTTTTTGCATAATTTCTCTGCTGCACAATATGGTGGTAGTTCTTACCTGGGGATACTTTTGTTCCTCAGGAGACATTTGGCAATATATAGAGACATTTTTGGTTGCTGTCTCTGTGGGAGTGCTACTGTCACTTCTTGAGTACAGACCAGAGATGCTGCTAAAAATGTTACAATGCACAGGACAGTTTCCCAATACAAAGAATTATCTGGCCCCAAATGTCAGTTGGGCTGAGGTTGAGAAACCTTATGTTAGGGTAATGATGTGTGTGAAGATTTTCCCACTTTTATGATTTGGGGAACTATATGAATGTGGAAATTAAAATTAAGCCACCATATTCAAACACTAAGGATGTGCTTACACAAGAGATAATTTTCAGTAGTCTATTATTAAACACATATTACAATAAAAAATATATGTTATAGTATATAATTATAATATAATGTCATCATGTTACTAAACACTAGAGCATATGATGTTTGATTATATCACACCTAAATATGCATTTCTTTGAATGCATATAATGCATTACCTTCTATAAAAATTATTTGCACTATACAATAATTTGCATTACATTATGCTAACATCACATGTGAACTATTCTCTTTAAAACTTCTGCCAATGGTGATAAGATTTAGCAGTTCTGACATTCTAAGTAGAGCCAAGCCTTGAATAAAGTAAAAAAAACCATCCTAATATGTGACGAAATGTGTTGAAATGGATGTGGAGTTGAGATGAGTGACATCCTTTTGCATCTTGGTTTTGGCAGGATGCTGACATTTAAAGCTGTTGTTCAGCTTTTCATTTTGGGCTGTTCTTGGGGCCTTGGCTTTTTTCTGGTTGAAGGAGTCAAGGATCCCATCAGATCGGTGATTGCCTATTCTTTCACCATCGTTAATGTACTACAGGGCGTGTACATCTTTCTCATCCACTGCCTCCTCAATCGTAAGGTAAATTGGCTCACTATTAAAGACTTCTTATTATCTGTTGATGTCTCACTTTCTATTCTTTTCTCTTTTCTTGGGGTATTTTTCCATTTCTTGGATGGGTGGGAGTAGTTTATATTTGTCCCAGGCACCATCTTTCAGGCTTTGTCTTTTTTGCTTCCAGTTGCTTGAATATGCTGTGAAATAACAGAAACTGGGTAGAACTGCACAAGGCCCAAAATATCTGAGGACAACTGATCTTAGAAAAAGGTCACAAATGGAAATAAATAGTAAATGCTGAAAAAGGCCTTGCTTAGGACTTCTTGGGAAAAAAAAACCCTCACTGCAAGAATAATTCTGGGTTCTTATATTTTTAAAACTTAGTTTTAATTATTAATTGATGCTAATTATTTTTTATGGAAGTGAAATTCATGTAACATAAAAATTAAATTTAGCACATTCATGATGCTGTGCAATCAATATCTTTGTCTTGTTCTAAAACATCATCATCACCCCCAAAAGAACCCTATACACATTAAGCTATCACTTCCATTTCCCTGACCCCAAATCCCTGGCAACCACTATTTGCTTTCTTTCTCTAGGGATTCACCTATTCTGGGTAAGTTATATAAATGGAATAAGACAACATGTAACCTTTTGCATCTGGCTTATGTTTTTGAGGTTCATTTACATTTTAGCATGTGTCAGTACCTTATTCATTTCAAGGCTAAATATATCACATTTTGTTTATCATTCATCTTTTGGTGGATATTTTGTTTGTTTCCACCAAGAAAACAACTTAGCTATTTTGAAAAGTGCAGCAGTGAATATTCATTTAGAAGTATTTGTTTGAATACTTGTTCACAAAGAATTTGGGTAGATACCCAGGAGTGGAATTGTTTGATCATATGGTAATTCTATGTTTAACTTTTTCAGGAACCATAAATTGTTTTCAACAGTAGCTGCACCCTTTTACATTCCCACCAGCAGTGTATGAGGCATCCTTGCCAACATATATCTTCTATTTTTTTAATATTAGCCATTCTAATGGGTGTGAAATGGAACCTCATTGTGGTTTTGATTTGTAGTTCCATAATGACTAATGATCTTGAGCAGCTTTTCATGTTGTTGTTGGCTGTTAGTATATCTTCTTTGGAAAAATGTCTTTTTAAGTTCTTTGCCTTTAATTGGGCTGTTTGTCTTTTATGTTATTGAATTGTAAGAGATTTTAAAATATAATCTAGATAGTAGACCCTTATCAGATATATAATTTTCAGATATTTTCTCAAATTTTGTAGGTTGTCTTTTCACTTTCTTGATAAGTGTCCTTTGATGCATTTTTTTTAATTTTGATAAACTCCAATTTATCCATTCATCCATGTTGAGTTAATTTTTATATATAGTATGAGGAAATTGTCTACCTTGAGTCTTTCTCCTGTGGATATCCAGTTGTTCTAGCATGATCTGCTGAAGAGAGTATTTTTTCCCCATTGAATGGTAATGGCACTCTTGTTGAAAATTGATTGACCATGGGTATGTGGGTTTATTTCTGGACTCAAATGTCTACATCATTGATCTATATGTGTATCCTCATGTCCTTATGAATTTTTTTGATTATTCTAATTTTGTGGTAAGTTTTGAAATGGGGAAGTCTGGTCTTCCAACTTTGTTCTTATTCAAGATTGTTTTGGCTATTCAGGTTACCTCATAATACATTAGGATTTTTAGGATTGGGTTTTCCATTTCTGAAAAATAAGATCTTGAGGTTTTGATAGGAATAGCATTGAATCTTTAGAATATTTTTGGGAGTATTGCCATCTTAACAATATTAAGTCTTCCAGTACATGAACATGGGGTATCTTTCAATTTATTTTGTACTTTTTGGTGTTCAACTCTTGCACCACCATGGTCAATTTTATTCATAAGTATTTTGAGTGTTTTGATGCTATTGAATAGAATTCTTCTTAATTTCCTTTTCAGATTGTTCATTGCTAATGTATACAGATGTAACTGATTTTTTGCAAGTGTTGATCTTTTATCTAGCAACTTAGTTAAATTTGTTTATTAGTCTGTCTTCTTCTGTATGCGTATGTTGATACACTTCCTGGTGACCCAGGGTGTCCTAGGCTTTGTTCATTTTTTTCATTCTTTTTACTTTTTCTTCATCAGTGTAGATAATTTCAATAGACCTTTCTTAAAGATTACTGGTTCTTTCTTCACCTTAAATCTGATGTTGAAACTCTCTAGTGATTTTTTTCATTTCTGTTATTATACTATTTAGCTCCAGAATTTCCATTTGGCTCTTTTCTTAATTTCTATCTCTTTATTGATATTCTTTATTTGTTGATACATCACTCTTTTGGTTTCCATGAGTTCTTTGTCCATGGTTTCCTTTGGATCACTGACAATATTTAAGACATGATTTTAGGTCTTTATCTAGTAAGTTCAATGTCTGTGCTTTCTCAGGGATAGTTTATTTTAATTTCTTTTTTTCCCCTTACGTAGATCATATTTTCTGGTTTCTTTTAATGCTTCAAGTTTTTAACAACAATTTTGAATACTTTATTGAATATTGAAATTTTGAATATTTTAATGTAACTCTGGAATCATATTCTTCCCTCTCCTCTGGATTTATTGTTATAGCTTGTTGTGAATTTAGTTGTTTCTTTAGTGACTTTTCCAAGTGATTGCTGAAAGGACTGTATTCTTTGTCATGTGTGGTATCTTAAGTCTCTGTTCCTTCAGATAGTGGTTAGCTAGTGATTTGACAGACATTTCCTTAACTACTTGGAACCAAAAATAAAATATGAAAAGGAAAGAAAATAAAAGAAAAAAAATCTGCAGGTTTTTGCAAATTGGCTCTGTATTGGGTACTCCTTCAAAGTTTACCCAATCTGATTACAACTCTGCCTTAGTCTTCACTATTTTTTTTTTAAATTTCCAGGAATTTATTATTTGTTAAATAAAAGAACAAATGGACAATTAGTGCAAAATTTGGACACGGCACTTGTTTTGGTTTTCTTGGGCTGCCCAAGGAAATATCATGGATTGTATCAACTTAAACAATGGGAATTTATTAGCCCACAGTTTTGAGGCTGAGAGAAAGTCCAAATCAAGGAGCCATCAATGGGGATACTTTTTTCTTGAAGAGTAGCATTCTGCAGCTGGTGATCCTGGGTCCTTGACTTGTCTGTCACATGTTAGTGCACATGGTGGTCTCTCTTGGCTTCTCAGTTCTCTTCTGGGTTCTGCTGAATTTCAGCTTTTTGCTTCTGATGGCTTCTTCTCTCTCTCTCTCTCTGAATTTCATTCTGCTTATTCTTATAAAGGACTTTTCTCTGAAGGAGGTCTGATGGCATCCCAGGTTCTTCTATCACATGGGAAGGCACATGGTGATATCTGCTAGTCCTTCTCTCCTAGGCTCTGATTTCAATGGCTTTGTCTCTCAGCTCCTGTGGGTCCTTCTCCTGGGGCATTTTCTTTCTCTCTTAGCTTCTCTTAGCCTTCACTCCTACAGTGTGGAGCCTAAATATCAACCAGGGAGGAAAGCTGAGGGTCTTCTCATGTATTTTCTGAGCAGGCATTTTACTCTGGGCATGTCCATGGATTTCTAGATTCTTAATCATTATCCTCATCTTTTCCTACCAGGTTATTGATATGTCCATTGTTAGTCCATCTGTAACATTTTGCCCAATGTTTGTTCATTTGCAATTCAATGTTTTTGATAGCCATTCTAGTGGGTGTGAAATGGTACCTCATTGTGGTATCATCCTCTATGGAGAAACTTTTCTATGCTTGGAGAATTCCAAGTTAAGCTAAACAAAGATAAGCCTCTTGTGTCAGTCCATCAGGGAGCACCCAGACAAGTTAAAACAGACAAAATCAACTCCTTCCAACTCCACTCTGCTTCCTTCAGAACCAGGAACACACACTTGGAATTTGGCCTGCCTTCCTCAAGACTGTCACGAAGCCAGGGGCTGGGATAATGTGGCAAGGGTAATTAAAATGCAACAAAGCTCTCCTACCATGCTTATCTAAGCTTTCTCTTGATTCAGCATTCACTTGGTTGTTGAAAACCTTTGAGTATTTCCCAGAGTCCTGACCAAATTGATTCAGACAGTTTTTGCTCTTTTTTTTCTTTAGGAGGGATGGGCCCTTGAGGATCCCTACTCTGCCATTTTCAGTGACTTCAAATATGTGCTAATTCTTAGCATGAAAAAAGAATGAATCAAATGTTGATTTTGGTGGAGTATAATTTTGCACATCACAGCTATGATATGATAATTTTTATGTGATATTTGACTTTCACAAACTGCAATTTTGCATAAGTATTCAGTATTTACTAATTTCCCAAGTGCCTCAGAATCATTTGATATTCAGATCATCTTATTTTGGCATGCATATCCTGTCATCATTATTTTAGTTTAGCTTTTTAAATTATCTTGTTTAAAATTCTTCTCTGTCTATAGCAAGTGTTGGCAAATTTTTTCTTAAAGGGTCAGACAGTAAATAATTTTGACTTTGTGGGTCATGTGATTTCTGCTGCACTACTCAATTCTGCCTTTGTAGTTCAAAAGCAGGCACAAACAATATGTAAATGAATGTGCATGGCTGTGTTCCAATAAAACTTTATTTAAAAAAAAGGGCTTCGTTGGCCCAGGGGCCATAATTTGCTGGCTGATGCTCTATTTGCTTGGTGATTTGAGCAGTTCTCCAATATTACCTTCGTGAGCTTGTGCATTCTCACAAGATTTTCAATTTCACTTTTCAAACAATTTGCATTGAGACTTATTTGGATATTTTACTGTTTGGTGGAATTTTGGGTGTGAAGGGCAATGACCACAGCATGTAACGTAATTAATGCTCAATCTTTAAATGTGTGTGTCTAGATATCAAAATGAAGTATCAATTTTCTTAAACATTTGTTTACAAATTTAAGTAACTCCCTTTTACTATTAAAATAGAATTGCAAATTTAATACAATTGATACTTTATAATATATGAAAATATTCATGTAAAATGTGCACAAATATATAAATTATAAGCCTTATTACACTTCAATGTATTTAAAGATACCAGTACCAAATATTCAATTAAGCACTTAATTACCTGCAAACTTGATCTTTACATTCCAAAGGTTACAGTAATATTTTATTTATTTTGATCACTTCTGAGGATTACATTAATTTTACAAGACGCACAAGGAAAAAATACTTTTTCATACCAACAAAATTTAAAGGATAATTTTGATGATGGATTTGTGATGGGGGCAGTACCTAAAGTCAGCTTCCAAGCAATTCAAACCAAAGCTCTTTGCTCATGACTCAATGGGACTTTATAAGTTTATGCTTTCTTCATAGATTCTTACTTTTCCACAAATAATGTCTTCAATTTTTCCTTGGCTATGTGCATGTAACCTAATGTCTTGTCATTATTATATATTGACCTGGTCTATTAGCTTTATTGAAATATATACATATATTATTAGTATAGTCAGCAAGGTTATATTATACTTAATAATAGTTATAATGTTGGCATGTTATAATTAATAAGGTCTTCTAGAAGTTTCAAATCTGAGGTGGCAAGGAAAATATTCTTTTAAGACAGCTTTTCTGTCTAGGAAAATTTTCCAATTCATCATTTCACAAAATAGAGTTGGACCTTCTTTCTATCTGGTGACCTTAGAAGCTAACTAAACATTTCTGTTTTGGATACATTTTCTTACTTTTGGGGGCAGCTGTCTCTTTTGTTCATTTTTCCTTTTAGTTACCCAATCCTCTTTACACAGAGAAAAGTACGTAGCTTCAAATACCTTGAAGTTTCCAATGTTATACTGACTATTTTTTCATATTCTTTATATGAACTTTTCATTCTCTGTGAATCAATATGGACTCACTAATTTCTATAGGGTCAGCAGTGTTTCAATAGCTCTAATTATTATTCTTATTTTCTGGATTACATGCTCATGAGGTCTCAATCAAATTAGCATTCGTTTAGATATGTCTGCTAAATGATCCATTTAAAATTATTTCACTTTCTCATAATACATGTTTAAATAAGCCCTAAGTTTCCTTACCTGAAGAGTGATGCTTAATATGATACATGGTACATAAATGTGATATAAAAATGTGATTAATAAATACAAATTAAACTAAATTAAAAATACCTTGAAGTTCCCTATGTTATAATGAAAGTATAAAATCTTATGATAACATCATTAATATGCACATATCTTTTATTTAATCATAGCCTTATTAATTCATAGCCTAATAGAAACTGTGCAAGCAGTGCATTTCCTCAATAGAAATAGGAGCTGATGATTTGCATACATTTTACCAAATATTAACATGAAGCTCAATATAGTCAATGAATGAGGTTGTGGAGAATCACTTTTAGAACCAGTGAGAGAAGAGAGACAAGAACTCAAACCTTCCAGCTCCCATTTTAGGACTCTTGTCTCCCAAATGCACTCTCTGACATGAAGCCTGTTTATGTGTGCTTGAATCCTCAGGTACGAGAAGAATACAAAAACTGGTTTAGGAAGATGATAAAAAGGACAGAAACTGAGAGCTATGACTTGTTTGCCTCCACCACCCAAAGCAAAATGGTAGGCCCTTCCCCTTTCCCACTTCATGTTTACCATGCGATACCACTGTGATCTGTGAGCTGTGGCAATCTGGAAAGAGAAAGAGAGAAATAGAACATGACTGCCTGTAGTGGAGAATGAGAAATAGATGGATGTCACCAATAGACAGATGTTGTGGAAAGCAAAATTGGTCTTGTTTCAGCTCAGCAACTGTCTGTTTATTTGACCTTGAGTGGATGCTTTAATCTTGTTGGTCCTCAATTCATTTTGTAAAATGAAGGTGCTGAAACCACTTGATCATTCAACAAATACTCATTGATGACCTGCCCTGTGCACTGAGATCCTTGGTTAAGAACAGACAGTGTCATGGTGTTTAGACTCAGTAAAAAGATGTAAACTAAATAATATCAAAAAAATGCAGTGACTTTTGAGTTGGGTTCTTTGACATCAAAATTACTTGATTTCAAAAATACTATCTCAGACTCTATAAAAGTTTCACTCACTAAGTTTACTTTTCAGAAACTTGGATCCTCCAGAGTGTTCGTAAGCCAGATAAGTCTGCAAACCCAGGGGCAATAGCCTCTCCAAGAACATCAACCTGGTGCATCCCCCTTCCCCATAATGTCGACACACCTTTTCAATATGAACAAGTTAGGGTAGTCACTGCCCAGATATCCCTGAAGGTTGAGAGAGTGATCAAATGAGAGAGAGGGGCAGAAACTGACAAGATAGGATTTAACAAAGGATTACAAATACTGAATTTTCATATATATATTAGTTTCTAGGGTACTAGAATAGCTAGCAGGAAATAACTGACATGATGGAACTGTAACAGTATGCTTCAAAATTTGCTCTATAGCTATTTAATTTATACTTTGAAAGTAATCACCTTTTTTTATATATATGATACATCACAATAAGGAAATAACTGAAATGGTGGAAATGTAACCAATAACATTCTTTGAAATTTGCTCTCTAACTACTAAATTGAAATTTGATAGTTATCACTTTTCTGTATGTATGTTATATTTCATAATAAAAATGTAAAATAAATTACTTGAAACCTATAGTAGAGAGACATTTGATGTAATAAATTATATGGCCCTTAGTTTTTAATCCAGAGAGTACCTTCTAACTTTTTTTTTGTTTCATTTATAATCCGTATATCGCTAATGTGTTTCTTTTCCCTTTCTTCAATTTCCCAAATGGAGATGGATAAAACAGTGAACTTTACTGGGAAAAGCAGCAACATATCTGCTGGAAAATAACAAATGCTACCTGTTCATCCCCTGGCTCTCCTGGTAGTAAAAAGGAAGAAACTAAGCAACTTATTAAAGTGCCTTTGGGAAACTCTTCCATCAAACACTGGAAATATGAGTGGAGATTATGTTTTGGTTATACACTGTGGTTTGGAAAACTTCATTTATATTCTTGACTGTTCTACTCCCATGCTTGCTACATATATACCTTATCTGGTGTAGAAGAAAATGGTTTTCAATAATTTTTGTGGTTGGAGGATAGTACTCTTTGCCATAGATTCTCCCAACATGATTATATCATTTAGTATTAGTTCATCTGCTAGGTGCATTTTCATAATCTGTGTTCTTGCTTGTAAATTAGATGTTCTGGTCATTTGATGGAAGAATGGATCTTTGCACATCCAAGGCTGGAGACTCAAGCGCAGTATACAGAGGCAAGACTTTAAAGAATGCACTTATTGCTTTGAGCCTATAGAGTTTGCATTGATTTGCAAACTTTTAAAATAACTGTGACATAGTCAACAGTGAAATTACTGCTATTTTTAGCAATTGGGTGCTTCAATAACTTTTTCATTTTATTCACATAACATTAGAATTTGGACTTATCTACAGTGTAAAATTAATGCATGCATGGTATGAAATTAAGGTATTTGAAATTACTTTTTCATCAATAGAAACACCACAGTTTCTATATAATTTATAATGAGAAGTGAATCATTTATAATTTTTTTCCTAGTAGCAAAAGTCTGGGAGCTGATTACTCATTTAGTCCAGATTTTTTATATTCTTCCTTGTGTTTTTAGTGCATCTGACAATCTAGATTTGTGTTCTAAGACCAAAGATGCCAGGAATTGGTCTTTATTTGTGTGGTAATTTGCTTGCTTTACAGTAATAAAGAGATCAGTCCCACATTTGGAAGCTCATCATATAAATTAACATCATTGTCAGGATATGTGATAATGGGAAGGTTAATGTGACATTTGTAGGTATCTTCAAACAGGGCTGTTGGTGTGATTTGTTCATTTATGTACTTACTGATAGCTAAAAGAAATACTTGGTTTATTATATTCTTATTTTATTATCCTTCTTCCCACTTGTAAGGTTTAGAAGGATGTCCAGAATATACAATAAAAATCTACCAAACTGAAAAACTCAGAGTAATATCATTTCCAACAAACGCTCCCATGGGCTGGTATCATTATTATAAGTGTATAAAGTTTTGAAAGATGAACTTTTCTCAGAGCAGAAGTCATGAAGCTTTTAGTCCACAGGCCATCTCCAGCCTGCCATGTGGTTTTGTATGGTTGCAAAATAAGTGAATTTTATATTTTGTAATGGTTGGAAAAATTCAAAAGACAAATAATATTTTGGGACCCTGATAATAATATGAAATTCAAATTTCAGTATCCATATATAAAGTTTTATTGGAACACAGCCAAGCCCACTCATTTCTGTATTGTCAATGGCTGCTTTCACACTACAATATCAGAGTTGATTTCTTACCCTCTGTCCCTTTACAGAAAGTTTGTTAATCCCTGTCCTGAAATATTAGGGATGGCAGGATCCCCAAAGAACATTTTCCAATCCCTCATTCTTAAAATATATAAGATTTGATGTGACATCTGTCAGTGTCCTCAAAGGGAGCTGTTGATGAGATTCATTCATCTATTTACTCACTGGTGACTGAAAGAGATATTGGTTTGTTACATCCTACTTCTTATAGTACCCCTCTCTCCAACATGTAATATTTAGAGGAATGTACAGAATATATAATAGAAATGTACCAAACTGCACAGTGACTTGCCCAAGCTACTTAGTGTGGTAGGTAAGATTAGACCATGACTTCTAATTCTTA
Organism: Choloepus didactylus; assembly: GCF_015220235.1. Taxonomy (NCBI): domain Eukaryota; kingdom Metazoa; phylum Chordata; class Mammalia; order Pilosa; family Megalonychidae; genus Choloepus; species Choloepus didactylus. The sequence goes on from NW_023637606.1 coordinate 6,633,260, forward strand.
GCAGTAACTTCTATACTAAAATCCCTAAAATCATATGTGAACATATATTTTGAATGCCATAAATCCTGCATAACTAATTTAGAGAACAAAGAAAACCTGTTTGTATAAGAACTTTCCTATCCATGTGTGCTGGTTTGAATCTGTTATGTCCCCCACAAAAGCCATGTCATTTTAATCCAATCTTGTGGGTACAGACTTATTGTGGGTGGGATATTTTGATCCAACTGTCAGTGAGACCTTTTGATTATGTTATTTCCATGGAGATATGACACAACTCATTCAATGTGGGTCTTGATTAGATTACTGGAGTCCTTAAGAAAGCTCAGTGGCTGACACAGACCCAAACATTTCGAGACGCAGACAGAAAGATGTTTGGAGATGCTAACCTAACAGTTGAAGCCCAGAGTTTGCCCTAGTGAAGCTAACAGAGGACTCCTAGATGCTTAGAGAGAAATGCCCTGAGAAAATAAGCATGGATGCACAGAGCTGAGAGAGAAGCTAAGAGACAGAAGCCCAGAGACATCTTGGAGAAAGCCATTTTGAAACCAGAACCTGGGAGCAAAGGACCATGCCTTCCCAGCTGACAGAGATGTTCCAGACCCATCGGCCATTCTTCAGTGAAGATATCCTCTTATTGATGCCTTAGCTTGGACTCTTGTATGGCCATAGAACTGTAAATTTGTAATCTAATAAATCCCCTTTATAAAAGCCAATCAATTTCTGGTATATTGCATAATGGAAGCTCTGGCAAACCAGAACACCATGTTATTAAAAGTGAAGTAGACAACTCCAAGAGGAGGAGATTAAAGAAGCACATGGATGCCAAGAATCAGGCATCAACAAGGGCCAAGAGAGGCTACTTCACTTGTCCAGGTGAAATGAATGATGGCTCAGATGAGGGTGGAGCAGTGGAGGTGGTGAGAAGTGGTCAGATCTGGGATACCTCTTAAATAAACAACAAACAGCATTTGCTGATGGTTTGGATGTGTGATAGAAGAAAAAAAATGTCATTTAAGGGGAATCCAAGGTTTTGGGCCCAAGTAAGTGAACTTTAGAGCTCTTTTTTGAGAACAGAACACTGAGGATGGGGAAGGGTCAGGGGTGTGGGGAAATAAATGCAGATTTTGTTCTTTGACACCCCAGTCATGACAACTGTGAGGCAAAAATCACCCCCAGTTAAGAACCTTGGTCTATTCTTTTCCCTGTGTCCTGCCCTCCATCCTGGCTGTGACAGGAGCTAGTGTCACTGTCTCGGAAAATGATGCTTCAGAGAAGAGACTGTTGAATTGTGAGTCCCCAGATCCCAGACTTTTGATTTTAGAAGTTCTGCAGGCTACTTGGGCCATAACATAAGATCACAGACAATTTTTCGACTCCTTCTCTACCTCTACCACATGACTAGATAAAAATTCTGCACAAGGATGGGAAAGAAGATATTGGGGAAGTTAGAACATTAGACATTCTTTGCATTCCTTTCTACTCCCTCTACCTCTTTTTTTGTGGTGGGCATGCAATGTAATGTGCAAATCATATAGTTTGGACAATCTGGGAGCAGAAGGAAACTGTTTCAGTATCAAGTTATCAACACAGTCTCAAACAGGGTTCCCCATGATCCTATTCGGAATATAAAAATCCTGTTCTGAAATATAAAAAGAATGCCTCCAATACATTTAGAAACGTTTCAGTGATAGGGTGTTGATAAATCTCTTGGAACCCAGAAGCAGTAACTGGGGGAAAGAACACTGGAGATCCTGGCACTTACTTGAGACATAAATTAAATTCTGGATGGTAAGAACAAGGAAAGATACATTCTTTGCTCACCTAAATTTGTAGTTGGGGATTCTTACCAGTTTCATATATAATCCAACATTTAACAGCCCCCATCCCCATCACATACGCCAGTTAGTCAAGTCACCTCTGCTTAAGTATTTCCAGTGACAGAAATTCATTACTAAGGACACCCTTTCTTCCTCCCTTCCTTCCTTCCTTCCTTCCTCTTTCTTTCCTTTGCTTTGTTTCTTCTTTCTTTTTCTTTCTCTATCATCTAACTATATTTCTATATATCTATCTATATCTACCTATTGATCATACATATCATCTATCATCTATATATGTATGTATATATCTATATCTATTGATCATCTAGATCATTTATCTATATCTATTGATCATCTAGATCATCTATCAACTATAAAGGTATATATATCTATTGATCAACTATAAAATCTTTTGTCTATCTCTATTGATCATCTATATCATCTATCTCCCTATTTTTCTATCAATATGTATCTATATGTATCTATAAATCATTTATATCATCTATCATTATCTATCTGTCTTTATCTGTTTAATAAAATTTCTTTTAGATTTTACAGAAACATTGCAAAGACAGTAGAGTTGCCATATAACCAGTATCCAGATCCCCCCATAATTACTATCATAAGTTAGTGTGGTACATTTATTACAGCTAATGAGCCAATATTGATGCATTGTTATTAACTAAATTCTGCACTTCATTCCAAATTTCTTAGTTTTTAACCTAATGTCCTTTCTTTGTTACAGGATCCCATTCAGGATCCCACCAACAATTTTACTTTGAACAGATCTAACTATTGAAAAGTTCTTCCTTAATAATGGCCAAAATATGCTACTCTGGTTCTGCTCTTTAGAGCTGCATAGTATGACCTAATTGTCAGTCCTTCAAATATTTGAAAACATCTAATTAACTGTCACTTAAGCATTTTATTCTTTGGGTTCCATTGCTTTAGTTAACACAATACCCCCAAATGGGGTCACTTTCTTCCTTTTTTGTGTCTTCTAAACCAAACAAAAATGTCATCTCTTCCACAACGCCCCACAGAAATTGAATGGCTCTTTTCCTTCTTCTCTCTGCTCTGAATTTTTAGGAAGGAGGATTTTTTTTGTTAATGTTCCCAAGGCAGATTAACAGGCATTTGCTTGGAGCTTAAGAAATGTCTGGGTAATGAAGAAAGAAAAGAGACAAGAAGGAGGAGTGGAAGGAAGGAATGAAAAATGGAAGGAAAAGAGTCATTTAAACCATAGGTATGAAATCTTGACCATTTATCTCTTACTGTGCCATGGCCAACTTCTGATCCTTTCTTTAAAAATTCTCCACATCTTTTTTAAAATAAAAAAAAAACAGGAATGTATGATATAAAATACAAAATATCTATATTCTCATCACCTAGAATGGACAATTACTAACATTTTATTATATTCATTTGAGTCTTCTTAAAAAATGATATTTTACAGATAAAGTCAATTTCCTTTGACTTTCCAGTGCTTAGCTCAATTTCTCTTCTTCTTGCTCCCCCCACAATGGAAAATACCATTATTTTCTGGTGTGTATCCTTTGATTCTGAGTTTCATAATTTGTACATTATATATACCTAAATACTTTTACATGCCAAAACACATATTCATACATAAAGCGTATTTTAAGCTAACATTATTCTTTAAAGGTGAATTCTGTGGTAATGGGACTCTACCCATTGGATTCTGCTAGTTACCCACAAGGAAGGAAAAAGGGAAATAGTGTTTTGCAAGAACGTGCAGGAAGGTGCTCACCCTTACAGAGCTAAAGCATGACACTGGATAGTGAAGATACTTTAAGAAATGTGGGGAAAAACTGAGTAATGGTACAACAACTTTGGAAAATTATTTGGTCCCATTTACTATATTTCTATCTAGGTCTCCCTCTCTCTATATATCCATATCATCTATATCTATCTATATTTAGCTCTCTCCCTCAATATGGGCATATATCTCAGGAAAATGAGTACTTGTATACACCAGAATATATATACAAAAATGTTCTTAGCATTATTTACAACAGACCTAGAAAGGAAACAACCCAAAAGTCTCTTAATAACAGGCAAAGCTAAGCCTGCTTAAAATTATGCCTAAGGCTTATCCCCAGATGACCTCTTTTGTTGCTCAGATATGTCCTCTCTCTTTAAGGCAATTCTGCAATTAAATGCACTGCCCTCCCTTCTACATGGGACATGAGTCCCAGGGGGTTAAATCTTCCTGGCAATTTAGGACAAATGTCTCTTAATAGCACAATGCCAAAATGGATAAAGAGGTGGATGCATAGTCATATAATGGAACACTATGCAGAAATAAACAAGAACAAAGCCACAATGAGAGAATGAAGTCAGCTAGATTTAATCCAATCAGTTGTATGACATGGACGAATCTCACAAACATAATGATTAGCAAAAAAAATCAGACTGAGTCTATACATATAACATTCAAGATTAGCTCAAAGTTGATCTATGGAGACAGAAACGATGAGGGTGGTTAACTCTGGGGTGGGGGCAGTACTGACTAGAAGGGGTAGTGAGAGAACATCCTGGGGAGCTGGAAATGTTCTGTATTGTGATTGGGGAGGTGGTTAAATGTTTATAGATGTAAACATTTATCAAATTGTACACTGAAGACTTTGACACAGTACCAGATGATAGTTACACTCAACAAACATGAAAAAAAAAGAAAACAGGAAAATGTAAAAGAAAGCAGAAATAACTGTATATGTATTTATCAAGCCCCTGAGAAGTGCACAGTACAGCGAGACCAAGCTGCTGTCTGGGTCCCTGTTGAGGCAATGAAAGTGAAAGTAGAGAGAAAGGCTGTGGTGAGACACTATTACATCTCAAAATCTGGACCACAGACTAGAAGAGCTAAGCCTCTTGATGAGTTTGAAGAAAGACCAGCCTCTAGGTTCTAAGTAATTTTCCAAGTGAAGAAACTATACTTAGAAAAGCAGAAGAAAAGTGGCTGCCTATCTGCTTCTCCTGCCCCCTCACACACAACATATTGAAAGTTCATTTTGGTTGGAAATAGCAGATGGGAAAGTCCCATTTGGACTTGAAACTTCCAATAAAGTACCTTTGTTGGTTCATGAACTGAGTTCTGTATCTTGATCATGGAGTTCACTTACTCTGGAACCAAGCTCCCCTTATTCATCTCTCTGTGGCAAAACTAAACCCATCTTTCCAGATTCACCTCTGATCACCACCAACTCCCTTCCAATCACTTCAACTCCAATCACTCCTTCAAGAAAAGTTTCATCTCTTCCTTCCAGTCACTATTCATTATTATTCTGACCTCAAAAAGCACTTTGTTTCCATCTTGATTCAAGCACATAGCTGGTGATATATGTTTCTCTTTCAACATTGGAAGTCCCTGTATAGCAGAGACCAGTTTACTCATTTTGCTCTCACCAGTAGGATCTAACACATTGCCTATTTTTTGAACAGAAATAAAATGGTACTCACTTTGTCCACTATCAGGGATGATTTGAGAATCAAGTGAGAAAATAAACTTTGCAAAATGCAATGCATTGACTGTGGACCTGGTTTGGGTCCTGGCAGTGGTCTGAGGTTGCAGAGGAGGCTATGGTTTGCATGGTGGAATCACTTGCAGGTGCTGACTCCCAGAAGTCACTGTCTGGATGAGGGGTCCTCTTGACTATCTATGATCCTTTTTTCCTGTGTAATACAGGTGAGGGCTGGCCTGCCCCTCTTGGCCTCCACTGAATTTTATCATACCCAAGAATTCCTGGAATGCAGGAGATGGCTAAAGATGTTTAGCCTCGCAGCTGGCCCAGTACCCAGGTTGAGGTTCTGCAGGAGGACATGACCTCAGTATACAGTAAACAAGCATATTCACTTTTCCAGATTATCAACAAAATTTGGGTTACTTTTAACTACATCTTGAGTTTTTCTTCTTTGGGGGTTGTGGACTGCATGGCCATCTGCTCCTGCCAGTGTCCAGCAGCCATGGCCTTCTGCTCCTTGGGACACTGTGGTGGGAATTCACAGCTTCCTATGACACCACCTGCACCAGTTTAGCCTGAGGCCATATGTCTTTCTTGAATTTGACAGCATCATTTAGAAAGTGAACTGGCATTTTAACTATTTAAGTTCCTCTCAGATGGAGAGGAGTGTGGAAAAATTTCAGGAGGAGCTTGTTTTGCAGCCTCCAGTGTTTCTTACTCTGGAGGACACCGATGTGGCAAATGGAATGATGAGCCATCACATACAGATGCATTTTGAGCCTGCCCCTAATTTCCTAATGGAACCAGTGACATCCTTGGATATCTTCTCCCTTACTCTCAACATGATGTGTGCACCTCTGAATCTCATTCATGGAATTCAACCTTCAGAACATTCTTTACAGGTTGTCCATGAGGAAATTGGAAACATTTTGACTTTTCTTATTCCCTTTGTAGCCCATAGGATATTTGTACCTGTTCTATAGTCCAGCCAGGACATTGAAGGTGGAGCTGTTGCTGTTCTCTATTGCCTGGGCAACGTGTACCTTCCTGGGCTGAGGAAACTCTGGAAATCCTCTTCCACAGAGGAGTGGCTTTTCTGTCTTCCCATCAGATACTGTCATGGCAGCTTCAGGAGAACAGTCTGATTGTGGAGTGTGGAGACATCAGGTGATGAATGGATCCTTTGGTTTTCTTTTGAAGGTCCATCTGTGTCCCCCATCTCTACTTCACAAGTTTCCATCCTTGAAGTTCATTTCAACCTAACTGGACTGATACACCAAGGATTTGGGATTTTTAACAGGTGCAGTTGAAGGCAAGATAAGACTACTTGATATTCAGACCTGGTTTTGTGTTGACTGTTACAGCAGAATGTCCCATTCAGCACATTTACTTGGGGCAACAGAATTCAGGGATTCATTCAGAAAAAGCATTTTTGGAAGATCAGAGTGGAGTTATTTTGATCAAATTGAATGATGAATAAACCACTAGATTCAATAATACCGGTTTTAGTAATTGGCAGTTTTCTCCCAGGAACCACTTCAAAATGCAAGTCAGATTTTCATTCTAAATGTGGCTTGTCTAGTTTTTTAAGAGGGTTAGTACAGGGTGAATTAAAAAGTTAAAAACCCAGTTCATAAAAATAAGCTAGAAAAATTTTGTTTACATCTTTTGATAAATTAGGTCTGATATGATACCATTGAAGTATTTAAATATATTTTGATTATAAATTGAATTCTTCTTCACTTACGGTGAAAAAAAAACAGGAAATTTAAGAAAGCTTAGTTTATTTAATTCACATATAAACTTTTGTTGTAGTGGAAATGTACATTAAAGATGATGGATGTGCAACTCAGCAAATGAACTCATTAACCACCCCCATACATGGGACATACTCCCACAGGAGTGAATCTCCCTGGCAACGTGGGACATGACTCCCAGGCATGAGCCTGGCACTGGCATTGAGGGGACTGAAAGTGCCTTGTTGTCCAAAACAGGGAAAAGAAAGGTAAAAATAAGGTTACATGGCTAAGAAATTTCAAATAGAGTCAAGAGGCTATCCTGGAGGTTGCACTTATGCAAGCCCCATCTAGATAACACAAATGGCCATGGTATGCCAAGCTCTAACCAACAGCAGTCCCAAAACATCTATGCTTCTATCTGAGATTCTATAAAAGTTTCACTCTCTACACTTATCTCTCAGATACATAAATCCATGAGTGTTCCTATATGAGGCAAGTCCTAAAACCCAGAAGCCAAAGACCTTGAAGAACAACCAGATGCAGCCCCCTTCCCCATAATGTCAACACCTATTTTGAGTATGAACAAGTTATGGTCACTGCTTAGACACCCCTGAAGATAGAGAAAGTGATTAAATGAGAGGAAGAGGCAGCAACAGACAAGATATGATTTAACAAAGGATAAAGAGTACTGAATTTTATATAATTTTTTAGATGCTAGGGTATTAGAATAGCTAGAAGGAAATAACTGAAATGGTGGAAATGTAACCCATTATATTCTTTACAATTTGCTCCATAGATACCCATTAAATTGGACTTTGAAAGTTATCATTTTCCTGTATATGTCTTATATTTTACAATAAGGAAATTATTGAAACTGTGAAACTGTAACCCATAACACCCTTTGAAATTGCCTATGTAACTACTTGATAAATTGTGGTTTGAAAGTTATCACTTTTCTGTATATATCTTATATTCTACAATAAGGAAATAAGTGAAACTGTGGAACTGTAACTGATAACATTGTATGAAATTTGCACTCTACTTCTTAAAAGTCATACTTTGAAAATTATCACTGTTATATATAATTGTTAAATTTAACAATAAAATGCATTTAACAAGGTAATGGGTGCTGAAGTGTTTTGTATTTATTTGCTGGCTATATCTGGATATTTTTAAAATTAGCTGAGTAATCAATACTATTGTGTTATAAGCTTAGAATCATGAGCAGAAATAAGAGCATCATGATTTCTTGCAATTGGCCAAAAACTGGAGCAGGTGAATGACTCACATTAGTGGCACTTTACAAACTCAGTTGGGGCAGGCTGCTCTTATCAGTTTTTGTAGCTGAATGCCTGTCATTTTATTATTTTTGCCTGTCATTTTAATGGTGATGAATTCTTAACCCTGAGTACTTGTTCCCAGATGGCTTTCCAAATTAATTATTCTCCACACCTAAACTTCCCAATAACCCTAATCAGATCAAGGGCCTCATGTTTTTTATGAACAAATGTTAAGTCAATGTTACCTTTTTTTGTAGGTTTATAAAGGTATAATTAACCCTGTGCTCTGGAAAGTTACTTTTCTTTCTCTCATTATCAAAACATTGGTTGATTATAGTTTTCCAAAATATGAGTCTGAATAAGATCCCTTAGTTCCCCAGAAATTTCAGCCTAGATTGTCCAGCACCACTAGGAAGCCACTTAGGGGGTTTGTCCTTCAATTGTTCTTGGTGAAAGTCTGGAATCTGAATAGCCCAACCACAGTTTCATGGAATAGTTTGGGTTGAATTATGTGCTCTTGAGAAATAAAAAAAATCCTATTTTGGTAGTTAAATTTAAAAGTCAAAAGCCATTGCAATTGTTATTAAGTGTGGAAAGCAAGAATGTGGCTTTAGGAAGCTTAGATGTACTTATGATTGGTGGTATATTGTTAATGAGCTACTTTGATAGCACTTGGAAAAAAAGTTTCTGTGAGTGACTGGAAACTGCACTGGGAACTTTTGCCACAGTAATCTTATTTTCTTACAATAGAATTTTCTGTTTTTAAGCTAACATGAAATATATGGATATGAAAATTATATGGCAACATCCTCAGTTATAAAATTCAATGTTGTTTCTCCATTTACTTCACATCTACATAATTTTCTACATCCCAGCAGATGGATTTTTCATCTTTCTGGGAGGTAAGTCAGAAGCACAAAAAGTTCTTTAAAAGCTGATGGGAGGAGGCAGGGCAAGATGGTGGAGTGGTGAGATTTGCAATTTAGTCACTCCTCTAGGGCAGCTGGTAATTAGCCAGGAACTGTATGAAACAGTGTTTTCAGGGTCTCAAATTACCAGTCAAGCATTGTACAAAAGTCTGAAATGGATGGAGAAGCTGAGATCACAGTGAAATTTGTAAGCTCCCCTGACCAGGGTTCTGGCACCCCACCCCTCCCAGACACCATGGACTGTTTTACACCTGGCTCCCTGAAAGGAAAGAAAAAATCAGTCTGCCTGGAGCAAGAAGGGGGGCTCAAAACAGCCTCAACTGCAGAATTAATTAACAAAGTAATTAATTAACTTTTGGAGCTGACTGTACTAGAGAAGGGCTGGGATCTGGGAAGAGGGGGTGGCAAATGCAAGCAGGCACCCATTTCTGGATTCCAAAAAGGCTTTTATTTCTACATTTTGTCCTTTACCTTTTCTTGCTCTCTGACTCCTAATCTTTTCACATTTCAATAGCACCCTGGGAAGGGAGGAATTAAAGTTGTTGGAGGGTAATTATCCAGATAATACCCCAAAACTCATCTTGAAATACTCTATTCTGACACTGACAAAACTTCCAGGCTGGGGAAAGGCTTAAAAAGGGACATCATATTTGTTTTTCTTTTTCTTTTCTTTCTTTTCTTTTTAAAATAACTATTCTAAGTAGCTTTTTTTTCAGATATTTGCAACTGGCCTCTGGACCCAGGCAATGGAGAGCTGACATAGCACTGACAGGCAAAGCAATGAACCTAGTGGGGGAGACAATATCCTAAAGGGCATAACTTCCCCAAGAAAAGTAGGCCATGGTGAAGCCCAATTGGCAGCCCTCCTTCAAAGAACTCAGAACCCAGTGGCTGGAAATCAGAAACCAGCTTCAGTCAACCACGCCCCTAACAAGGTCAGTATCAGCAGGAGAACTGAAGACAACACAACTCCTTACATTGGTGGTGGGGAGGGCTGTGGGCTGGCAAATGCCACCTGCTGCACATGACAGGAGAAGAAAAGATTCTAAAGACCTCACAGGAGAGCCTCATTCTCAGGGAAACTCCATATCCTCCTCCTGAGAGCTGGGCTTCTCTAGACTGGGAAAACCTCACTGAAGTTAAGTGTATCTGAGGGGACCCTCCCACAGAAAAGCTACATAGAGGAGGGCAAGTAACAGAAAAACAAGAGGTAAAAAATCCTGGTCAACTAAATAGAACCTAAGTTAGAGGTCTAGAATATGTTCAACTGACCAACAAAGGTTAGAGAACAAAGCCAACCAACAAGAAGATCCTAGGTAAAAGAGTGAAAATGAGCTCCAGAATAAACAAATCAAGGAAATCAGATGCCTAGAGAGCCTAAGATAATGAGGTATACTAGAAAATACAAAAATATGGACCAGCAAAAGGAACACACTAACACTTCAACTGAGATACAGGAATTGAAACAAATAATCAAACAGATCTCCTAAATCAATTCACAAATCAAATCAGTGAGCTGAGGGAAGATATGACAAAAGAGATGAAGGCTATGAAGAGGACACACAATGACCATAAAGAAGAATTTGTAAACTTGAGAAACAAATGGCAGAATTTATGGGATTGAAGGGCACAATGGAGGAGATGAAAAACACAATGGAGGGGCACAACAGTAGATCTGAACAGGCAGAAGAAAGGATCAATGCACTGGAAGACAAGACATTTGAATTCATCCACACAAAAGAACAGATGGTGAAAAGAATGGAAAAATATGAGCAAGGTTTAGGGAACTGAGTGACAACATGAAGTGCATGAGTATACATGTTATAGGTATCCAAGAAGGAGAAGAGAGAGGAAAAGGGACAGAAAGAATAATAGAAGAAACATTCACTGAAAATTTCCCAACTCTTTTGAAAGACAGAAAGTTACAGATTAAAGAAGTACAGCATACCCCAAAGAGAATAGATCCCAATAGACTTACTCCAAGAAACTTACTGATCAGGTTGCCCAATGTCAAAGACAAAGAGAGAATTCTGAAAGCAGTGAGAGAAAAGCAATTGATCGCATACAAGGGAAGCTTGAGAAAACTATGTACAGATTTCTCCACAGAAATACATGGAGGTGAGAATATAGTGGCATGATATATTTAAGATACATGTATTAGTGAGGGTTCTCTAGAGAAACAGAATCAATGAGAGATATCTATAAATATAAGATTTATAAGTGTCTCACACAACTGTGGGCATGCACACATCCAAATTCCATAGGGCAGGCAGCAAACTGGCAACTTCAATGAATATGTTTGATGAAGTCCTCAGGAAATGAACTGGGAACTTCAACAAACTCCTCAGGAAACACTTCAGTGGACAGCCAAAGAAGAGGTGAAGTTCCTCTATCTGTCTCACTTAAAAGTCTTCAACTGATTGGATTAAAACCAGCTGACTGCATTCTCTCATTGTGGAAGACACGCCCTTCATTGACATCATCAGTCACAGCTACAGCCAATTGACTGCAGATTTAACAAACCAGCCTGTTGGTTTCTTAGCCAGTCACAAACATCCTTGCTGCAACAGTTAGGCCAGTGCTTGCTTGACCAGACAGCTGGATACCATCACCTGGCCAAGTAGACACATGAACATAACCATAACAATACTGAAAGAGAAAAACTGCAAGCCAAGAATTTTACATCTGGTAAAACTCTCATTCAAAAATGAGGGAGAGATTAAAATATTTTCAGACAGACCCTGAGAGAATTTGTGAATAAGAGGCCAGTACTACAAGATGTACTAGGCAGAGTGTTACAGGCTGATAGGAAAAGACAATGGAGAAATTTGAAGAACAGTGTAAAACTGAAGATTATCATGAAGAGTAAAAGGAGAGAGAGGAAACAATGAGATATGATATATAAAAATCCAAAAGACAAAATGGTAGAAGAAAGTGTTACAGTATTAACACTAAATGTAAATGGATTAAACTCCCCCAAAAAAGACACAGACTGGGATTAAAAAACAGGACCCATTTGCATGCTGTCTACAAGAAACTCACTTTAGACACAGGTACAAAGATAGGCTGAAGGAGATTGGCTGGAAAAAATAATTTCATGCAAACAACCACCAGAAAAAGTTGGAGTAGCTATATTAATATCAGACAAAATAGGCTTTAAAAGTAAAAGAATTAAAAGAGACAAATAAGGACACTATATATTAATTAAAGGGCCAATTCATCAAGAATGTATTGCAATCATAAATATTTATGCACCAAGCCAGAGTGACCCAAAATTCATGAGGCAAGCACCGAGAACACTGAAAGGAGAAGTAGATATCTCTACAATAGTTGGAAGCTTCAATACACCGATCTCATCAATGGATAGAACATCAGGAAATAGGATCAATAGAGAAACAGAAATGTTGAATTGTACAAAAAATGAACTAGACTGGACAGACATTTATAGAACCCTACACCCCATAATAGTAGGATACACTTTTTTCTCAAGTGGTCAAGGAACAGTGTCTAGGATAGACCAAGTGTTGGGTCACAAAGTGACTCTCAACAAATTAAAAAATACTGATATACAAAGCACTTCCTCAGACCATAATGGAATGAGGTTGGAAAAAAATAACAGATAGAAGTTCATAAAATTCACCAATATATGGAGTCTAAACAACACCACCTTAGAAAACCAGTGGGCAAAGAAAGAAATTACCAGAGAATTTAGCAAATACCTCAAGGCAAATGAGAATGAAAACACAACATATCAACAGTTATGTGATGCAGCAAAGGCAGTACTAAGAGGGAAATTTATTGCCCTAAACACTTACATTAAAAAAGAAGAGTGAAAATTGAGGCATTAAATGTTCACCTGAAGCAACTAGAGTAAGAACAGCAAAGTAACCCCAAAGCAAACAGAAGGAAATGAACAACAAAGATTAGAGCAGAAATAAATGAAATTGTGAACAGGAAACCAATAGAGGGAATCAACAAAACCAGAAGTTTGTTTGTTGAGAAAATCAAAAGAATTGATTGACCCCTAGCTAGGCTAAAAGAAAAGAGAGAGAGAGAGAGCAGTTGCAACTTAATGCAATCAGAAATGGAAAGGAGACATAACTACTGACCCTGCAGAAACAGAGGAGATAATGAGAAGATACTATGAACAACTATATGCTAATAAACTAGACAACTTAGATGAAATGGACAACTTCCTAGAAAAGCATAAACCATCATCATTAACTCAAGAAAAATATACAACCTCAACTAACCAATAACAAGCAAAGAGATTGAGTCAGTCATCAAAAAGCTTGCAATAAAGAAAAGCCCAGGACCAGATGGCTTCACATGTGAATTCTGCCAAAAATTGAAGAAAGAACTACTATACAGCTAAAATCATATTCAATGGTGAAAGATGTAAAGCTCTCCTTCAAAGATCAGGAAAAAGACAGGGATGACCAGTGTCACCACTGTTATTCAACATTGTGCTGGAATTTCCAACTAGAGCAACTAGGCAAGAAAAAGAAATAAAAGGCATCCTAATTGGAGAGGAAGCAGTAAAACCACTGTTTTCAGATAATATGATTCTATAGGTAGAAAAATCCAGAAAAATCTACAGCTAAGCTACGAGAACTATTCAGTGAATACAGCAAAGTGACAGCCTACAAGATCAACACACAAAAATCTGAAGTGATCTTATACACAAGCAGTGTGCAACAAGAGGAGGAAATCAAGAAAAAATTCCATTTACAATAGAACCAAACTAATCAAGTTTTTAGGAATAAACTTAACCAAGCCAACAAAAAAACCTATAGAGATAAAAGTACAAGAAACTGCTAAAAGAAATCGAACAGCACCAAAAAAAAAAAATGGAAGAACATAACATGTTCATGGATTGGAAGGCTGCATATTGTTAAGATGGCAGTTCTACCTAAACTGATTTGTAGATTCAATGCAATATCAAATAAAATCCCAACAACTTACTTTGCAGAAATAAAAAAAAAAACAATAACTGAATTTACTTGGAAGGGCAAAGTGCTCCAAATAGCCAAAAATATCTTGAGAAAGAGGAATGAAGTGGGAGTTCTAACACTACCTGATTTTGAAGCATATTACAAAGCTACAGTGCTCAAAACAGATGGTACTGGCATAAGTATACATATACTGACTAATGGAATCCAACTGAGTGTTCAGAAATAGGCCCTCACGTCTATGTACAATTGATCTTTGATAAGGCAGTCAACGCAAAGCAACTGGGACAGAGCAGTCCCTTCAATAAGTGGTGTTTGGAGAACTGGATATCCATTTCCAAAAGAATGACAGAGGATATCTATCTCATACCTTATGCAAAAATTGTCTCAAATGGATGAAAGACATAAATCTTAGCACTAAGACCATAAGACCCTTAGAAGAAAATATAGGGAAATGTCTTAAGGATTTTGTGAGAGGAGATATTTTCCTAGACCTTACACCCAAAGCACAAGCAACCAAACAGCAAACAGACAAATGGGATCTCCTCAAAATTAAACACTTTTGTACATCAAAGGACTTTATCAGAAAGGTAAAAAAGTACCCTACAAAATGGAAGAAAATATTTGGAAACCACATATCAGATATGGGTTTAAATTCCTGAATATATAAAGGGATTCTACAACTCAACAGCAAAAAGACAAACGACACAATTAAAAATGGGCAAAAGACATGGAAACTTTTCTGAAGAGGAAATATAAATGGCTCAAATACATATGGAAAAAATGCTCAACTTCACTAGCTATTAAGGAAATGCAAATCAAAACCACAATGAGATATCATCTCTCACCTATGAGAAAGGCATTATCCAAAAAACAGAAAATTACAAGTGCTGGTGAGAATGTGGAGAAACAGTCACACTTATTCACTGCTGGTGGCAATGTAGTATGGAGTAACCACTCTGGAAGGCAGTGTGACTTTTCCTCAGGAAGCTAGGCAGAGACATGGAATATGATTCAGCTAGTCCATTGTAGGTATATACTCAGAAGAACAGAAAGTCAGGACATGAATGGACATTTGTAAACTGATGTCTATTGTGTCTCTATTCGTGGTTGCAAAGAGATGGAAACACCTGAAATGTCCATCACTGGATAAGTGGATAAACAAACTGTGTTATATACATAGAGCAGACTATTACACAGCTGTGAGACAGAACAAAGACAGAGAATGTATAACATGTGAAACTTGAGGACATCATGTTGAGTGTACTTAGCCAGAAACAAAAGAACAAATACTGTGTGATGTCAATAATATGAACTAACATTAGTGAGCAAACTTTGAGAGTTCTGCTGATAACACAGGCTATCAGGAGATAGAAAGAGTATAGAGATCAGGCATTTGATGTGAAGAACTACAGAATGTTCAGGAGGATTGACTGTACAGATCCAGAAATAGATAGCATAATACTGTGTGATGGTAACACAATATTGTAAGTACACTGAACAAAGATGTCTGTGAGTAAATCTGAATGAGGTGGGATGGGGCATATCTGACACTGGAGGTAAAGAGAGATAATAAAGACTGGGATGTATAAACTTAAAAACATAGTAGTCAATGACTACGACTAAATGTACAAATATAAAAATGTTTTTACATGTGGGAGAACAAATGAATGTCCACCATGCACAGTGTTGAAAACAGATGGTATTGGGGAGAAATACAATCAAAGCAAACTGGAGTCTATAGTCAACAGTAACATTGTAATGTTACATTACATGTAAATGTAATGCTTCCATCAAATGCAACAAAGACAAAATACCAAAGATAAATGTGTATGAGAGGGGGATATAAGGAAGGGATATGGGATTTTTGGTAGTGGTGTTGTTGTCTGACCTTACTATTATACTGTATTTTATGATATTTTATATTTATTTTTATTACCATTTTTATTATTTGCTAAAAAAACTTTTTCATGGTGATCAATATGTTCAAATGATGATTGTGGTGATACATGCAAAAATATATGATGATACCATGAACAACTGTACATTGTGGATAATTGTATGGTATGTGAATATAGCTCTATAAAATTGTAGAAGAAATATAAATAGGGGTAAAATTGCTGGTGAAAACATGGAGAGAGGGATGTGCCTATTTACTGTTGGTGAAGAGACAGAATGGTGTAGCCTCTCTGGAGGTCAGTGTGATGGTTCCACGAGAAGTTAAGTATGTGGGGGCCATAATTATTGGGTATATACTTTGAAGATCTGAGAGCAGGGGCATGAATGGCAATTGTGCACTGATGTTTATGGAGGTAGTATTCATGATTTGCAATGGGTAGAGGTGGCCAAAGGGTACATGGACTGAGGAACAGAATGGTGAACTCTGGTGTAAGCTTACAATGGAATATTGAGCTACTGTGAGAAGGAGTGAAGCTGTGAGACATGCAATGAGGTGAACAGATTCTGTAGACAGCATTTTGAATGAAGTACACCAGAAACAAAGGCAAATACTGTAGCACCTCACCAATGTGAACTAACTACAATGTGTAAACTCAGAATTGAATCTTGGAGCACTGCTTATCAGGGGAACAATTTTGTAATGGTCTCTAGACTATAAGCTCTTACAGCATTCAAATCTATTCCTGAATTTTAATTGTTATTTCCAAACTCTGATATGCTGATCCCTTTGTGTATAAACTGATCAGTCTCTGGAATGGTGGGTATCTGTGTAACACCTGAAACTCAGGGCTAGAGCTGAGCAGATATGAATGTCAGTATTAGCACATACAGCAACTGCTTAAAAAAAGCTGAAAAAGAGCCCAGACTTCAATTAGAGATATGAATGAAGTCGATTTGGTTAAGACTAGGGCAAATCCAGCCAGAGGGTAAAGGTTGAAACTGACTCTGTTTTAAAACTTCAACTTCCATATGAGACCAAGGGAAGAGATGTTTGTTTGGTGCAGTAACTATATTTTCTAAACAAAATAACTTATACAGTCAGTTTGTCCAAACCCCATAATTACATGAAACTTTGAATAGGAAGTGAGATCTGGAAAGGTTTGTAGAGATTAGTGTGAAATAGTGACACACCCCAAAGTAATTTTGGCAGAGAATAAAATGTATATGCAGGGACCCCCTGAGAAGCTGGGGGAAAATGTGCAAGTGTTGGGCTTTTTTACCTGGATTGTTGCTGATGTTCTCACAACATTGATGACTGACGGTTTGGTGCGCCAAGCCCTCTGTCTTGGCTTGCCCTTATGAAGCTTGTTACTGCAAAGGAGAGGTTTAACCTGCTTATAATTCTGCCTAAGAGCCTCGCCCTGAGTAGCTCTTTGTTGCTAACCCAACTCAGCAGGTGAACTCACTGCCCTCCTCTGTACATGGGACCAAACTCCCAGGAGTGTAAATCTTCCTGGCAATGCAGGATATGACTCCTGGGGATGAATCTGGACCTGGCATCCTGGGAGTGAGAACATCTTTTTGACCAAAAGTGGGATGCAAAATGAAACAACATAAAATTTATCTGGCTGAGAGATTTCAAATGGAGTCAAGAAGTCTCTCTGGTGGACACTCTTACACACTATATAGATAACACTTTTTAAGTTTTAATGTATTGGAACAGCTAGAAGTAAATACCTGAAACTATGAAACTGGAACCCAACAGACTTGATTCTTGAAGATGATTGTATAACAATGTAGCTTACAAGGGGTGACAGTGCGATTGTGAAAATCTTGTGGGTCACACTCCCTTTATCTAGTGTATGGATGGATGAATAGAAGAATTGGGACAAAAATGAAATGAAAAAAAGGTGGGATGGTGGATGACTTAGGTGTTCTTCTTTACTTTTATTTTTTATTCTGATTCTTTCTGGTGTAAGGAAAATGTTCAAAAATAGATTGGGGTGATGAATGCACAACTATATGATGGTACTCTGAACTGTTGATTGTACACAATGGATGATTGTATGGCGTGTGAATATATCTCAATAAAACTGAACTTAATTACAAAAAGAAAACTGGTGGGAACAGCTTCATCATCATCAGGTCTCTCAGTTTGGCAGAAAGTTGTGTCTACTAAAAAGGATTTGACATTGATGAAAATTGTGTGTACATATATTTACAACATTAGATGCATAAATCATTAATAAAAGTGAAAGAGAAAACCAGTGCCAAGGAATGAGCATGATTCAAATACATCTACCATAAAACATATGCTAGTTGCTGTGGCTGCCTAACTAATTTGAGCTTAAGTTTCCTGGCATCAGTAAGTTTCAGTGTTCTCGTTATCAGAAAAGAAGAACATATCCTTTTATCAGGAAAATAAATATCAGACATTCTTAGAAATCAATACTAAAATAAATTTCTTGTGGAGGACACTTACTTTTACATTAGACTCTGAATGGCCAAATGAACAGTGCTATTCAGAGCAGCTTTATTATTAATAAAAAGGAATGTTTTTCCATGACTATTTCTTGAAATCAGGGCATAATATTATATAAATCACATTTCAGCAGGAGATTCTGCTGAAGCTAAGCTAATGGTCCACAAATAAATCTTCCTGGTTTTGTAATATGGACAGAGATGGACTCTAGAGAACCTAGAGAAAAGACAAAGTCCTTCTCTTTTAAATGATCTTTCCTAAATAGCATTTCCTTCAGGCAGGCTTGATTGGTACAGGCATTGTGAGGGTGTTCTCTCCCTCAAAGCCTGAAATGATGCAATAATGAGGAGGGAAATGTGCTACCAGCAATCAAACAAAACATCCCATCAAGGTCAGCATGTGAAACAATGTTGTATTTGTTCAAAAGGGAAAAAAAATCAAGGAAATATAATAAGGGCCCCAAAACAGAATTATTTATAGGTAGGAATTTATTATACTCTAAATGACAATAGAAAACTGTTAGAAAACAAGGAATATTCTATAAATGCTCTTGGATCATTAAGACAACAATGGCCAGATGAAAAGAGAGGAAACTTTATTGTGTTTATCAGAAAAAAATTAGAATAAAATAAGTGAAACAGCAAATTGGAAGATTATATAGAGGTTTTTATTACATGCAGAATTAAGCTGGAGTATCAGTATTAATTAGTGAATTTAATGTGAGAAATTAAAAAAATGAAATTTGAACTTGCAAAGGTGGAAGTCTGAGGGTTGCAGTGCTCCTGACACTATTAGAGAAAACATGAGTGTTGCTTGTTCATTGAAGAAGGCAAATTGCATGATATTTTTATCTAATATCACAATTCAAGTATGATGCAGATATTCTTCAGACCCTCTCTATATTGTAGGAAACATATGAGTTAAAACTTAAGAAGGTTTTCTGCCCTCAGAATATGCTTTATACCATAATCCATACTGAATGTTTCTCTCCAGCCTTAACAAAATAATAAAGCACTTTGGGGCAAAGGTGCAGCCTAGTAATCCAGCACTGGAGACCAAGATGGAGAAAATCTCCACAGTCACCATGACCTTCCCCTTGGTGCTGTGGTGGACAGGGAGGAAAGTGACCCAAACACTGCAGACACCAACATGCTGAAGTTCAGGAATTTGGCTTCATTAAAGGTGTCAGGAAGATTCCTGGCCATGAATGCCATGATGAAACTCCCAAGGGCCAAGCATCCCAGATACCCCAGGACACAATAGAAGGCAGTGACTGAGCCCTTGTTGCACTCCATGATGATATAGTCAGGCTCAGGGTGTGCATCTTTGTCAATGAGTGGGGGAGAGGTTCCCAGCCGGATTCCACAGAGAGTCACCTGGATCATGGAGCAGATGGGAATAATAGATTTGGGTACCCCTGACACCAACCACTGCCTCATCTTTCTCCTTGGTGCAGTGACCTTGAATGCCAGAACCACAGTGATGGTTTTGGCCAAGACAGTGGAAACAGCCACGGTGAAAACAATTCCAAATGCCATTTGTTTGGACGACCTATGAAGAGTAAGGAGCAGAGGAGGCACAGGAGGAGGGAGATGAGCAGGATGTAGCTGAGAGCCCTGTTGTTGGCCTTGACTATGGGAGTGTCTCGGTGCTTCACAAAGACCCCAAGAATAACAGCAGTGAGAAAAGAGAAGCAAAGAGCAGTACAGACCAGAGCCATCCCCAATGGGTCTTCATCAGCCAGGAAAGTCACAGTTTTTTGGAGGCAGCGAGTCCTCTCACTGTTTGCATACTGATGATCTGGACACTTCACACACTGCTCTGTATCTGGGGATAGATGCAAAGTGTCATCAGCCCAGGTACAGTAATTTTCTCTTATTCACAGGACCCCACATGAATTGCATTGAACAATTTTAGCCAAATCTGCCCAGCTGGCATTAACTCGGTTTTCCAATCTGCTTGGTTTTCTTCGCCCCAATGTTTTCTTAGAATTCTGGCCTTTTTGTAGACTTTAAGACCTTCAATTGGATAATGGTTGCATTTTTCATTCAACTGCTGAGTTTTTATTCTCTTCTTTTAAAAATATTTATTGGCATATATTGTATACTGATAAAAGGGCACAAATCATAAGTGTATTGATTAATGAATATGAGGAAGTGAACACGTGTGTAACACCACACAGGCCAAGGAATAGAACATAACCAGCCCCTTAAGCCCCTTTTCTAACCCCATAAAATCATTAGTCCTGCCACATCTTCAAATAAATGACCTTCCAGATTTCTAACCCTATAAATTAATTCTGCTTCTATCCTTTTGCCAATATTATGTTTGTGAGACTCATCCATGCCACTGAATTTAGATACAATTAATTCACTTTTTAAATATATATATATATATATATATATATATATATAATTTTTTTTACAAACATACATTTCCCCTTCCCTCTGCCCTCATCCCTAGTAGCCTCCAGTTTCTATCTCTGGAGCTTTACTATTTCTAGACATTTCTTTTAAGTGACTTTATACAATATTTGTCACTTTGTGTCTTGCCTACTTCAATGAGGATAATATTTACAAAGTTCTTCCATGTAGCATCAGGTCTCAGAAATTGCTTTTTATTTGTCACCAAATAATATTCCATCATTTTTTATCCATTCATTTGTTGATGGACATTTGGATTATTTCCACCTGTTAGTGACTGAGAATAATGCTGCTATAAACATTGTGGAAAATTATCTGTCTGAGAGCCTGTTTTCTCCTTGTTGGGGTATGTCTGAAAGTGGAATTGCCGGGTCATATGGTAGTCCTATATTTAATTTTTTAAGGAACTGCCATACTGGTTTTCCTAAGGGATACACTATTTTATATTCCTAGTAACAATGCACTAGTGTTCCAATTTATCCACATCTCTAACCCTTGTTATTTGTCATTTTTAAAATGTAGTAATCTTTATGGGTGTGAAGTGGTATAATCCATTCACTTATATTACTGGATAAAATTCAATTAAATTTAACACATCATTTTATTCATACATTTTACTAGTGATGGATATTGGATTGTTTGTGGGTTTCGGTTATTATTAAAAATGATCCTATAGAGGAGGCGGGGCAAGATGGTGGATTGGTGAGGTGTATGTTTTAGTTACTCCGCCAGGGAAGTAGGTAGAAAGCCAGGAACTGCGTGGACTGGACACTGCAGAGCAATCTGACTTTGGGCATACTTCATACAACACTCATGAAAACGTGGAACTGCTGAGATCAGTGAAATCTGTAAGTTTTTGTGGCCAGGGGACCCGCGCCCTTCCCTGCCAGGCTCAGTCCCGTGGGAGGAGGGGCTGTCAGCTCCGGGAAGGAGAAGGGAGAACTGCAGTGGCAGCTCTTATCAGAAACTCATTCTACTGATCCAAACTCCAACCACAGATAGACTGAGACCAGATACCAGAGAATATGAGAGCAGCCAGCCCAGCAGAAAGGAGGTAGGCATAGCAAAAAAACAGCAAGAAAAAAATAAAAGCCAAGGCTTTTTGGAGTTCTGGTGAACATAGAAAGGGGAAGGGCAGAGCTCAGGCCCTGAGGCTCATATGCAAATCCTGAAGAAAAACTGATCTCTCTGCCTTGTGGACCTTTCCTTAATGGCCCTAATTGCTTTGTCTCTTAGCATTTCAATAACGCATTAGATCTGCCAGGAGGGCCCTTTAATTTTCTTTTTTGTTTTAATCTTTTTTTCTTTTTCTAAAACAATTACTCTAAGAAGCCCAATACAGAAAGCCTCAAAGACTTGCAATTTGGGCAGGTCAAGACAAGAGCAGAACTGAGACTTCTGAGACAAAAGGCAATAATCCAGTGGCTGAGAAAATTCACTAAACACCACAACTTCCCAAGAAAAGGGGGGCATCCTCTCACAGCCATCATCCTGGTGGACAGGAAACACTCCTGCCTGTCACTGGCCCCATAGCCCAGAGCTGCCCCAGACAACCGAATGTGATGGAAGTGCTTACAATAACATGCATACACCACAAAATTGGGCATGGACATTAGCCTTCCCTGCACCCTCAGCTGATTGTCCCAGAGTTGGGAAGGTGGAGCAGTGTGAATTAACAAAGCCCCATTCAGCCATCATTTCAGCAGACTGGGAGCCTCCCTACACAGTCCAGCAGCCCAGAACTGCCCTGGGGGGATGGCACTCACCTGCGACATAGCACAGTCATCCCTCAACAGAGGACCCGGGGTGCACGG
This sequence comes from Choloepus didactylus, assembly GCF_015220235.1. Lineage (NCBI taxonomy): Eukaryota > Metazoa > Chordata > Mammalia > Pilosa > Megalonychidae > Choloepus > Choloepus didactylus. The sequence continues at coordinate 6,656,080 of NW_023637606.1, forward strand.
CTTGGAAGAGGGACCCACTCACAAGTCTCAGGGGCCACACACCAATACCAAGGACTTGTGGGTCAGTGGCAGAGACAAACTGTGGCAGGACTGAACTGAAGGATTAGACTATTGCAGCAGCTTTAAAACTCCAGGATCACCAGGGAGATTTGATTGTTAGAACTGCCCCTGCTCCCTGACCACCCAGACACATGCCCTATATACGGGGGTGGCAACACCAAATACACACACCAGCTTGGTATACAAATTGGATCCCACAAGACTCACTCCCCTACTCACCACAAAGGCAAAGTGGGGGAGAACTGGCTTGAGGGAAACAGGTGGCTCATGGACATCATATGCTGGTTGTTTAGAGAACGTGTACTCCATGAAGCTGTAGATCAGACAAATTAGAAATAAGGATTTCAATTGGTCTACAAATCCTAAAAGAATCCTATCAAGTTAAGTAAATGCCAAGAGGCCAAAAGCAACAGAAAATTTTAAAGCATATGAAAAAGCCAGATGATATGTATAACCCAAGCCCAAGCACCCAAATCAAAAGATCAGAGGAGACACAGTGCCTAGAGCAACTAATCAAACGACTAAAGATGAACGATGAGACCATGGCATGGGATATAAAGGACATGAAGAAGAGCATGGCACAGGATATAAAGGACATCAAGAAGACCCTAGAAGAGCATAAAGAAGACATTGCAAGACTAAATAAAAAAATAGATGATCTTATGGAAATTAAAGCAACTGTTGACCAAATTAAAAAGATGCTAGATACTCAAAGTACAAGACTAGAGGAAGTTGAACAATGAGTCAGTGACCTGGAAGATGACAGAACAGAAAATGAAAGCATGAAAGAATGGAAAAAAAATCAAAAAAATCAAAATGGACCTCAGGGATGTGACAGATAATATAAAATGTCCAAATGTAAGACTCATTGGTGTTCCAAAAGGGGAAGAAAAGAGTAAAGGTCTAGGAAGAGTATTCAAAGAAATTGTTGGGGAAAACTTCCCAAATCTTCTAAACACCATAAATACACAAATCATAAATGCCCAGTGAACTCCAAATTTAATAAATCCAAATAAACCCACACTGAGACGTATTCTTATCACACTGTCAAATATGGAAGAGAAGGAGCCAGGTCTGAAAGCAGCAAGAGAAAAGCAATTCACCACATACAAAGGAAACAGCATAAGACTAAGTAGTGACTACTCAGCAGCCACCATAGAGGTGAGAAGGCACTGGCATGACATATTTAAAATTCTGAGTGAGAAAAGTTTCCAACCAAGAATACTTTATCCAGCAAAACTCTCCTTCAAATTTGAGGGAGAGCTTAAATTTTTCACAGACAAACAAATGCTGAGAAAATTTGCTAACAAGAGACCTGCCCTACTTCAGATACTGAAGGGAGCCCTAAGACAGAGAAACAAAGAAAGGAGAGAGAGACATGGAGAAAGGTTCAGTACTAAAGAGATTCAGTATGGGTACATTAAAGGATATTAATAGAGAGAGGGAAAAATATATATGACAAACATAAACCAAAGGATAAGAAGGCTGACTCAAGAAATGTCTCCATGGTTATAATCTCGAATGTAAATGGATTAAACTCCCCAATTAAAAGATATAGATTCACAGAATGGATCAAAGAAAATGAACCATCAATATGTTGCATACAGGAGACTCATCCTAGACACAGAGACACGAAGAAATTGAAAGTGAAAGGATGGAAAAAATATTTCATGCAAACTACAGCCAAAAGAAAGCAGGTGTAGCAATATTAATCTCAGATAAAATAGATTTTAACTGCAGAGATGTTTTGAGAGACAAAGAAGACCAGTACATACTAATAAAAGGGGCAATTCAACAAGAAGAAATGATAATCATAAATGTTTATGCATCCAATCAAGGTGCCACAAAATACATGAGAGAAACACTGGCAAAACTAAAGGAAGCAATTGATGTTTCCACAATAATTGTGGGAGACTTCAACACATCACTCTCTCCTATAGACAGATCAACCAGACAGAAGACCAGTAAGGAAATTGAAAACCTAAACAATCTGATAAATGAATTGGATTTAACAGACATATATAGAACATTACATCCCAAATCACCATGATACACTTTCTTCTCTAGTGCTCACGGAGCTTTCTCCAGAATAGATCATATGCTGGGACATAAAACAAGGCTCAATAAATTTAAAAAGATTGAAATTATTCAAAGCACATACTCTGACCACAATGGAATACAATTAGAAGTCAATAACCATCAGAGACTTAGAAAATTCACAAACACCTGGAGGTTAAACAACACACTCCTAAACAATCAGTGGGTTGAAGAAGAAATAGCAGGAGAAATTGCTACATATAGAGAGATAAATGAAAATGAGGACACAGCATACCAAAACCTATGGGATGCAGCAAAAGCAGTACTGAGAGGGAAATTTATACCACTAAATGCATATATTAAAAAGGAAGAGAGAGCCAAAATCAAAGAACTAATGGATCAACTGAAGAATCAAGAAAATGAACAGCAAACCAATCCTAAACCAAGTAGAAGAAAAGAAATAACAAGGATTCAAGCAGAAATAAATGACATAGAGAACAAAAAAACAATAGAGAGGATACATAACACCAAAAGTTGGTTCTTTGAGAAGATCAACAAGATTGACAAGCCCCTAGCCAGACTGACAAAATCAAAAAGAGAGAAGACCCATATAAACAAAATAATGAATGAGAAAGGTGACATTACTGCAGATCCAGAAGAAATAAAAAAAATTATGAGGATACTATGAACAACTGTATGGCAACAAACTGGATAATGTAAAGGAAATGGACAATTTCCTGGAAACATATGAGCAATCTAGAATAACCAGAGAAGAAACGGAAGACCTCAATCAACCAATCACAAGCAAAGAGATCCAATCAGTCATCAAAAAGCTTCCCACAAATAAATGCCCAGGGCCAGATGACTTCACAGGGGAATTCTACCAAACTTTCCAAAAAGAACTTACAACAATCATACTTAAACTCTTTCAAAACATCGAAGAAAATGGAACACTACCTAACTCATTTTATGAAGCTGACATGAATCTAATACCAAAGCCAGGCAAAGATGCTACCAGCCAATCTTCCTAATGAGTATAGATGCAAAAATCCTCAACAAAATACTTGCAAATCGAATCCAAAGACACATTTAAAAAATCATACACCATGACCAAGTGGGGTTCATTCCAGGCATGCAAGGATGGTTCAACATAAGAAAATCAATCAATGTATTACAACACATTAACAAATCAAAAGGGAAAATCAAATGATCATCTCAATAGATGCTGAAAAAGCATTTGACAAAATCCAACATCTGTTTTTGAGAAAAACACTTCAAAAGGTAGGAATTGAAGGAAACTTCCTCAATATTATAAAGAGCATATATGAAAAACCCACAGCCAGCATAGTACTCAGTGGTGAGAGACTGAAAGCCTTCCTTCTAAGATCAGGAACAAGACAAGGATGCCCGCTGTCACTACTGTTATTCAACATTGTGCTGGAAGTGTTAGCCAGGGCACTCCAGCAAGACAAAGAAATAAAAGGCATCCAAATTGGAAAAGAAGAAGTAAAACTGTCATTGTTTGCAGGTGATATGATCTTATATCTGGAAAACCCCGAGAAATCGATGATACAGCTACTAGAGCTAATGAACAAATAAAGCAAAGAAGCAAGATACAAGATGAATGCACATAAGTCAGTAATGTTTCTGCATGCTAGAAATGAACAAACTGAAGAGACACTCAAGAAAAAGATACCATTTTCAATAGCAACTAAAAAAATTAAGTATGTAGGAATAAACTTAACCAATACGTAGAAGACCTATACAAAGAAAACTACATAACTCTATTAAAAGAAATAGAAGGAGACCTTAAAAATGTAAAAATATTCCATGCTCATGGATAGGAAGGCTAAATATCATTAAGAAGTTAACTCTAACCAAACTCATCTACAGATTCAATGCAATCCCAATCAAAGTTCCAACAACCTATTTGCAGACTTGGAAAAGCTAGTTATCAAATTTATCTGGAAAGGGAAGTTGCCTCAAATTGCTAGACACTCTAAAAAAAGAAAAACAAAGTGGGAGGACTTAAACTCCCTGACTTTGAAGCATATTATAAAGCCACAGTTGTCAAAACAGCACGGTACTGGCACAAAGACAGACGTATTAATAAATTGAATCGAATTGAGAATTCAGAGATAGATCCCCAGATCTATGGCGACTGATCTTTGATAAGGCCCCCAAAGTCACTGAACTGGGTCATAATGGTCTTTTCAACAAATGGGGCTGGGAGAGTTGGATATCCATATCCAAAAGAATGAAAGAAGACCCCTACCCCTCACCCTACACAAAAATTAACTCAAAATGGACGAAAGATCTCAACATAAAAGAAAGTACCATAAAACTCCTAGAAGATAATGTAGGAAAACATCTTCAAGACTTTGTATTAGGTAGCCACTTCCTATACTATACACCCAAAGGACAAACAACAAAAGAAAAAATAGATAAATAGGAACTCCTCAAGCTTAGAAGTTTCTGTACCTCAAAGGAATTTTTTCAAAAAGGTAAAGAGGCAACCAACTCCATGGAAAAAATTTTTGGAAACCATGTATCTGACGAAAGACTGATATCTTGCATATATAAAGAAATCCTACAACTCAATGACAATAGTTCAGACAGCCCAATTATAAAATGGGCAAAAGATATGAAAATACAGTTCTCTGAAGAGGAAATACAGATGGTCAGGAAACACATGAAAAAATGTTGAGCTTCACTAGCTATTAGAGAGATGTAAATGAAGACCACAATGAGGTAACATTTCACACCAATTAGAATGGCTGCCATTAAACAAACAGGAAACTACAAATGCTGGAGGGGATGTGGAGAAATTGGATCTCTTATTCATTGTTGGTGGGACTGTATAATGATTCAGCCACTCTGGAAGCCAGTCTGGCAGTTCTTTAGAAAACTAGATATAGAGTTACCCTTTGATCCATCGATTGCACTTCTAGGTATATACCTGGAAGATTGGAAAACCGTGACACGAACATATATCTGCATTCCAGTGTTCATAGCAGCATTATTCACAATTGCCAAGAGATGGAAACAACCCAAATGTCCTTCAACAGATGAGTGGTTAAATAAAATGTGGTATATACACACGATGGAATACTACACAGCAGTAAGAGGGAATGATGTTGTGAAACATATGACAACATGGATGAAACTTGAAGACATAATGCTGAGCGAAATAAGCCAGGCACAAAAAGAGAAATATTATATGCTACCACTAATGTGAACTTTGAAAAATGTAAAATGAGTGGTTTATAATGTAGAATGTAGAGGAACCTGCGATAGAGAGCAATTAAGGAAGGGGGAACAATAATCCAACAAGAACAGATAAGCTATCATGGGTAAATTTAACATTCTGGGAATGCCCAGGAATGACTAGGGTCTGTTAATTTCTGATGGGTATAGTAAGAAGAAGTTCACAGAAATGTTGTTATATTAGGTTACTTTCTTGGGGTAGAGTAGGAACATGTTGGAAGTAAAGTAGTTATCTTAGGTTAGTTGTCTTTTTCTTACTCTCTTGTTATGGTCTCTTTGAAATGTTCTTTTATTGTATGTTTTTTAATTTTTTTTTTAAATTTTTTTTATTTTTCATACAGTTGATTTAAAAAAAGTTTAAAAACAAGAGAAAGGGATGAGCTGAAGTCTTCAAATTTAAAACTTAAATTCTGTATGACAGATGTAAAGGTTTCTATGTGTGCCCTAAAGAAAATCTTATTTCTTGTGGCTGCTGACTTGAGATTTCTGAAAATCAGATACAGACTCTCATTGTGTGAGTAGCAGATTTGCAATGTAAACTAAAATCTGAACCTCTCAGGGTGTCTGCTGTTAAAGTAAAGGCATTGATTAGAAAAGAATGGGATCCTGAAACTTGGGATGTGGACATATGGATTGATAATGGCACTGAGGACATTGGAACCCTGGATTCTGCTGAGTCATTGTTAGATTTACCTGCGGAGGGCATCCTGAGGAAACAGCCCCCCAAACTCCAGTACACCCTGAGTAAACAGCTTCCCCACCTCCAGTCTTCCCTAAGGAGCTTTCCATCTGACCTCTACTTAAAGAAATTAACCCTTCAGTGCCTGCTAATCCTGTAATCACCCCACCCTGAGGAAGTAGCTCTCACTCCTCTGGAGAGATTTATCCTGTTTTAAGAGATGAAACTGCAACAGAATGTCCTGAGGTAAATGACTTGAGGGATAATTCTAATTATTTTCATGAACCACCCCCACTACCAGTCTTTGTGTCAAGAGCTATAGCTAGACTAAATTCCCAACAGGCCCTGAAAGGTGAGGTAAAAACTGTGACCCATGAGGAAGAATGCTATACTCCAAAAGAACTGTATGAGTTTTCCAACTTATACAGACAGAAACCAGGGGAATATGTGTGGGAATGGGTATTGAATGTGTGGGATATTGGTGGAAGGAGTATAAGGTTGGATCAGGCTGAATTTACTGATATGGGACCACTAAGCAAAGATGATGAATTCCATGTTTTAGCTCAAGGAGTTATAAAGGGCATTAACAGTTTGTTTGGGCAGTTGGCTGAAACATGGATCAAAAGGTGGCCAGAATTACCAGAGGTTGAAATGCCAGAACTGCCCTGGTGTAATGTAGAGGAAAGGATTCAAAGGCTTAGAGAGATTATGATGTTAGAGTGGATTTATCATAGAAGCCCTGCTCACACATCCCTGGAATGTCCAGAAGACACAACTTTTACCAGGACTGTGAGGAATAAATTTGTGAGACTAGCTGCATCAACCCTAAAGAGCTCTGAGTCACCCTTCTCTGTAGGTCAGGTATTACTGTAGGAACTGCTGTCACTGAGATGGTATCCTAAAAAACAATGAAGATAATGAGATCCCGAGTTAGCAGAAGCCAAGTGGCTGCAGTGAATCACCACAGACAAGGTGGGCATGGCTACCATAATGGAAAACAGGCTCAAAGCAGCCATCAAAATAATCTGACTCACAGAGAGTTATGGCACTAGCTAGTAGATCATGGAGTACCAAGTAGTAAAAGAGATGGGCAATCAATTAAATTCTTGTTTTAACTATATAAGCAGAAGAATTCTAGGTCAAGTGAACAAAAGTCTACCTTGAATTACAAAAACAGAGTCATGTCCCCTTAATCAATTCCCATACTTGAGAGTTTACAGCTCCAGAGCCCCTTGAATGAGGGGAAGGCCATGTACACTTGGGGAAGGACCTTGTTTTATTGCCAACAATTTATACTGTTAATCTTCCTCCCAGCCTTCCCCAGGGGGACCTCTGGCCTTTTACCAGGGTAACTGTGCATTGGGGAAAAGGAAATGATCAGATATTTTATGGAATATTAGACACTGGTTCAGAAGTGACATTAATTCCAGGAGAACCAAAATGTCACTCTGGTTCACCAGAGTTGGGGCTTATGAAGGTCAGGTAATCAATGGCATTTTAGCTCAGGTCCATCTCACAGTAGGTCCAGTGGGTCCCTGGACCAATTCTGTGGTTATATCCCCAGTGCCAGAATGCATAACTGGAATAGACATACTCAGCAATTGGCAGAATCCTCACCTTGGTTCTCTGCTCATGGATTGAGGGTTATTATGGTGGGAAAGGCCAAGTGGAAGCCACTAGAACTGCCCTGCCTAGCAAAATAGTAAACCAGAAGCAGTACCAGATTCCTGGGGGGATTGCAGAGATTAATGCTACTCTTAAGGACTTGAAGGATGCAGGGATCGTGATTTCCACCACATTCCCATTCAACTCTCCTCTTTGGCCAGTGCAGAAAACAGTTGGGCCTTGGGGGATGACAGTGGATTATTATAAGCTTAACCAGGTGGTGACTCCAATTGCAACTGCTGTTCCAGATGTGGTTTCATTTCTTGTGCAAATCAACACATCCCCTGGTACCTGGTATGCAGCTATTGGTCTGGGAAATGCTTTTTTCTCAATAGCCATTAGTAAGGACCACCAGAAGCAGTTTGCATTCAGCTGGCATGGCCAGCAGTTTACATTCACTGTGGTATCTCAGGGTTATATCAAATCTCCAGCCCTATGTCATAATATTGTCCACAGGGATCTTGATCTTTTCTCCCTCCCCCAAGATATCACATTGGTCCATTATATTGATGATATGTTTATTGGACCTAGTGAGCAAGAAGTAGCAACTACTCAGATTTGTTGGCAAGGTATTTGTGTGGCAGGGAATGGGAGATAAATCCAACAAAAATACAGGGCCTCCCACCTCAGTAAAATTTCTAGGTGTCCAGTGGTGTGGGGCCTGTCAAGATATCCCTTCTAAGGTGAAGGATAAGTTATTAAATCTGGCCCCTTCTATGACCAAATAAAAAGCACAATGCTTAGTGGGCCTCTTTGGATTTTGGGGACAATATATTCCTCATTTGGATGTGCTACTCTGGCCCATTTATCAAGTGACCAGAAAATATTCTAGTTTTGAGTGTGTACCAGAACAAGATGAGGCTCTGTGAGAGATCCAGGCTTCTGTGGAAGCTGCTCTACCACTTGAACCATATAATTCAGCTGACCCAGTGGTATTGGAAGTGTCAGCAAAGAGAGATGCTGTTTGGAGCATTTTTCAGGCTCCTATATGAAAATCACAACACAGACCCTTAAGATTTTGAAGTAAAGCTTTACTGTCATCTGCAGATATCTACTCTCCATTTGAGAAACAGCTGTTGGCCTGCTACTGGGCCTTAGTAGAGACAGAATTCTTAACAATAGGCCTCCAATTTCACATGAGATCTGAGTTGCCTATCGTGAGATGGGTGTTGTCCAACCCACCAAGCCATAAAGTCAGGTGTGCACAGCAGCACTCCATCATAAAATGGAAATGGTATATATGACTTAGAGTTGAGTGAGTCCTGAAGGCACAAGTAAGTTACGTGAGGAAGTGGCCCAAATGCCCATGTCCCCCACTTCTTCCACATTACCTTCTCTTTCCCAGCCCCTAGCTATGGAATCTTTGGGAGTACCTCACAATCAGTTGGCTGAGGTAGAGAAAACTCAGGCCTGGTTTACAGATGGTTATGAATGGTATGTGGGCACCACCCAAAAGTGGACAGCTGCAGCACTGCAGCCTCATTCTTTGATGTCCCTGAAGGACAGTGGTGAGGGGACATCCTCACAGTTGGCAGAACTTTGAGCACTGCATCCGGTTGTTCACTTTGCTTGGAAGAACTAGCCAGAGGTGCATTTGTATACTGATTCATGGGCTGTTGCTAATGGTGTGGCTGGATTGTCATGGACTTGTAAGCAACATGATTGGAAGTTTGGTGACAAAGATATCTGGGGAAGGGGTATCTAGATGGGCTTTTACGAGTGGCCAAAAAACATGAAGAAGATATTTGTGTCCCATGAGAATGCTCACCAGAGGGTGACTTCAGCAGAAGATTTTAATAACTAAGTGGATAAAATGACACATTTTGTGGATACCAATCAGCCTCTTTCCCCAGCTACTCCTGTCATTGCCCAATAGGCTCATGAACAAAGTAGTCATAGTGGTAGGGATGGAGGTTATGCATGGGCTCAGCAACATGGACTTCCACTCACCAAGGCTGACCTGGCCACAGCCACTGCTGAGTGTCCAATCTGCCAGCAGCAGAGACCCACACTCAGTCCCCAATATGGCACCATTCCCCAAAGTGATCAGCCTTCTACCTGGTGGCAGGGTGATTACATTTGACCACTTCCATCATGGAAGGGGCAGTGATTTGTTCTTACTGGAAGAGACAGATACTCCAAATATGGGTTTGCCTTCCTTGCACAAAATGCTTCTGTCAAACCTTCCATCTATGGATTTACAGAATTCCTTATCCACAATCATGGTATTCCACACAGCATTGCTTCTGACCAAGGAACCCACTTCACAGCAAATGAGGTGAGGGAATGGGCACTTGCTCATGGAATTCCCTAGTCTTATCATGTTCCCCATCATCCAGAGGCAGCTGGGTTGATAGAACAGTGGAATGGCCTGTTGAAGGCTCAACTATGGCACCAACTATGTGACAATACCTTGCAGGGCTGGGGCAGTGTTCTCCAGGAGGCTGTGTATGCTCTGAATTTGTGTCCACTCTATGGTGCTGTTTCTCCCATAGCCAGGATTCATGGGTCCAAGTATCAAGGGGTGGAAACAGGAGTAGCACCACTCACTATCACTCCTAGTGATCCACTAGGGAAATTTTTGCTTCCTGTCCCTGCAAGCTTAAGCTCTGCTGGTCTACAAGTCTTGGTTCCAAAAGGAGGAGTGCTTCCACCAGGAAACACAATAATCCCATTGAACTGGAAGTTAAGACTGCCACCTGGCCACTTTGGGCTTCTTACATCTCTGAATCACCAGGCAAGGAAGGGGATTACTGTACTGGTTGGGGTGATTGATCCTGACTATCAAGCAGAAATAGCACTGTAATTACACAATGAAGTAAAGAAGTGTTTTCCTGGAATACAGGAGATTGCCTAGGGCATCTCTTAGTACTACCATGTCCTGTGATTAAAGTCAATGGAAAACTGCAACAACCGAATCCAGGCAGGACTACCAGTGGCCAAGAAACTTCAAAGAAACGGCCAGCTGAAGTGCTTGCTGAGGGTAAAGGGAACATGGAATGGGTACTGGAAGAAGGCAGTGATAAATACGAACTATGGCCACATGATCAGTTACAGAAACGAGGACTATGATGGTATGAATAGTTCCTCCTTGTTTTGTTATGATTATGTCTGTATTTCTCTGTAAAGGAAAAACCTTTTTTTTCCTTCTCTGTCTTATCACCTTATCATATGACATAAGCTGTGTTGTTCATTTTTCTGTATTTAAGCTAAAGTAAATATATTTTGAGAGTTAATGTCACCCATGGACTTGCACCTTATTCTGGAGAGATTTCATGCATTCCCAATTGTACACTGCACAGCACAGTGTTGTTAGTTGAAATATATATCTGTTATTGTTCTCTACTTGAAAATAAAGTATGTTTTTAGTTGATGTGTATAACTGCCAAGTTGACAAGGGGTGGATTATGATGGTTAGGTTCATGCGTCAACTTGGCCAGGTGATGGTATGCAGCTGTCTGGTCAAGCAAGCACTGGCCTAACCTTTGCTGTGAGGATGTTTTTGGTTGGCTTCTAAACCAATAGGCTGGTTTATTATATCATCAGTCAATTGGCTGCAACTGTGACTGATGATGTCAATGAAGGGTGTGTCTTCCACAATGAGGAGTGCAGTTAGATGTATTTAATCCAATCAATCAGTTGAAGACTTTTAAGCAAGACTTACAGAGGACCTTCACTTCTTTGACTGACCAGCAAAGCATTTCCTGAGGAGTTTCCAGTACATTTCCTGAGGAGTTAATCAAACACATTCATCGAAGTTGCCAGTTTTTTTTTCTTAAGGGGTTCATTAAACATATTCACTGGAGTTACCAGTTTACTGCCTGCCTTATGGAATTTGAACTCGTGCATACCCACAGTTGCATTAGACACTTTTATAAATCTTATATTCATAGATATTGCTCATTGATACATCATCCAATTTTCAATACCTTGCAATGTTGATATTCACTTGTTCTACCTCATGTAAATTTTTTCTTTTATTTCTACATTTAGTCACCATCATTCTACATTCTGGTTTATGGTAAGTTATACAGTCCCAGTTTATAGCATCTATCTTTCTTTCTTGTTGAATATATGTCAAGCTTCCCTCATTAAACCATATTTATGCTCAGTTTTGTTCTTTATACTACAATTGCATAGTATTGTGCTTTCCATTTCCAGATCTTAACACACAGTCCTGTTAAGCTCTCTGTGCTCCTTCAACATCAAATGCCCAATATATGCCTTCTTTCTACCTCCTGGTAACTTGCATTCTTAAATTTAACTCTGAGTTTGTTCATTATAGTTAGTTCATATTAGTGAGACCATACAGTATTTGTCCTTTAGTTTCTGACTAATTTCACTCAGCATAATGTCCTCAAGGTTCACCCACATTGTTGCATGTGTAATGAATTTATTCTGACTTAGAGCTGCTTAGTATTCCATTATATGTTTATACCACAGTTTGTTTATCCACTCATCCATTGATCAACATTTTGGCTGTTTTCTTCTCTTGGCAACCATGAATAATGCTGCTCTAAACATCAGTATACAAATGTCTTTTCTTTTCCCAGCCTTCAGTTCCTCTGAGAACCCAATAATGGGATTGCTGAACTTTAAGTTAATTCTATACTTAGTTTCCTAAGGAAATGCAAAAAGACCTTTCAGAGCAATTGCACCATTTTACATTTCCACCAACAGTGAATAAGTGCACCTCTTTCTCCACATCCTCTCCAAAACTTGTAGTTCACATTTTATTTTTATAATGTCCATTCAAGTAGGTGTGAGAAGATACCTCACTGTGGTTTTGATTTACATGTCCCTAATGGATATTGAAGTTCAGCAGCTGTTCATCTGTTTTTGAGTCATTTGTATTTCCTCTTCAGAAAAGGTTCTGTCCAGATTTTTTGCCATTTTTAAATTGGGTTGTGTGACTTTGCTGTTGAGTTTTAGGGTCTCTTTGTACATTCAGATAATAAACTATAATCTGATATGTGGGTTCCAAACATCGTCTCCCATTTCATAGGCTGCCTTTTTATTTTCCTAACAAATTTCCTTGATGTGCAAAATATTCAATTGTGATGAAATCCCGTTTATCTATTTCTTCTTCCATTGCTTGAACTTTGGGCATAAGGTCTAGGAAATCATCTTCTATCATGAGATCTTTAAAGTATTTCCTGCATTTTTCTTCTAAAGGTTTTATGGTTAGCTGTAATGTGTAGGTCTTTGATCCATTTTGAATTAAATTTTTATAAGGTATGAAATAGAGGTCTTCTTTCATTCTTCAGGATATGAATATACAGTTCTCCAAGCACCAATTGTATACAGTTCTCCAAGCATAATGTATTGAAGAGTCAGCTCTATCCCCATTGAGATGACATGACAGCTTAATCAAAGATGAATTGTTAAAGGATGTAGGGCAAGATGATGGTGTAGGAAGGTGTGGAATTCAGTTAGCCTTCTAGAGCAGCTAGTAACTCTCTGGACCAACTATTTGGGGAAGTTAATGAATGGACATATATCATACACCAGTCTGGAATGTGTAGACATGCCAAGACCAGAGGATATAAGTATAACAAAAATGTCCCAACTGTGGATGTGGGTGCCCTTACCCACTGGCATGGCAGGGTGATATGGAACTTTTCCCTTTGAGAAAAAGAAGTCTTTTTTTTTACTAGGATCAAGGGAAGATAGCTCAACCAAGCTCCATTCCTGGATTTCATTAGCAAATTTCAACAACAGAATAAAAGCTACAAGCATAGGTAAACCTGTACCAAGCAGAAGAATGCTGTGTTCTCTCCCAACATATAGGAGATTGAGCTATTTGAAATAAAATAAAAATATGAAACAGAGGGTATTGGAGTCATCTGAGCTCAGAATAATAGAAAATGGTTGTGCCCCAAGAAAAGGAGCACTTAGAGCCAGGTACAAGCTCTGTATATTGACTGGCAAAATTGAGGACTTGGGGCTGGCCCTGAAAAGGGGATTCTTTTTTCTGAACTCTTCTATGTATCTCATTAGAGAAAGCCTCAGACATTTTCAGTTGTCAGCTATGACCCAGGCAAGAATGGAGTTAATATAGGTCTGAGGGAAAAAATAAGGTCAAGAAGGTGATTCCCTAAAGTGTGTATCTTCCCCCAAGAAAAGAGGGGGATGTAAACTCAAGTGACAGCCCTGTTTCAAAGAATTCAGAACATTGTGGCTGAAAAAATTAAAAAAGAAACATCTTAAGCATGAATGTAACTCCACCTCCATCTCAGCCATGCCTCTGCCAGGTACAGTGTCTTCTAAGAGTTAATGGCACAACTCTTTAGGCCTTTGGGGAGCTGTAGGCTGAGAAATGCTACCTGCTGGGCATGAGAAAAAAAGGACAAAATCTAGGGGACTCACAGAAAAGTCTGACAACCTGCTTGGTCTTAATGTTAGCAAAAAATCATGGCAATTACACACTCCTCTTGACACCTGGGCCTGTCTGGTCTGGGAAAATCTGATTGGGCTTGATCATGTATGGGTGGATCCTCCCTCAAAACAATAAAAGTGTTCCACATGGGCAGGGCAAGAATGAGAATAACAAGAATACTGAGCAGTTAAACAGAAGCTATGCTGGAGGTCTGGAATAATTTGAAATGAAAGCCAAAGATCAGATAAAGAACAAAGCCAACTAATAAGAAAACCCTAGATAAATGAGTGAAAAAGACTTCTAGAGTAAACTAATCAAGGAAAGTGGATGCCAAGATACAAAGAAAAACTATGTCACCATAGGGTAAATGATGTTATGGTCCAGTCACAGTTAAAAAACTAAACCCTTCAAATGAGAATCAGGAGTTGAAACAACTAATTGGATATCCAAAAAAAAAAGAAAAAAAAAAAAAGAAAAAAGAAAAAAACAAGCTAAATTAATTAAAAATCAAATCAATGAACTGAGGAAAGATATGGCAAAAGACATGAAGAATATATAGAAGAAATTGGGCAAACATGAGGAAGAACTTGAAAAATGAATGGCAGAATGGATGGGAGAAGGACCATACAGATGACAAACTGAAGAAGAGAGATACAGGATAGGAGAACTCCATTCTGAGCTAGCAGGTCCTCTACCCTCTTCCTCGCTCTGCTCATGCAGCATGGAAGGAACACAGAACCTACAGTTGGGATTCCCATATCACCTCCCACCAGGGACACAAAATATAAAATTGATCACAGCTCTGAGAAAGATCCCCATCATTTGGAGATAATGGGGATGTAGGAGGACATTTCAAGGCCAAGATCAGTGAAGGACAAAGATTATGAGAAAACATGGGCAGAGACTCTTTGCAACCCTAGATCTGAAAGCCCTTTCCCCACC
The DNA here is from genome assembly GCF_015220235.1 of Choloepus didactylus. Lineage (NCBI taxonomy): Eukaryota > Metazoa > Chordata > Mammalia > Pilosa > Megalonychidae > Choloepus > Choloepus didactylus. The sequence goes on from NW_023637606.1 coordinate 6,671,109, forward strand.
ATTGAGAAACATTGTAGCTGGTGGTTCTTGCCTGAGGGATGGCTGAAAACTGACAGCTGGGAGAGTCTTCTGTAGCAAGAAGTGTAGGGAACACAGCTCAACATTTTCTCAGACTTTTCCCAGCAAAGTGAGGTGCAGAAACCCCATAGCGTCAGCCAAATCCAGTCAGAAGGGGGCACCAAGAGGCAATTCATCCTGAACAAATCAGACTCAGCTGGGATCTAAGAGGTAATTCAGCCCCACTCAGCCAGATGAAGTTGGGCTTTGAGAGGTAATTCAGCCCCCACCCAGCCAGTCTTAGCTGGACTTCAAAGGTAATTCAGCCTTGCCTGTTCAGAAACATCCTCAGATCCAGAAGGTAAACACCTTCTGAGCCTGGTTAAGTCACCAAACAGCACCATCTGCTGGGCAGACTGGAAAGTGCAAGGGAATTTTAGGACTTCACAGAACCTTTTCAGACCTTATTCCAGGCCCACCAGAGCTGGTAGATACCCCTTGAACAGGAAACCAACCCTGTTTAACTGGAGAAATATGGACAAGCCAAAAGTTAAAGCAGTGCATTCAAACAAACCAAGGACTTGCTGGCTGGTATAAAACATAACACAACTGAGAGCCAGCAGACTTGCTGTACTCATACACAAAGAACATGCTGCAGTACTTATTACCTACCACTCTCCCTGAAATGTAGGCTGATATAGGCACCTAGTTTTAGGGGGACAGTGGGAGGTAGAGTTAATCTGCCAACTTGCCAGTGAGAGAAACATATAGGCAAATTATGATCCATAATAACAATAGCTAAATAATTCTAATCAGCTGAACAGTAGCTATGTTAGCAGTCTAGAATAAGTTGAATTGAATTCCAAAGAACAGATAAAGAACAGAGCCAAGCAACTTTTACTTTTGGAAACCTAACCTAAAAGTGTGGAAACAACCTCTGTAATAAATTAATCAAGGGAAACAGATGCCTAGAAAACAACAAAAAATTATGAATCACACAAGGAAAAATGAAGATATGGCCTAAAGGAACAAACTGACACTTAAGTGATATACAGGAGTTGAAACAGTTAATTAAAATGTTGAAACAAACATGCTAAATTAATTCAAAAATCAAATCAGTGAGCTGAGTGAAGATAAGGCAAAAGAGATGAAAAATGTAAAGAAGACAATGGGTGAACATGAAGAACTTGAAAGTTTAAAAAACAAACAGCAGAACTTAAGGGAATGAAAGGCATAAGAGAAGAGAAGAAATGCAAAATGGATACTGACAACAACATATTTGAAGAAGTGGAATAAAGGAATAGTGAACTAGAGAAAAGAACATCTGAAATCCTACATACAAAGAAACAGATAGAGAAAAGAATGGAAAAATATGAGAAGAGACTCAGGGAGTTGAATGAAAAATGAAGTCCATGAATAAATTTGCCATGGATGTCCCAGAATGGGAGGTGAAGGGAAAAGGGGCAGAAAGAACAATGGAGGAAAATTTCCCATCCTTATGAGAGTAATAAAATTATAGATGCAAAAGCACAGCATACCCCAAATTCAATAGACCCAAATAGACTGAGTGCAAGATACTTACTAATCAGATTATCAAATGTCAGAGACAAAGAGAAAAATCTGAGAGCAGCAAAAGAAAAGTGATCAACCACATATAAGGGAAGCTTGAAGAGACTATGTGCAGATTTCTCAGCAGAAACTAGGGAGGCAAGAAGACAGTGGTGTATGTAAGATGCTGAAAGAGTGAAACTGCCAACCAAGGATTCTATATCCAGCAAAACTGTCCCTCAAAAATGAGAGAGAGTTTTAAATATTTTCAGACAAACAGACACTCAGAGAGCTTGTGAACAAGGGGCTTGCTGTACAAGAAATTCTAAAGTGAGTTCTACAGGCTGATAGGAAAAGATGAGAGGGAGAGAGAGCTTTGGATAAAAGTGTAGAAAAGAAGACCATCAAAAAGCATAAAACTAAACAGAAAAAAAGACATAGAACATATAAAATCCAAAACAATGGTAGAAGAAATTATTGTCCTTACTGTAATAACATTAATTGTTAATGGATTAAATTCCCCAATAAAAAGACAAAAAACTGGCAGAATGGATTAAAAATAGAGACAATGACATGTAATCTACAAGAGACTCACTTTAGACACAAGTACAAAAATAGGTTAAAAATGAAAATTTGGAAAAAGATATTCCATGCAAACAAGAAAAAGCAAGGGTAGCTATACAAATCAGACTTCAAATGTAAAACAATTAGAAGTGACAAAGAAAGACACAATATATTAATAAAAGGAAAAATTCATCAATAGGACATAGCAATCATGCATATTTATGCAATGAGCCAGAGCACACCAAAATACATGAGGCTTAATTTGACAGCAATGAAGGGAGATGTAGACACCTCTACAATAATAGTTGGATAATTCAATGCATTGCTCTCATCAATGCATAGAATATCTAGAAAGAGAATCAATAAGAAAACAGATTTTGAATACTACAATAAATGAACTAGACTTCGATATTTGTAGAATACTACACCACACAACAGCAGATTACACATTTTTCTCAAGTGCAAATGGATCATTGTTCAGGATACACCACATGTTGGGTCACAAAACAAGTCACAATAAATTTTAAAATGTTGATATTATGCAAAAAACTTCTAAGACCATAATGGAATGAAGTTAGAAATCAATAAATGGGGAAGCCAGAAAATTCACAAATACATGGAAGCTAAACAACACACAATTAAACAACCAGTGGGTCAAGGAAAGAATTTAAAAAATTTTATAAATAACTTGAGGCAAATGATAATTAAAATACAACATATCATAACTTATAAGATGCAACAAAAGTAGTGCTGATGGTGACCTAGGATGTTTCTATCCAACCTCTCTTCCCTCTCTATTTCACTCAGAGGCAGACTTACATCGCAATCCAATGGCTCTGCTTATCTTTTCTGGCTCCCACTCCATTTCCTCTCACTGTTGTTTTTCTAATAAAATTCTTGCACATTAATTCCACCATAGTGTCTGCTCTAGAGGTATCAGGGCTCTCTCCCCTTTTCTACAAAAGAGGTCTTATTGCGTGTAATCTTTCCCTCCTCTTTTCCTCATTTCAGACTTTCCCCAACTGTTTTTAAAAAAATCAACCTTTTTCTTTGCTATTTGATTTTTCTCTAGAGAATTTCTGGAAATAATTAAAGTCTTAAGTGTGAAAAGCACCTTAATTAAACTTTGTTCATGCTGTTGGAATTTATTAAAATTTTATTCTTTTGGAAAAAAAAAAAAAAAAAATAGTGCTGAGAGGAAAATGCAACCCCCTAAATGCCTATATTAAAAAAGAAGAAAGAGGAAATATCAAGGAATTAACTGTTCACCTGGAGGAAATTGAAAAAAATCAGCAAACTAATCCTAAAGCAATCAGAAGGAATGAAAGTTTAAATATTAGTGCAAAAGTAAATGAAATTGAGAACATGAAAACTATAGATAGAATCAACAAAAACAGAAGATGGTCCTGATAAAATCAATAAAATCCATGGACACTTAACCAGGCTAAAAAAGACATAGAGATGACACCAATAAATCACAAATCAGAAAGAGGACATAACAACTGATCTCACAGAGAAAAAGGAGATACTGAGAGGATACTATGAACAACTATATGCCCATAAACTAGAAAACTTGTATAAAATGGAAAACTTCTAGAAAAGCATGAACAACACATATTGACCTGAGAAGAAATAGACAACCTCAGCAAACAAATTACAAGTTAAGCTACTGAATCAGAAACAAAATGCTCCCCTAAAATTAAGTCCAAGACTAAGTGGCTTGACATGTGAATTCTACATAGCCTTCAAGAAAGGTAGTGCTAATCCTCCTCAAACTTTCAAAAAATTTGAAGAGAAAGGAAATCTACCTAGCTTATTCTATGAAGCCAATATCAACTTAATACCAAAGCCAGCCAATGATCCTACAAGAAAGAAAATTATAGACAAAACTATGCAATGAATATGATGCAAAAATCCTCAACAAAATACTTGCAGATCATATCCAGCAGCACATTGAAAGAATTATTCACTATGACCATGTGGTGTTTATTCTAGTTATGCAAATTTGACTCAACAGAAGAAATTCAATTAATGTAATAAACATCAATAAATCAAAGTGGAAAAACCACATGAGCATCACAATCAATGCTGAAAATGCATTTTACAAAATTCAACATCCTTTTTTTGATGAAAACACTCAAAATGTTAGGAATAGAAGGGACCTTCTTCAATATAACATCAATATATTAAAAGAAACCACAACTAACATCATACTCAATTGGCAAAGACTGAAAGCTTTACCTCTAATATCAGGAAGAAGAACAAGGATTCCCACTGTCATCATTGTTATTCAATGTTGTGCTGGAAATTCTTGCTAAAGATATTAGACAAGATAAACAAATAAAAGTCTTTCAAATTAGAAAGGAAAAAGTAAAATTTTCACTGTTTGTGGGTAACAAGTAGAAAATACTGAAGTATCTATAGCAAAGCTATGAAAACATATAAACTATACAGCAAAATGACAGGGTAAATGATCAATATGCAAAAATCAGCAGTATTTCTATACACTAGTAAGGAAAAATCTGAGAAGGAAATCAAGGAAAAATTCTATTTACAATAGCAACAAAAAGAATCAAATATTTAGGAATAAATTAACCAAGGACATAAAAGACCTATACATAGAAAATGACAAGAAATTGCTAAAGGAATCACAGAAGACCTAAATAAATAGAAGGACATACCATGTTCATGGATTGAAAGACAAAATATAGCTAAGATATCAATTTTACCTAAATTGATTTATGGATTCAATGCAATACCAATTAAAACCCCAACAACTTATTATGCAGAAAAAGAAAAGAATATAACCAAATTTATTTGTAAGGTAGGGGATCCCAAATAGCCAAAAATATCTTAAGAAAGAGGAATGATATGGAAGATCTCACTTTACCTGACTTTAAACGTATTACCAAGTGCAATGGTCAAAATAGCATGGTTCTGGCATAAAGATAGATATACTGATGAATGGAATTGAATTCAGTGTCCAGAAATATATCCTGTTATCTAAGGATGGTTGATCTTTGATAAGATGGTCAAGTCATCTCAATTTTCACAGAGAAACCTCATCATCAAATGGATCTTGGAGAACTGTATATCCATACCCAGAAAAGAACCCCTATCTCACATATTATACCAAAATTAACTCAAAATGGGTCAAAGACCTAAATAATAGATCTAAGACCATAAAATGTTCAGAAGAATATGTAGGAAAATATCTTAAAGATCTTGTGATAGGAGGTTGTTTCCTCAACAATACAAAGTGCAAGCAGTGAAAGAAGAAATAGAATAATGGGATCTTCTCAGAATTAAAATTTTGTGCATTGGTGGACTTTGCCAGAAAAGCAAAAGGGCTGCTGTGATGGTTAGGTTCATGTGTCAACTTGGCCAAGTGATGGTACCCAGGTGTCTGGTCAAGCAAGCACTGGCCTAACCATTGCTTTGAGGATGTTTATGGCTGGTTAATAAGCCAACCGGCTGGTTTATTAAATCAGTCAATTGGCTGCAGCTGTAACTGATGACATCAATGAAGGGTGTGTCTTCCACAATAAAAGAATGCAGTCAGCTGGATTTAATCCAATCAGTTGAAGAATTTTAAGTGAGACAGATAGATGACCTTTGCTTCTTCTTTGGCTGACCAGCAAAGCATTTCCTGAGGAGTTCATTGAAGCTGCCAGTTCATTTCCTGAGGAGTTCATCAAACATCTTCATTGGAGTTGCCAGTTTGCTGCCTGCCCTATGGAATTTGGATTCATGCATACCCACAGTTGCATGAGACACTTTTATCAATCTTATATTTATAGATAGCTCTTGTTGATTCTGTTTCATTAGAGAACTCTAATACAAGTTGGTACTGAGAGTGGGGTTTCTGTCTGTATAAGTTGGAAAACTCATACAGCAACCTACGCAGTGGGAGACAATATTTGGAAACCACTTATTAAATAAAGTTTAATATTCAGAATATATGAAGATATCCCAGGACTTAAAGAAAAGGAAAACAACCAAAATAAGAAATGGGCACAAGATGGACACTTTTTCGAAGAGAAAATATGAATTTCTCAAAAATATATGAATGGATGCTCAATTTCATTGGCTATTAGGTAAATGCAAATAAAAACCCCAATGAGATATAATCTCACAGCTACCAGAATGCCTATTATCAAAAAATAGAAAATTACATGTGCTGGAGAGGATTTGGAGAAAGAGGCAGAATTATTCACTTTTGGTGGGAATGGATAATGGTACAATCACTCTGGAAGAGAGTGTGGTGGTACAGAGTTGCTTTACAATCAATCAATCCTATTGCTAGGTATATGTTTGGAAGAACTGAAGGCAAGGGCATGAATGGATATTTGCACAGCAATGTTTGTAGTGGCTTTATTCACAATTCTGAAGAGATGGAAACAGCCAAAATAATTATCAATGGACAAGTGGATAAAAAAACTATGGTATATACATATGATATAATATTTTGCAGCTGAAAGATGGAGTAAAGTCATGAAGCATATCAAAACTTGGATGAACCTTGATGATTATGCTGAGTGAAATTAGCCAGAAACAAAAGGAAAAATACTCTATGGTCTCACTAATATGAACCAACACTAATGAGCAAACTTTGAGAGTTCAAGTTGAAAACACAGGTTATAAGGATGTAGAAAGAGGGTAGAGATAAGGCATTTGAAGCTGAAGGTTTATAGACTGTTCAACAGGATTGATCATATAGATCCAGAAATAGCACAATACTGTGTGATGGTAGGACAATATTGTAAGTACACTGAACAAAGACGAATGTGAGTATGGTTGAAAGAGGAAGGCTAGGGAATGTAGGACACCAGAAGGAAATATAGAAGATAAAGATTGGGAATGTATAACTTAGTGAAACCTACAGTGGTCAGTGATGGTGATTAAATGTGAAAATATTAAAATGTTTTTACATGAGGGAGAACAAATGAATGTCAACTATGCAAGGTGTGGAGAAAGGGGTGGTATATGGAAAAAAACAATCAAAGCAAACTAGCAACTATAGTTAACCTTAACATTGTAATATGCCTCCACTAATTGTAACAAAGGCAATATGCAAAAGCCAAATGTCTGTAAGAGGGATATATATGTGAAGGTATGGTATTCTGGTGGTGGTGTTACCTGAATTTTTAATGTATGCTTTTATTTTTATTTTTTCTTTTACATTTTTATTCATCATTTTTTTTTCTTAATTTCCTTTTTATTTTTTTCTCCTCTCCCTCTTTCTTTGTGGAAGAAAAGGGAATGTCCACATATACATTGTGGTAGTGAATGTATAACTAGGTGATTATATAAACAACTAATTGTTTAATTAGGATGGAATGTTAAAAAATAAACAGAAGGGTACAAGTGCTGTAGAAATGTGGAGAGAGGGAAGTACCTGATCACAACTGGTGGAGAATTAGAAAGGTGCAGCCTTTCTGGTGGGCAGTGTGGTGTTTCCACAGGAATGTAAGAGGATGCCATATGATCCTGCAACCCCATTATCAAGTACACACTTGGAAGAAATGAAAGCAGGATCATGACTACACACTTTCACACTGAAAGTTTTGGTGGCAATATTCATGATCCACAATGGATGGGGTAGCCTAAACATACATCATCTGATAAAGTGAATTGTGAACTGTGGTTTATACATACAACAGAATATTGAGCAGCTGCAAGAAGAAATGAAGGTGTGAGGTACATAACCAGGTAAATGGACCTTAAGAATAGTACATTAAGTGAAATAAGGCAGAAATGAAAAGAAAGACATTATAAGACCTCACTAATATGGACTAAATATAATGTGCAGACTCTGAGAAATGAATCTGAGAGCATAGTATATCATGGGAAGGCTTATTGTAATGGTTCTTAAAGAAGTTACATCTATTCGTGAGTTGTAAAGGGTATTTCTAGATTCTAAGATGCTGAGCTCTTTTTGTAAAACCTGGTCAGTTCCTGGACCATTGGGTGTCTGTGTGACACTGGAGATTCGGAACCAGATTTCAGCAGCTATAAATGTCAACAATACCCCATACAACAGCTGCTAAAGAAGCTGAAAAAGAGATCAGATTTCAACTACAGAAATGAACAAAAGTGAATTGTTTAGGACTAATTTAAATCAGACAAAAGTAAAGGATAATTTGAAAATGTTTTAAAAATTCAAATTCTGTGTGATACCAAAGGAAGAGATATTTATTTCTTTCAAAATCTATTTATTCTGTAGGACACTATATAATTTAACTTCTATGTTCAGTTTATTCAAATCTCTTAATTACATGGAACATTAAATATGGATTGAGATCTGGTTTGCTTTTACAGGTTAGTGTGAATCCTTGATGCATCCCAGAGTAATTTGGGCAGATGAAAAAAGTATTTTAAATGCCCCATTGAGGGACTGGAAGAAAATGTGTAGATATTAAATTTACCCAGTTGGGGAATTCCAAATATTCTCACAAACCTTGGGCACTACAAATGTTGTAGGCCAAACCCCCAAACTTGGGACTTGCCCTTATACCTGTTACTGTAAAGGGGAGGCTAAGCCTACTTATAATTGTGCTTAATATTCACCTCCAGGAAACCTCTTTTGTTGCTTAGATGTGGCCTAAGTCAACTTCTTAGATGGACTCACTGCTCTCCTCACCACATGAGACATGACTCTCTGGAATGGGTCTGGTCCCAATATCATGGAATTAAGAAAGCCTTGTTGACCAAAAGTGGAAGAGAAATGAAAAAGGATTCAGTGAGTGAGTGATTTCAAATAGAGTCAAGAAGTCATTCTGGAGGTTATTCTTATGCACTATATAGATAACCTTCTTGTAGTTTTAGTGAATTAGAATAGCTAGAAGGATATACTTGAAACTGTTGAACTGCAATCCAGTAGCCTTTGACTCTTGAAGACAAGTGTATAACTATGTTGCTTATATAGTGTGATTGTGTGATTGTGAAAACCTTGTAGCTCACACTCCATTCATCCAGTGTATGGACAGGAGTAGAAAAAAGTGGTACAAAAATGTTAGTGAATAATATGTGGGGGTGGATGGATGGGATATTTTGGGTGTTCTTTTTTACATTTTTTTCTTTTCATTCTTATTTTTATTTTTATTACTTTGTGCTGTGGTAATAAAAATGTTCAAAAATTGATTGTGGTGATGAATGACCAACTATATGATGATACTGTGAACAATTGCTTGTACACTGAATGAGTGTATGGTATGTGACTATATCTCAATAAAATTGCAGAAAAACAAAAAGCAAAACTTATTGGAATGAAAGGCACAAAGAGATCAAAAACACAATGGCCACTTACACCAGTATAATTGAAGAGACAGGCAAAAGGATCAGTGAACTAGAGGACAGGACATGTGAAATCCTATGCACAAAAGGGAACAGAAAGGAAGAATATTAGCAAAGCCTCAGGGAATTGAATAACAGCATGTAACACATAAATACACATGCCCTGGGTATCCCCAAATGAGAAGAAAATGGGAAAGGTGCAGAAGAAATATGTGAGAAATAATCACTTAAAATTTCTCATCTCTTATGAATTATATAGTATTGCAGATCTGTGAAGCACAGTGTACTCCAAACAGAATAGATCCAAATAGACCTACTGTATAATGATTACTAATCATATTGTCAAATTACAAAGACCAAGACTGAATTTTGAATGCATCAAGAGAAAGAATGATCCATCACATACCACGGAAGCTTGATAAAGCTATATTAGGATTTTTCCATAGAAATCGGGGAATTGAGAAGGAAGTGGTATGAAATATTGAAGATTCTGAAAGAAGAGAACTGCCCACCAAGAATTATAAATCCATCAAAACTGTCCTTTAAAATGAGAGTGAGTTAAAAATATTTTCTGACAAACAGACATACACAAAAAATACTAAATGGGGCTCTACAGGCATATAGGAAAAGACAGGAGACACAGGTATATACGAGTGTAGAAATGAAGACTATCAATAAGGTAAAAAGAAAGAGGGAAGGAAAAATATAACCAATAGATTCTCATTCCCCAAATGTGCAAATGATGCTTAAAACCTATTTTATTAGTCAGTCAGCATCTAATATAAGAAGAAACTCCAGAAACTGTCTTCTGGGTCACAAACCCCTATGAATGATCTTGGGAACATTGCTTTTTCTGTTTTTCATAACTGGGCTAAGGCTGTGGAGAAGAGAGGGGAACAAAGCTTTGATCATAGCCCTTTAGCCACCTCAAGGCCACTTGGGGCAGAAGCTGCTAGATCCAGCTATAAATGCAGAAATATGGGACACTGGACATGCAAGTGTCCTCAGGGATGTTGAGAGACCCCAGTACCTTGCCCTAGGTTTGGGAGAGCTAGACATTGGTCCTGAGAGTGTGTCAAATCCCAAAGGAGAATCAAAGCCCTCCCAAAAGCCCTGAGGACCACTCCTGAGCAAGACTGAGGAGGCCCAGTGCCACTAGTGGCTGCCTGGCATTTATGAAGAGCTTCAACTTTGATGAGCCCTGGGTGACTTTGCTGTGGCAAGAAAGATGATTCATTTCTTAATTAACACTAAGGCCACTCTGTCCTGAGGTGTCCCTCTTGGCCCACCTTCACTCAAAATTGCCTAGTCATGGGAATTAACAGTAAAAGCCTTCACTGCCCCTCTCATTTATAAACTGAGATTTTCTGGTGTGCCATTAGTTTCTCATATTCCCTGAATGCCCTCCTTCCCTTTGAGGTCCCTGGGGACCAGCTTAAGACTAGTAAATCCAGCTAGTGTTTGCCCCTTGTTTACCCTGAGGTCCCTAATGAATGAAGGCCTCTTGGCATCCCAAAGTTCCTTAAGCAAAAAACCTGCCTGTATAGGATAAGGGCATCCTAGAGCAAGCCTGACAGTTAGCATTCTTGGATCTTTAAAATGCATTCTATGTCCCTCTTCACCCTAAGTTTCTGTGCTTAATTGCTTTTGAGTGGCAGAGACTTAATGATAAATTTCCACCCTGTTAACTTAAACAGTGCTGCCCCAAGGGTTTCAAAATAATCCACATACTTTAAAAACGCCTTAGCAGCAGAACTTGCGAAACTCCAACTGCCTCAAACTCAGTCGTGCAGGTGTTGAAATCATGGACTATCATGTTCCTAGTGTAGAGGTGGATTTTGTTTGTTGTGGTCATTGCTGACTGAGTGGATCTGGAGGGTTGCAGAGAGGTTTAGAAAAAGAATTTTGCAGTCATTGCTGCCTACAAGCTATAGATGGATAGAGAATATTGTATAAGTTTGGATGGGTGGATTCTGTGGTCTATTATTGACTTAAAGCCCTACATGGATGTGGACATTTGTGGAAGGTTTGAGGAAATAGGTTTTGTTTATAGTCTTTGCTAACTGAAAACCCTAAATAGATATAGAAAGCTATAGGTTATGTAAGTAATTTTTGCCTATTATAAACAATGCTGGTTAAATCTGATAAGCTTCTCTAAGGAAGTATAGTTTTGTCCTATTTAGCAATTATAATGTTCTAAAGGCTAGACAATGTCCTCAACATCAATGATCTGTATGTTAAAGAGCAGTGTGATGTTGGTGGTCATGGTTTTGGTTATTCTTAGTGAAAGCCCATGGATAAAAGAAGAGGAGAGTTTACTTCTCCTTTGAATGGCCTTGCTTTGATGGCCATCTGAATATGCATGTGGTCAGCTGTAGGTCAAAGTTTCATCTACAACAAAGAGAAACTTTCAAAGAGAGGCAGGACAAATATACAAATTATATTTCATATGTTAATTAACAACTGTGGTAAATATGTAAAAGTAAATCAGGACAAAACATCTGCTATGGTTTGTCAGTATAAGACAAATGTCAAATATTTTTATTTCTGAAAGTAGCTTCATTTTAAAGTGATGATAGGAAAAGTGAAGCTTGAAATGTGAGCTCTTAAAATAATCACATTTACTCTTGAGCTTTAATGGCTGTTTCTAAAGTCTACAATGATTTGCTATTTATATAACCTTTTGATTCCCTGGAGTTTTGGGTGTCTGCGTAGTGCCTGAGACTCAGAGATGGGGTTCTCCAGGTCTGTGGGTTGGCATTGGTCCATAAAGCAAATGTTAAAAAGGTGGGAGAGATCAGACTTCAATTGGAGTGTAAATGAAGCTGATATGACTGGGACTGAGGTGGATCAAGGTACAAAGTAAAAATAATACTGTCTGTATTCTGGAGCTTTAACTTCTGTGCAAAACCAAAAAAGGCCGGAGTATTTTAAGCAATGGAAATGAGAGAGTATTTTGTAGAATCCCTTGAAAGACTGGAGAAAAGTGTAGAACTGTTGGACTTCCTCATGTGGTGGAGTTCCTGCAGCTCTCTTGAGCAATGGAAACTCCAAATTTTATGGGTGAATCCCCCGATCTTGAGGCTTTCCACTATGAAACTTATCTCTATGATGGCAGACTAAAACTGCATATTTTTAACCTTCTTTTTCAAACTTTTCTCCACCAGACTAACCTGCCTTTAACAATAAAGTTGTGCTAAGCCATGAGATCATCACCCTCCCTGACACCAAACAAAGTTCTCCCCTTCCTTACACACCTAGAGTAGCCAGAGAGTTCTATATCCCATTAGGCAGGGACTAAAATCCCTGATCAGCAGGAAGAAGCTAAAGAAAATAGATCATCACCCCTCAGCTAACCCTTAAGAACAAGGGTGTACAATTCTTTCCGGGGGGAATTGTAGCAGGTGAGATGTAGGAAAAGCCTCTTGGAGATTCTATGGCACCTTTGGACTCAGTGCAAGGAGGGGTCATCTGGTGTGGACAGTCAGGCTCCTGAATCCCAAGGAGGTTGAATAAAGTAAGATGCATTGTTCAACCACACAGCATGGACCAATCATAATATCCCATTCACAATCCTTAGTTTGAATGTTTATCCAGCCTATTGCAATACTTACTTAAAAACCTTGGGTTGCAGGTTTAGTCACCAGTCACAAGAATGTATAGACAACCAAATACAATAGCCTACTTACACTACTTAATTTGAATGATTACTCACAAATCACAATGTGCCAAATGTACCAACATCTCAAACCACACCTCCCTTAGTTTAATTTGATAAAAAGCCCTTGTGCCAAACCACAGGCAGGTCATCTTTCACTTGAGCACACCCTGCATTCACTGCTTAGAGCATGTATTTCATTTTCCTCAATAAACTTTTTTCACTTGCCTATACCTACTTGTCTCATCCTTGAATTCCTTCTTGCAATGAGATAGCAAGCCTGGGACAGAGCTCTGTTAATATTTTTCTCTGCAAAAGGGAGATCCTCTAACAGTGGGCACTCCCTTTTAAAATGATGAATAATTACATTCTTTAATTAAGCATATGGGAATACAAACACTTTGATCTCTTGGCTCTGAGCTAGGCACTATTGTCTCTGAGATGACCACAAGGAAAAGTCATGACTTCAAATCACAATGAACTTTTCCTGCAGTGTCTCTTGCCACACTGACTCACCAAGATGGCTTCTCTGATTTGAAAGTCTCTGGGTTGAAGTCTGAATTTTCCTCAGGGAGGCTGATGATTGAGGCTGAATTCTGTCCTAGACAAAACAGTATGATGGAATCAGACATTGTCCCCTCCAGTCATACTTGGATTCCAAAGAAATACTGAACAACAGACATCCAACCCAGTGTTGCACAAATTGAGTACTGTAGCAGAGAAGATATTTCACGGCTTTTTATCACTGCTCATTAGCACATTTGCCCCCTTTTACTCCAACCATTGAAACTGTTTTTCCCAATGGAAACTGCTATGGACAGGAGATATTTTTTTTCTGGCTGAATCTCTCTTCCCAGGAGAACATACCACGAGTCAAGGGACTCCAGTTCTATTATTCCTCCTCCATGAAATCATTATTTTTTCCTAGATCTAAGCCTCCTAGAACCTTCCATCCATTTTCCTAGAGTGTATTCCAAAATTGAACACTGTCTAGGACCATTAGTTTAACCAGGCAATTACATGGAGTGGGGATGCAGTCTTGGTTGATATCTTCAGATAACAGCTATTCTCCCTTTCAACAAAGTGGAGAACTATGATCAATAGGAGTAAAACCATGGACACTGCAACTTTGTGTTTGAAAACACTTTCAAATTAATAAGAATACCATGCCTGTTATACAACTAAAACTGTCATTTAGTCCCTTATCTATAAATCTGTAGTAATAGATGAAATACATTTAGAGCATTTTATGCTCCATGTCCCAGAGCTACTGTCATATAGGGATAATTTCATTTATTTTCACCCGTAATCTTGAGCATTGATCAACTTATGTAATTAATAGGACTGTTCATATTTCTATACATATAAAGACTAAACAAGGAACATAAACTTCACATTTTTTAAAATTTTACTGTATTAATATAAATATGAATGGAAATTTCCTCATATCTTATCTCTGTTTTCTGATGTAGACAAAAAACTAATCCATACAATATTTGTAAAATTTTTGAATCCAAGAGCCAATATTATGTATCTTCACATATAATAAAAAGTTGAACACATGGACCTGGTGGAACAAACTCTCCTACTTTGACCTGAGGCCCAAGACCATCATAAAAATTCTAATAGTTCCAAATTTCATATTGTGACACAGAGTTTATTTTCTCATCCAATGAAAATTGGGCTCCAGTGCTGTTTGGATATTGGATGGTTTTAGGAACAGATGGAGCTAAAAGATGGACAGAATTTGGAAACTGAATGAGCATGGGCATAAGATGCATAATACTCAGGTCTGAATTGATGGAAATAGTTGCATAGCAGTTAGATGCTCTTCCCTCCATATTTGAACTTGTTCTTTCTGAACAAGTACCATGTATGGAGATGCTTCTGCATGCTCACAAGAGAAGACCTCCTCACCTGTCCAAGATAGAATATGGTGAATAGTTTAAACTGTTCCCAAAGATACTATTTCCAGTGACTTCTTTAGGGTTGGGCATGAGCTGCAATCCTGAACAATGATGGTTCCTTTAGTCCTCCTTGGAAATTTCTTTGAAATCAAAGGAGAAAAGAACAACTTGTTTCTTACTGCTTTGAAGAAAATATTTTACAAAATGAGAGAAGATATAAAATTTCCTAGTAACTCAATCTTCATGAATTTACATAACCTGAATATTACATAATCCCTTTATAATGTGTATTTAATGTATAAATGTACAGCTATAATATTTATGACACCTATAACACTACATATTTTCATACATACATACATGCACACAATATTTGCTAGGGTTTACATAGTTTGTGTCAAGGGGTATTACCTTCACTCTCTTGTGCTTGAGGGTAAGAATTACAAAAGACATTATTCATAGGTTCAGAATTGATAAAATTGAGTTCCTACAAAAATTCAACCAAGTAGAATTGGTAAGAACTTTTGCATTATAATAAATCTAAGACTATCAGCTTGTCACCGGAATAAAGGGGATCCAATTCTTTGCCTCAAAAATTGTTTTAAGATGAAATGAAGAAAATTTATTTTAGCCATCAGTAGACTTTTTAATACAAAGTAGGAAGTCAAAAAATTGTCTTTTTGGAGAGGCATTTAGAACACCAGGTATAGGACCAGAATTTTCATATGGTTGAAAATTGGTAAAATTTTCACTTCTCACATTCTTGGGGATGGGTTTTCTGTAAGTCCTAACTTAGAAATTTACACCTAATGATGTGAATTTTTAATTGATCATGACTTATAATTAAATGAATCAAAACTATTGGCAAATAGATGCTAAAATCATTAAACATTTAGTTGTAACAAATAAGGAATTGCAATCCATTATGTCAATGCCCTGCTGAACTTATGACTATGTCACAATCACAATTGTATGACACAATAAAATAACTCTCTGATTCTGACAAGTCATTAATGGAAATAAAATATAAGAAGGAAGCTGTACCTGCCAGGGGAGAAATATGAGCTGGCCTGCATCTACTGTTGGCTTCATTTATGCTGTCATGAAAAGCATTAATGGAGAGCTTGAGTAACCAGAAATTAACATTATAGATGAAATAGCTTGGCTCAGACATATTCATGTCTAATTTATACTTAGGCAAAGAATAAAAGGAGGCATTGGCTGGACACTACTGAATTCTTCCACATGTTTCCTGCATGTGAGGAGCTAAAACTTCCAGACAGAATTTGGCAAAGGAAAAGTCTCCTGGGTATTTACAGGTGTTAACTGTCCCTGGCAAGCTTTCAAAACCAGGTATCTTAAAACCCTGGTGTACAAAAGAAAGACTCCCATGAAACATATCTGAAAAGTGGTCAGATGGACAAAGGGAAGCACCCAATTGTGTTTTAGAGACCCACACCTTCTAAGTAATACTTTCCTTTTGCACTCACTATTATTAATCAACTGATGTCACCATTTTTTATTTACTTCCCATGGCCATAAAGGGCTTCCTGTGAATAAAATGCCTAAAATTCACAGAATATATGGCTACTTTTTTGAATTGAGTATGCTTTCTCTTTTTTTGTACAAAAACACATTAATCAAATGAGCAAGTATAGGTTTTCACTGGAATGTAAATCTACAATTACATTACATGCCAAAGTGGAAATTTTCAAAGTATGCTGCAGGTTTGGATTCAGAAAATATTTGGATTAAGATTTGGTTAAGGCACCCTCTTCCCAGGGTGCTGTGCGCGGCGGGCTCGCTCCCGACGGGCTGCGTGCGCGCGTCGGCCCACCCCCTTGGCCTGGTCACCCGGGCTTGAAGTTCCCGCCGGGTCCGGCATGGACTAGAGCAATGCTTCCGGGCCCGCAGCGGCTTTGAGGCGAGAGGAGCGTCCTGACTACTCTCAGCTCGTGGACGGCGCCAGGCACAGAGTGCAACCATGTCCACCGGTTTCTCCTTCGGCACCGGGACTCTGGGCTCCACCACCGGCGGCACGGCCGGTGGCTTCTCCTTCGGAACTGGGGCGTCTAGCAACCCTTCTGTGGGGCTCAATTTTGGAACTCTTGGAAGCACTGCAACCCCAGCAACTACATCTGCTGCTTCGGGTGGTTTTGGAACTGGGCTTTTTGGATCTGAATCTGCCACTGGGTTCACTCTAGGAGGAACAAATACAGGAACACCAGCCACTACATCTACATCTACAACAGGTTTCAGTTTAGGATCCAGTAAACCTGCAGGATCCGCCACACCATTTGCTCTACCTATTACTTCTACCTCAGCTGGTGGTCTCACTCTTTCATCTGCTCTGACATCAACTCCAGCAGCTTCTACAGGATTTACTCTAAGTAATTTGAGTGGAACAACAGCCACAACGACCACCGCATCAACGGGCCTCTCTTTAGGGGGAGCCTTAGCTGGTTTGGGAGGTTTGCTTTTCCAAAGTACAAATACAGCAACATCAGGACTTGCACAGAGTGCTCTGGGCTTGACTTCAGGAACCACTGCAGCTACTTCAACTGCAAGCAATGAAGGACTTGGTGGTATAGATTTTAGTAGCTCATCAGATAAAAAGAGTGATAGAACAGGAACAAGACCAGAGGACAGTAAGGCACTAAAGGATGAAAATCTACCTCCTGTCATCTGCCAAGATGTTGAAAATCTCCAGAAATTTGTGAAGGAACAAAAACAAGTCCAAGAAGAAGTTAGTAGAATGTCTTCAAAAGCAATGCTTAAAGTACAAGAAGATATTAAAGCTCTAAAGCAGCTTCTCTCATTGGCTGCCAGTGGATTACAGAGAAACACTTTCAATATTGACAAATTGAAAATAGAAACTGCTCAGGAGTTGAAGAATGCTGAAATAGCTTTAAGAACCCAGAATACTCCACCTGGATTTCATCATGAAAATACAGCTCCTGCTGACTGCTTCAGAATCTTGGTTCAGCAGTTTGAGGTACAGCTTCAGCAGTACAGACAGCAGATTGAAGACCTAGAAAACCATCTTGCTACTCAAGCAAATAACTCACATATAACTCCTCAAGATTTGTCAATGGCTATGCAGAAAATTTATCAAACATTTGTAGCTTTAGCTGCACAACTTCAGTCTATTCATGAAAATGTAAAGGTGCTCAAAGAACAGTACCTTGGCTACAGGAAAATGTTCTTGGGAGACGCTGTAGATGTGTTTGAAGCCAGGCAAGCAGAAGCCAAGAAGTGGCAGAAAGCTCCCAGAGTTACCACTGGACCCACCCCTTTCAGCAACGTGTCAAACGCAGCAGCCGTTGCGATGGCTGCAACACTTACACAGCAGAAACAGCCTGCTACGGGTCTGAATTCATTCAAGTTATAGCTTCTTGTGCTAAAATGCAGAACGTTTACGTGCGTTTTCGTAAGTCTTCCTTTTATGTTAACACTGAAGAAATTTCTATGAATAGCTGTTCCACAATCTAAAAATTGTGATGGACACAATTATAATCATATACCTAATAGAAAATGCAGGGTAGTCTTAGCAATAATTATACATCAACTAGATATTGAATATTGTTAACTAATGATATTTGCTGTATTGCTATAAATGCCCTTTAGAAAACGGTGTTTCGCTGCTGAATTACATTTAAGGTTAACAAACTCTATAACTGTGATTGTGTTATTTATTGTTTAGAGTCAGAGGTAATCCAGCCATAGCTTACAATTTTCATATATGATACAGATAAATGGTGCATTCTCATTTTCCTCATACATAGTGGTTATAAAATACCAACATTAAGGATGAGGTACAATTTTATTTCCTGAAAGTGTGTTGAAGATTAGTAGGTTTGTTTATATGTATGTTGATTGAAAACAGTATAGGCCCTCTAAACTAAATTTTGAAAAAGATACATGCTAGATTTATTAGTAGACTTTTCAAAGTGAACAGTACAGTGGCAAGACCAGGAAAAAGATACATTTTGAGATGCTCTAGATTGCACATCATGTATGAACTGAGAAGTTGAGCCAATGGAAGAATTGGTGAGATATTGGAAAGCAGATAATTTTAGTACTTGGTTTAATTCTACTTTTAGCCAGAAACAACTTTCTGGTCTAATTCTGTAATGTTTAATTTGATCCTTTTATATTTCTGAGGTTATCATTTGTCTGTCTTACTTCTGCATCCCCTTTTGTCTGGTTTGAAATTTGACATAGTAAAATACAATGTCAAATGGATATTTGGATAAAGGATATTGATTCTGTTTCTTAAATAATTCTTAAGTTTGTGGGTAATGCTTATTAGTTATATGGCTTGTGTCTTTCTGACGTGTTAGCTAAGAGTCCCAAATAGATAGTCGAGTAGTAAATTATAGTACAAGGAAGTAAAAATCATATACCTAGGTAAGTTGCATTTAGGCTGCCTCTACTAGGGAAGCATTCTTTGTTTTTCACTATAGGTAGTTAAAAAATTGATCTTCATATCTGGATGACAGAATTGACTTGTCATCAGTAAAAAAAATTGGTGGTGGATTTATGCCAAATCCTCCATACTCCATGGGCTGGACCCACATGAATAGTGGCTTTCTGGCAGGCTGGAGTGTAAGATTGCGTTTTCAACTTATGGAGATTCCCAAAGGAATCAATCCCATAATTTCAATTATCAGGTCTCATGATTATTTAACCAGCTTATCAAACCGCATGTAAAACGGTTTACTTTTCAGAGCCAATATTAACTACTAAAGTAGATCAGATAATGATGGGTTTGCTTAAGTGTTCTTTAAGCGTAATGGATTTTCATTCTAAGAAGTAAAACTAAAGAAAAGTTGATCATCTAAAATGTTATGCTATAAGTGAATGGTATACGACTAAAATTGAAATAAAACCTCCTGTCAAAAGGGATTTTAAAAATGATCTTATATTGACAGTCTTATCTTTAGAGGTTTGTAGGTTTTCCCTCATACATTTTGGCTCATGGATATATGAAGATAGATGTTCATTTAGTAAATTTGAGTGTCTGCTATGAGTTAGGCTGGAGGATTTAAAGATTAATAAAACAGATGAGGTCTTTGCCCTCTATGGTGGTAGAGAATATTAGTTTAATTTGGAGTAATAATCTTGGGGAGTCTTTTGCTCATATGCTCTAATTTTATCTGTGGTTTTCACCAGGCCTCAGGGAAATTGAGTGCTTCCAATATTCCCTTCAGTTTTGAAATCCATATAAAAGGGTTTCAAATCAGGAGGCAGGAATTATAATTTTTCAACTGAAACAATCTTGAAGTGTTTTCATTTTGAATTGTAAGGATTTTTAGAACTGAAAAATGAAACAGTTAATACCGTTTTGCATTATGTCTTATCTTTTCCCTTTTTTTTTCCTCTAAGGATTGCCCCGTCTCCATAGTCCATTTCTTTATGCTCCCAGTCAAATATTAGTCATTTTAGTCATGTGACCATTATCACGAGATTTACAAACACTGTTAGATATGTACTTAAAGATTTTAGGGGTTATACTTCATTTTGAAATTGCCCTGTTTATTGCATTGTGCTGCCCTGTGACTTTTATAAAATCTTTAAGTGCCAATAACAAATTTTAAAGACCATATAGATGAAGCTAAATAGAGACTGTGCATTGTTTTTATGTATCAGTGTTGATTTGTGCAAGACTTGAATTGTCAGAAGGGTTTTGTTTTTATTTGCATATTGGAGCTTAACTTCATTATGTAAATATGGGCACAGAGCAGGTGGATTCTTAGACTGCTACCTCCTGAATGAAGATGGTTTATGTGTAGTCTTTCCTGGACATGGAGGAATGGAGTTAAATAACTTCTGGAGCCTTTGTTAATGCTTTTTTAATGAAAAAAAAATATATATATATATATAATATGGCTTAGGCATGTATGATTTACAGTTTCTGGTTCTGAAAGCAGAAGAGAATTGCTAAAAAAAAATAAAAATAAAAAACCAGCGGGCTATTTATATGTTAGATAGGCATCAATACATGACTAAGTTACATGTTCGTAGATCTTGAGTACACTTGTTCACAAGTGCTTCCCAAGCCTTTTAAAAAACTTAAGGCATTTACATTAGGCTTTTCAGTATAATTTTAATTTAGAATAGATTTTTTAAGCTAATGTCCTGGGATTGAGTTTTCCTGTTGTGTTTTGACTATTTTAAAACTTCTTGATGTTTACATAATAAGACTTTTCTCATGTGGCTTAGCTGCTGTATTTAAGGAGAGCTGAGGCATTCTGTTAGGAATCCTAGCTTTTTAGCTTTTAGTGTAGGTTTGGAAATTTAAGGTGTAGTGTTAAATAGGAAACTTTGAGTATTTAACCTTAGTTTCTTGTGGTTTTGTGATTTTGTTGTATTTAAGAACCAAAGGAACATTCCCCATTAAATCAGTAAGAGTAAAGATTTTTAGACTGGGGAAGAGGCATTTTTTGTTCTTTTAAGAAAAATTATTTTAAAATAACCATACTAATTATGAGTGATTATGGAAAATTACAAAGAATTTTTAGCACTTTAATCCTTTTCCTGTGATTGCAGTTTTGCTTTTAAGAAAACAGAATTTATTCTGGAATACCTGAATTGCAGTGCTAAACCTGATTTTGTTTGTGTGTCTGTGTTATACAGTAACTTGTAAAATGTCACTCAACATAAAAATTTCACTTTGGGCCATCATTGGGTGTATTACGACTAACTTGGTTTTATTTATAGAACTAAGAGCCTCTCATTGATTGAGATTTTGAAGCAGACTTCTTGAATTGTTTACTTACTTTTTGCTTTGAAGGATTTAGATTCTGCTTTCTTGTAGTGATACTAATTTATATGGTGACCAGATGTAATATATACTAATACTTTGGCATGGGAGATATTTATCATGAGTTTGTAGTATTAAAAAAATGTTATACATTTGCCTACTACTTTTATAAATGATGTGGCCTTCAGAATTTGTGTGAAGGTACAAAACTCAAAATACCATGTCCCCATTGTGCAATGGAAAATCTTGTCATCATTAGGTATGAAATCTTGTTTATCTATATCCTGAATGTTGATGATTAGGGAAACTGTGTTCTATTGCTCTTACAGACTCACCTGCAACAGAAAGCCTGTGATTTGAGTAACTGTGGTGACTTGGAGGGCCGAGGGCTGTGGTGTGCATTATTCTTTAGGGTCTTCCACCAGCAGTGCCTCCTGTTAACATGTGACACTTAAGTCTCTCGATGTTAAAGAAACTGGACATGTATTTTCTACCTACTATTTTGGTTAGAAAAAAGAAAGTAATATGCTTAGTTTCTTTTTCCTATAGCAACATTTTACAAAAGAGCTGCTAGGCAGATATTTTATTCTCAAACTGGTCTCAAACTGGATGTAAAAATCTTTTTTTAATTTATTTTTTTAATAGTATAAAAACTCTGGCTGCTATTAGTTGTTATTTTTTATTTTCTGGATAGAAGAGGCTATTTAAAAAGTCTTAGATTCTGTCCCAGTGTAGCATAATGTAGTTACTTAGTTTTGTTTTTTTTAAAAGGCTTTATAATTTTACCTTTTGAATATACAAACTTCATTCTTCATTGGGCAACCTGAAGTCTTTAGTTTCTTTGAAAAGTTTAAATTTTAATCTGTTTATTACTTTGGCAGTCCCCTCAACGTAGAGATGCACTGATCACTGTGCTTGAAAATAAGACTGAAGATTGTACTTTGAAATTTTATTGAATAATTTTCATAAATTATTTATCAATTGAGAGATTTTTAGATTTTTGTATTCTGCTTAGTTTAAAAAAAAAAAAACTATTTAAAAAAGAGAGGCTAGTAAAGTTTGATGCTATTCTTGCCAAACAAACTCAGCCAAAATCGTTAAAGTAATGAATGGGAAAAGGATAACTAATCATTCTGCATCTGAGTAAATTTTCCAAAATGTTGGGAAGAAATTTCTGAATTGAAATCTTGAATGTATTGAATTTGTCAAGGTACACATTGGTGCCTTTGTAAATGTTCGCTAATCGATCTTTAATCAAGTGATAAGTGGTGTAATGTAGCAGAGCTTAACAATAGAACTCAGTCATCACTTTTTGTGAACAGCTTTGAATTGTCATGTTACTGTGTAATTGATTTGCTTTAAAATTGAACAATAAATTTAATAATAAAAAAAGATTTGGTTAAGGAAAATAAGAGAAAAGGAAATTACTGTACAACATAAGAAAATTTCATGGAGTATAATCACCAGGGTAATTCATCAGAAATGTTCTCTAGGGAAGCCTAGAATGAAGGCCTGTTCCAAGGTTTCTCTTAAAAGGTTTTAAATTATTCCTACTGAAATAGAATTCCTGTATCCCTTAGAATATAAACTGGCAGTGTCAGTCATTTTCATTGTTCAGTCAATCAACATATATTTATATGTTTCCTACCAAACACACACACAGACAGTGGCAAGTTCATCTACGGAGGAAACTGACAAATAAAGGCACTCATGTCACCAAGTCCCACATGGCAGGAAGTTAACAAGGTGCAGATCATGACCTGATCTAAGTTCTCTTCTCTCCTTACTTCCACAGTTCCTGTCACACATGACAATGTCTCCACCCTTGGTACCCCAATTGCAACTGTCAGTAACACTAGAAAAATTTATGGATGTTCTTGTAACACTGAATTTATATTATGTTCTTGAAGATGACATTTTACAAACAGTACAGAAGAATGCAATTGTAAGTCAAGAGGGAAAACCTCTTAGAAAATCAGAAAGGGGTTATGTGCACAATAATTTAACTAGTTCTACAGAATGTTACCTGAGAGTCTAAAAAGCACTATAGAGGTGGACAAATATACCAGGAAGAGAAAAGGAATATAACTGAAATGTGAAAGTATGCATCCAACCAATGCCCCTCATTTACTTATTGCTTTTTTTGAAATGCCAGTGAGAGTTGAGATCATTCTGCACCTTATAGACATAATTATTCTTGCAGTAACATTAGATAATCAACCAGAATTTTTTAAACAAAGCCCAAGCCATCCACACTTCTAAGTGAATAGAACAACCTGAATGCTTTATTATTAAAAGCAAATTCTAGGAACAAATTGGAATCATAATAGCTAGATGCTGACTTTTCCTGTTTTCCAGTTTCTGTCATATATTTTGACCAGTGTATTAATGGTTGGTTTTCTCTTCCCATTTGACAGTGCCTAGAACCCTGGAGAGTTATTAATGTTTTGCAAAGCTAGATTTTACTTTTAAGAATTCTCACAGAGAACATAAACTATGATTTATTTTTCTAACTTAGAAACATTCCTCATCTTCCTAGCACTCCATCCTTATTCATAGATACAAAAAAAATGTATGCTGAATGAAATCACTTGGGTTGTCTTATTGAAAAGATTGGGTTCTGAGTCCTGCCCTCTTAAATTCTGATTAAGTGGGTTAGAGAGAAGCATGTGAGTCTATATTTTCAGCAAGTGCCTCTAGATATTTATATTGCTATTATTCCACAGATTAGCCTCAGAGACTACTTCCAATGGGCTGTTGGAACATACATATGCCCATTTGACTGGTTTAATTATAAATTATTAACTCCATTCTGCCAACATGGATGAATGCCAAAAGAGCACTGCCTGACCACCCCACAAAAATTGTATCAATACAATTGGAAGATACTTTTGCACTGTGTTTGCTTTAAGTAATGGAACACCAATTTTCAGATGTCAAGAAGTAGAATGCAATATTGATAATGCCTAGTGTCTATAGACCAACAGCAAAAGCCCTCTAGTCAACAAAGTTAGGTTTGTGAACTTGTTGCAGCAAAGAGGAGAACAGTCCATGTGAAAGCATGGGATGTCTCCATAAGAGGAATGTAGAGTGGGATTTTTTTGGTTTGGCCTCATGCTGGGTGACATATGCTGGAAGGGCTTAAGAAAGCAAAGTTTTTTTTTTCTTTATAATGGCTGATATCAAGAAATGCAGGCAATGTGATGAATGGAGTTTTGACATTTAGCTAGGAGATGGAAATGATGAAATGGGATTTAAGTTGTCCTTTTCAAAGAAGCAGGGTCACCCATATTATCTATGATAGGGGAAGGCTTGGGAACTCTGTAGAAATGTAAACTCTCAAGACTCTCCTCAGACCTCCTGAATCAAAAACTCTCTGGGTTGGACCAGAAATCTTTGGACAGACCCTCCAAGCAGTGCTAATATAACCAGAGGTTGAGAATCACAAAATGCATCAATAATAAAAAACTGGGGTACAGTATACCAACACCACATCACATTAAGAATTGTCTTGCCCACTAGTTCTTGTAATAGGTCTTCATTTTATATAGACAACAGAGATCATGAATTGTGTAGAGAAGAGTCTACAGAGGTGATGCAAGTCCTTGTTGATAAATGCTTGGAGACTTGGTCTCCTTGAATCTCTAAACTTTTTCCTTTTATGGGTGGAACAAAATCCTATTTCATTTTAAAATACTTGATGCAATAGGAGTTTGACAAGAAAAATGAGGAGAAATTTTTCATCTCTTTATGTTGAATAGCTTCAAGCCTTGAACAATAACTCTTACCTCTCTTCTTTTCATTCTCAGAAATCAACCTTGATTGTTCTCAGCTTGGCAAGGATTAACTTTCAAGAGACTTTGAAGTCTTTTGACTTCTTTTTTCCTTTTTTTTTTCATTTTTAACTATTCTAAGTTGCTAACTAGAGGAAGCCTCAGGCATTTTACATTGTCAGCAATGACTCAGGCAAGGGTGGAATTAAGATACATCTGAGAGACAAAGTAAATCATGTGAAGGTGATAATTTCCTAAAGGGCATATTTTCCCCAAGAAAAAGGAGGGGAGCAGGGCCCAGGTCAATTGGTGGTGCTTCTGCAGAAAAGTCAGACCCAAGGTGCTGGAAAGAGAAACAAAAGAGAAATAGCTTGAGTTTGACTTCTACTTCTGCCTCTGTCTCAGCCACAACCTGGCACGGACAGGGTTTTCTGAGAATTAGAGGCACAGCACCTCTTTATGCCATTGGGAAGCTGTGGGCTCAGAAGTGCCACATGATGGGCAGGATTGGAAAAGTACAGAGTCTAGAGGCCTCAGAGCTAAATCTGACAACATGTGGTTCTCATCCTCAGGGACACTTGATACTGATTACACCCTCCTCTTGAGATCTGAGCCTATTTGTTCTGGGAAAATGTGATTGTGGTTGATCCTATCTAGGTAGACCTTCCTCAGAAAAAAAAAATGTTCCATATAGGCAGGGGAAAAGCTAGAGCAATAAATGATGAAAAATTCTGATCAGTAAAACAGAAGCCATGCTAGAAGTCTAAAATAGTTTTTTTCTGAATGCTAAAGAACAGATAGAGAACAAAAGCCAACTAACAAGAAAAATCTCTAGGTAATAAAATAGAATAGAATAAACTGATCAGGGAAAACAAATGCTACTCACCAACCAAAAACTATATCACACTAGAAAAAATGAAGATATAGTCCAATCAAAGGAATAAACTATGACTTCAAATGAGATACACAGGTTGAGACAATTAAGAGCTGAAAAATTAAGAAATGAAAAATACAATGGAGACACACAACAGCAGAAGTGAAGATGCAGAATAAAGTGTTCATTAACCAGAGGACAGGATATCTGAAACCCTACACACAAAAGAACAGATAGGGAAAAGAATGGAAAAAGAAGAGCAGTGTTTCTGGACATGGAATGACCACAATAGCATAAAAATATACATTTCATGGGGTTTCTAGAAGAAGAGAAGGGAAAAGGGGCAGATAGAATAATGGAGGAAATAATCATTGAGAATTTCCAATCTATTATGAAAGACATAAAATTACAGACCAGGAAGTTCAGCATACCCCAAACAAGGGATCCTAATAAACTTACTCCAAGACACTTAACAATCAGATTGTCAAATATCAAAGACAAAGAGAAAATTATGAAAGCAGCAAGAGAAAAGTGATTCATCACATAAAAGGGAAGCTAGATAATACTACAGATTTCTCAGCAGAAAACATGGAGGCAAAAAGACAATGATATGATATATTTAAAACACTGAAAAAGAAGAGTTGCCAACAAAGAATTCCATATCTGTCAAAACTGTCATCCCAAAATGAGGGGGAATTTAAAATATTTTCAGGCAGACACAGATTTTGTGAACAAGAGACCTCTACAAGAAATACTAAAAAGAATACTATAGGCAGATGGGAAAATATAAGAGAGAGGTTTGGAGAAGAGTGTGAAAATGTGCTCTTTATATTAGTCTTGACTGTGGCATGTATTTGAATGTATAATTTCTATACTGTCTAGTGCTGGACAGGATATAGCCAGTCTGTTATTTCATAGTTGACCATGCTAAAATCAACCAAGTAATGTAACATCAAGTCAGCTGTGGGGACACTGATGACTTGAGTCTTATAATTTTTCATGTGATGATAATAACACAGTTGGTTAATATACACTGTTATGGAAATATTTTACTACTTTATATACTATTTCCTGAAAAGAGTGCAAAGTAAGTACTAATTAGTACAAAACTTGCCTGTAAATTTTGAATTAAATATGCATAATTAACTAAAATCTGTACCCAACTGTTCCAGTTTGCTAATGCTCCCTTTTCACAAAACACCAGAAATGGATCAGCTTTTATTTGGTTACAAAGTTACAGTCTTAAGGTCATAAAGTATCCAATGTAAGTCATCAACAATGAGGTAACTTCACTGGAGGATGGCCAATGGTGTCCAGAAAACCTTTGTTAGCTGGGAAGGCCTGTGGCTGGTTTCTGCTCCAGAGTTCTGGTTTCAAAATGGCTTTTTCCCAGGATGTTCCTCTCTATGCTGCAGTTCCTCAAAAGTGTCACTCTGTGCTCTTGGGGCATTTTTCCTCTCAGCTTCTCTGGAGCAAAGTTCTGCTTTCAATGGCTATCTTCAAACTGTCTCTCATCTGCAGCTCCTCTCTTCTCTGCTCCTGTGCATTCTTCAAAGTGTCCCTCTTGGCTGTAGCAAGCTCTCTTCTTCTGTCTGAGCTTATATAGTGCTCCATTAAACTAATCAAGGCCCAGGCTGAATGGGTAGGGCCACACCTTCATGGAAATTATCCAATGAAAGACCTCACCCACAATTGAGTGTTCACATCTCCATGGAAACATCCAATCAAAAGTCTCCAACCCAATCAAAACCAAAATGTTTCCTGCTCACACAAGACTGCATCAAGGATAATGGTGTTTTGGGGGACATAACACATCCAAATCAGCACACTAACCCTCAAGAAGTTTATAATATAATACAAAGGAAGGATATGTTTTAAAAGTGAAGATACATGTTCCTAATAAAAACTATAATTTGGCACATCTAAATGCGGCTGCTTCACATGATATACATTTAAGTATATTAGATATAAAAATAAACATGTATTGTGAAGGATGTGAGAAATATGAAACGGCCATTTCATGATTCCATATAAAGTTAAACATCCTTAATGATTTAATTTACCCATAAATGCTATACAATTCCAACCATGTGAATATCAAAAATCATTTAATTTAAATCACTTGAGAGAGAATGGATATTTTCAGACATGAAAAAACTAAAAACAAGTACTTCCCTTTCTCATAAAGGATTTTCAACCAAAATAAGGATATAAACCAGCAATGATAAATACAGGAATAAAGGATACTAGACCAACAACTCAATGTACCCATGCATGTGTGTGCAGAGCAAGTTTCTGGAAGAATAGAGACAGAATCCAGAAGTCATTGAATGTAGGAGGAAGGAATGAGTATCTGGTGAAAAGAGTTGTGTGAGATAATTGCCTTTGATTGTCTTAGAATTGTGTACAGGTATACCTCTAAAAATGAATATAGAACTTTAAGGCAGGAGTTAACAAAACATTGCCTATTTTTTAAATATATTTTATTGAAAGAGTCATGCTCATTTACATGTTGATTATTGCTACTACCTGCATATTGTCTGTGCTATAACAGCAGATTTGAGTAATTTAATCTGAGTTCCTATCACCTACAAAGTGATGAAATATATGCTAAATGTTTATTAAAATATTTATTATCTAAAAATTATCAAAAAATTTGTGAAGTCCTGCTTTAAGAGATAAATTAATGGGAAATTTCAAAAACTTACTTTGCAGAAATAGAAAAACCAACAATGAAAATTATTTGGAAGAGCAGGGTGCCACAAATGCTAATAATATTCTGAGAAAGAGAAATGAAGTGGGAGGTCTTACACTACCTGAATTTACAGCTTATTACCAAGCAGCAGTCATCAAAGCAGCTTGGTACTGTCATAAAGGCAGATATACCAACAAGTTGAATCAAACTGAACGTTCAGAAATAGACATGCTCATCTATTGACAATTGATCTTTGATAAGGTGATCAAACCAACAGAACAGTCTGAGCAAACTCTTCAATAAATATTGTTTGGAGAACTGGATATCCATATCCAAAGAAGGAAAGAGGAGTCTTATCTTCCACCTTAAACAAAATTAACTTGAAATGGATCAAGACCTAAATATTAGAGCTAAGACCACAAAATTTTAAGTAGAAAATGTAGGGAAATCTCTTAAAGATCTTGTGATAAGGGGTGGCTTCCTAAAACTTAAAATGAAGGCACAGACAAGGAAGGAAATAGATAAATAGGATCTCCTCATAATTGAACAATTTTTTGCATCAAAGGACTTTCTCAGAAAAGTAAATTGCAGCCTACAAAATGGGAGACAATATTTGGATATTTGCATTTAATATCCAGCATGTATAGAGATCCTGCAACTCAACAACAAAAAGATAAGCAACTCAATAAAAAATGGGGAAAAACATGTTCATACACTTTTCTGAAGAGGAAAAATAAAAGGCTCAAAATCATATTAAAAGATACTCAACTGGCTATTAGGGAGATACAAATCAAACCCATGATGAGATATCATTTCACACCTACTAAAATGGCCTGTAAAAATAAAGCTATAAGTTCTGGAGAAGTTCTGGAGAAAGAAGCACAAACTCACTGTTGGTGAGAATGTAGAGTGGTTCAGCCACTCTCAAAGGCAGTGTGGTGATTCCTCAGGAAGCTAAGTATAGAATTTCCGTATAACCCAGCAATTTCTTTAATAGCAATATACTCAGAAGAAGTGAAAGCTAAGACAAGAACAGACATTGTAGGCTGATGTTTATAGTGGCATTATTATGGTTGCCAAGAGATGGAAACAGCCCAAATGTCCATCAATGAATGAGTGGATAAACAAACTGTGGTACATATATATGATGGACTGTTATGCAGATGTGAGACAGAATAAAGTCACATAGCATATAGTAATGTTGATGAAACTTGAGGACATTATGTTGAGCAAAATTAGCCAGAAACAAAGGGCAAATAATGTCTGGTCTCACTAACATGAGCTAACATTATTGAGCAAACTTTGAGGGTTAAAGCTAAGAACACAGGTTATCAGGAGATAGCACAAGCATAGATATCAGGCATCTGATGCTAAAGGAGTATAGAATATTCACCAAGATTGTTTTTATATATATTCATAAATGGATAGCACAATAGTAATTGATAGTTGCTCAATATTGTAAGTACACTGAACAAAAGTGACTGTCAGTGCAGTTGAAAGAGGAAGGCTAGGAGCATGTATGATACATGAAGGAAATATAGAAGATAAAAACTAGTAATGTATAACTTAGAGAAAACTAGAGTGGTCAAAAAGATGATTAAATGTACACATATAAAAATGTTTTTACATGAGGGAGAACAAATGAATGTCAACTTTGCAAGGTGTTGAAAATGTTATTGGGGAAAAAAACAATCAATGCACACCAGAGTCTATAGTTAAGAGGAACATCATAATAAGCCTCCATTAATTGTAACAAAAGCAATATACCAAAGCTAAATACCTATAAGAGGATGATATAAAGGAGTCTTATAGGATTCTTGGTTGTGGTGATGTTCTTATACCTTATTTATTTATTTATTTTTCTTATGTTTTTACTATTCTTATGTTAATTTTTTGATGTAATGAATGTGTTCAATGGCTGATTTTTGTGATGAATGCACAGCTATATGATGATACTGTAAACAGTTGACTATACACTGTGATGGATGTATGGTATGTGAATATATCTCTATAAAATTGCAGGGGATAAAAATAAACAGATACAAGTGCTAGAGAAAATGTGGAAAGAGTGATATAACTTTTCACTGTTGGTTGGGTAGTAGAATGGTGCAGCCAACCTGAAGGGCAGTGTGTTGGTTACACAAGAAGCTAAGCATTGCAATGCCATTAGGTCCTGCAACCCCATTATTGGGTATATACTTGGAAGAACTGAGAGCAGGGATATGAATGGACATTTGCAGTGTTCATATTTTCCAATATTTGGGGTTGCCTAAGGGTACATCAGCTGATGAACAGAATGGTGGACTGTGGGGTATAGATAGAATAGATTGTTGAGTGGGTGCAAGAAAAAATGAAATTGTGAGACATGCAACTATTTGAATGGAACTTGAGGACAGCACTTTGAGGACAGAAAGGGAAAGACAATCATTATAATACTTCACTAATACCAGCTAACTCTAATGTGCAAACTCTGAGAATTGAATCTTAAACAGCACAGGTTATCAAGGGAAGACTTATTGTAAAGGTCCCTGGATTGTACGCTCTTACAGCAGTCATATCTATTTCTGAGTTGTAATGGTTATCTCTAAATTCTGAGATGCTGAGTTCTTAGTGTATAACCTGGTCAGTCTCTGAAACTTTGGGTACTTATGTGATACACTAGATTCAGAGCTAGAGTTTGGCAACTATGAACTTCAGTATTACCCCATACATGGATTAAGCAACTGCTTAAAAAGCTTGAAAATAATTCAGACTTTAATTAGAGGTATAAATAAAGCTGATGTATTTAGGATTTAAGGGAAATCAGCCTAAAGTGTATGATATTGACAGTGTTTTAAAACTTCAGCTTCTGTGTGTGACCAAAGGAAGAGATATTTACTTTATACAAAATCTATATTTTCTGTAGCACACTATATAATTTAACTTGTTTGGTCAGTTTATTCAAAGTTAAATGGAACTTTGAATATGGAGTGAGATCTGGTTGGTTTTTATAGGTTAGTATAAAGTCCCAATATGTCCAAAAATAATATGGGCAGAGAATGAATATGTATTTGCAAAACCCCACTGAGGGACTGGGGAAAAATGTGCAAATATTAAACTTCCCCACCTGGGGAATTACTGGTATTCTCACAAGCATTGGTGTCTACCAATTTGGAAGGCTGAGCCCTCAATCTTGGGGCTTAACCTTATGGAACTTGTTACTGCAAAGGAGAAACTAAGCCTACTTATAATCATGCCTATGTGTCACTCCCAGAGAACCTCTTTTTATTGGTGAGATGTGACCTCTCTAAGCCAATGTGGCAGGTAAATTCCTTGCCTTCCCTCCTACATGGGATGTTATTCTCATGCATGTAAATCTCCTTGGCAATGTGTGAGATGATTCCTGGGGATGAGCCTGCACCCACCATATGGGATTATGAAAGACTTCTGTACAAAAAGGGGGAAGAGAAATGAAATAAAATAAAGTTTCAGTAGCTTAGAAAATTCCAATGAGTCAAGAGGTCATTCTGGAGGTTATTCTTATGTGTTATATAGAAATCCCCTTTTTGGCATTTACTGTATTGGAATAGCTAGAAGGAAATACCTGAAACTGTTGAACTGCAATCCAGTATCCTTGATTTTTGAAAATGATTGCATAATTACATAGCTTACATGGTGTGACTGTGTGATTGTTAAAACTTTGTGGATCACAGTCCCTTTATCATGTGTACTGATAGATGGACTGAAAATTGGGGACAAAAATTAAGTGAATAATAGTGGGGGATGGAGGAATGTGATATTTTGGGTTTTATTTTTTACTTGTATTTTTATTTTTTAAATTTTTTGGAGTAATGAAAGTGTTTAAAAATTGTGATGATGGAATGCACAAGTATATGATGCTACTGTGAACAAATGATTGTACACTGTGGGTGATTTATGATATGTGAATATATTTCCAAAAAAGAGACTGAATTTAAAAAAAATGGCATATACAAATTTATGGGCCTGTTATTCACCAAAAAATAGCCAAAAAAAAAAAAAGAATCATTTAGTAATAATAAAATAATGGCAAAACCTAATGTAATGCTTTCTAAATGCCAGAATCTCTTCTAAATGCATTATGTATTTTTATGCATTTAAACCTCCAAAAGAAAACCTACAGACTATAAAATATTTTTACCAAAATTTCCTATTCACAAAATATATGCAGTAATTATTCCCTGTTTTTTTATTGAACTAAGGTACTATTTTTCTCACACTTCCCCTGATTCTGTGACTGCAAAATATGTTCTAATTAATTCTGTTTTTTAAATCAGACTGTAAAAAATTCACTAGTGGAGAGGCATACACATATTTAATACATCTAATAAGTTGAGAGTCCTTCCCTCAGCTACCTGCATTAAAACTGGATTGCATTAATTAACATAACCCAGTATCCATTCTCAGATAGTATGCATTTGGAAAAATATTGCTCCTAACTTGATAAGGCAAAATAGTCTGAGAAATAGCCTGTTCACAAATATTCTTGAACCATGAGATCTTTGGGCCACCAACTAATCCAGAATCTATGGAGAGAAGAGACATGAATATTGGTTTTCCATGGCAAGATGTGATCGGTTTCCTGTAAGAGGAGTTCAACTGGGATCATTATCAAATTTGTTGAGAATGAATTTGCACAGTAGAGAGACTGTGTGCCCCCTGGGAAATCAACTAGAGGGGAATATTCACTTTCTTGTAGAATTTTCCTCATAAGTCCTATCAGACATTCATAGGAAAGACTGGCAAAGTCCTACAAAACTTCCCTCAGGGTGTAGAACCGAGAGAAGGGGATAAAATCCACTGTGATTGGGTCACCACTAAGAAACAAAAGCCTGATTGCAAGGGGGGAGGGCAACAAAAACTGTCACCTCTAGGGCACTGATGGAAACCTGTTAGGGTGAGAGAAAATAACAGGAAAGAAAAAGAAAACTTTCTGTGGGAAGGGCAGAAATACATGCTGAGTTTAGAACAAGAGCTGGGAGTTAGAAGGGATTACTGAAATGAACATGGAACCTATCAAAAACTAAGGCTTATCAGACATCAGAGAATACCATCTCCCCAGAAGCATACCTTTCACCTCCCTTCCTAACAACCTTTGGGTAACAAATTTGTGTTACCCAAAGACAAATAAAGACAAACCTTCTCAATACACAAGACTAATGGCAAGTCAAAAGTTGAAGTTGGAGCAGACATTGATGAAAAAGTACTCTGCCAAACCAAGTACCCACCCTAAACATACAGAATTACTGGAGGAACTGGCAGCATGTGGTGCTATAAGGGTAGCCGTAATAATAACAAAGCTCAAATTGGGGCCTAATCTGATCATATTAACTCCAAATCCTACCCTCCTGAAAAGCAAAGCCATACTGATTTCCAGGTATATCACTGTATGCCTTTGTCTGTTCACAGGATGCCCAGTTTTCAATTGCAAAAATTAGGAAGCCTACAATAAAGTCACTTTGGGAAACTCCATCATATTCAGAACCCCACAAATGTTTCTGCATCTCATGGCAGGCACTTTTCCACTTAAGTGCACTAAAATACTTGGGAACTGATTGACCACAGTGGCAGATAGTAGACCATGGATATTCAAGGGTGAGACACTAAGACCAGAACCCCACTGCAGCAGTTTGCAACCACATAGTATTGGCTGTCTTGATTTTGGCTCAACATTAGTGTATTGAGATTCCTCCTTTTTGTTGAGTTGGAGGTTATTGGAAATTACCTGTGGCTATGTACATTACCATTGGTTGTGGATGCCAAAGTATTTTTTCATCTCCTGTTGATAAGCATTTGGTTAATTTTCAGTGGGTAAGCTCCTATGACTCCAAGTGCTGTGACAATATTAGTATTTTTCTGTAGTGAACACATATACACAATTCTCTTCAGAATAAATGCATGCATGATAACAGAAAATGCATGTATAGAGCCTTGGGAGATTCTGCACAACAGTTTTCCGACATGGTTCTACAAATTTAAACTCCATTATGCTTGCATGAATGATCTCATCATCCAAATTTTGCCAGGCTTGGTATTTCTGTTTTTAATTGTAGCAAAACTTATGTGTTCATATTTTAATTGACCAATTGTTTTTGATCTTTTCTGTAGTGCTTATTCATTTTTAAACCATTTTCCTAGTAGGTGTTTAGTATTATTTTTCTTTTGTCAGAATTATATGTCCTGGTTTGATGTCATTTACTGACATGTAATATATGTAACATCTTCCACCATGTAGTTTTCTACACCCTCTATCTTAATGGTGTATCTTTAATTTATCTTAAAGTGGTGTAGCTTCTAATATATCTTAATGTGATACATGTTATAATTTTTCTTTATAATTAATGTTTTATTGTATTGAAAGTAAAAATGGATTACTCACTGATGTTGAATCTGCCCTTCTATCTTTTATAATTAAAACTTTTTTGGTTTATAATGAGAACTGGTATTAAGAATGTCAGGAATTAAGACAAGATTTATTACAACAGAGACTGATGACTCAATAGGAAGATAAGGTAAGAGCAATTATCCCAACAAATCACAGGATGCACAACATTGGAAAATTTAGCACAGAGGCAAGTGAGATATTGTTAGAAGACTAGGAGAGATCATTTATGGAATAATAATTATCAGAAGTGAAAATACATAAGTATATTCCACTTTCATGAAAGGCATCATTCCACAGACACAGGGAACTCAATGTACCATGAGCACCATCAATATTTAGGAAATCATAATGAGCCACATCATGACTTGCAAACCAAAGTTATTGATAAAATCTTAATAGAACACAGAAGATAAAGATGCAAGAAAATTGTGACAGCTGATATAGTCTTAAAAAATAAGCTGTAATCAAAGCGATGTTATTTTAAAAGTATGTAAGGAATCTCAAAAATCTATTCTCAGCAGCAATATTGCCCCCAAATACAGAAGTCTTCAGAAATTCATAAATGGAAACTTTTCCTTGATATCAGCCTTGCATTGGAAAAAAGTACTGGAGTGGGTTCTTTGGTTTAAAAGAAAAGGATTCCAGTTTTAATATTGGAAATGCAGGAAATATGAAGACCCCTGGAAAGGTAATATCAGATAAATACAAATGAACATTTTTATGAAGAATTAATAGAAATGTATTATGGAGATTATCACATATGTAGAATTAAAATGCATGACAATAATAATGCAAAAAACAGGGAGGGAAAAACAGTATTAATGGTATTCTAAGATACCAACATTTGTGGGAAGGTCATAAAAGTAATTATATATGTAAGATTAAATCAAGAATGCATGATTTAATCACCGCTGTAACTACATGCAGAACTGGATGTGTCCTCTGGATTACAGGCTGATTAGATTACCAACTTTCTTACTCCAAAAAAAAAAAAGGAATCAGAAGAGGAAGTCAGTGCATTTCCTAGCAGGGTTCACGTTTCTGCATCTCAGGATTGCAATGGAGACTGAGAACTTGGCCCCCATGTGGGTTCCTGCTTTAACAGGTTTTTCAAGCCAGACTTCCCTAGTGAGTACTGAATCCATAGAACAGCAAGGGGGTCACTTAAAATTTCTTCCATCTGTAAAATTTGTTGTTAGTGTACAGTTCTTTAAATGAGTCAATATCTTATAGAATGTGGTGTAAAGGGCATTGGTATTTGTCAGGTAATATAAAAGGAATTTGTACATTTTTGTTTGTTCTCTGTAACGTAGGTCAGAATATTTCTTACCATAATCATTTCTATGAATTAGATGCAGTATTTAGCCCTATATGGTTCAAAAATCCTTTTCTGTGGAAATTACATTTTTGCTCAATATGTTTTTAGCCTATTTTATTCTATTCTTACTCAAATATTACATCATCAGTGTTATAGAACTATTATTATTTTTCTTTTGTCAGAATTATATGTCCTGGTTTGACATCTGTGTCTCTCAGTCTCTCTCCATCATTGATTCCATCTTGTCATTGATGACAGAATGTATTGTACCTGAATATATGTTGTAAATGCATTGCTGTTTATTGTTTCTTTCTTCTCACAAATATTTTAGATAAACCAGAGCAGTGACTATGGATCACAGAATTTAGATCAGAAGTTTGTACACAGTAGGTGATCTATAAATTAGAAAGCAAATAATTTCCCTCCAAGCTGGGACATCATGGGGAATGAAAGGGATATAGACATTGTAGGACAATAGGATTAAATGGAAGGCATGGTCTCTCTTTTAATATCCCCTGAAGACAGAAGTGCAGGGGTTAAAAAGAAAGATGAACTGATCAGGTTTGAATTTTAAACAGATTATTGCACTTAGAGACTTGATTGGAATATGGGGAGAAAGGATTTGCAATCTTCTAAAGGAGTTTATTTACACAGTATATCACTCAAAAGACATTATTGTATCATTGGTGTAAAGCCAATTGTTTTGAAATATTTACAAAAGTACATTTTTAGACTTTACATTATTATTTGGATAAATCTATATGAGCACTTTCTATGTGAAAAGCAATATTTGAGCACTGCTGTGTAAAGCCTCTGAAAAAGCTATAATAGTTTTGTCTTCCTGTTGCATCTGATTTAGTAAGAAAAATATGAAATAAATAAATAATATATATATAAGTAAAATGCTTTCAAATAAAATTATAAACAAATGGGAAAATTGAATTTTGGAATTTAGATTACTGAATCAGGAACAATAAAAATGTGTTAGTAATATTTAATTTGCAACCTGAAAGGTGATCAAGTATTATTCAAAATAGTGGCTCTATAAGTGTGTTAGCAAGGTGGGTGGAGAATTAAATGATATAAGACTGAAGTGGCAGGGACTCCAGAATGACATTCAGGTTCTGGACAGTACAATAGCACCAAGAAGTTGTGTTTTTTTTTAATTATTTTTTTCATTCTGAGGGAGGAAAATGAAATCATTCATGTTTTCCTTCTCGTTTTATAAAATATTTTGTTCCAAGGCAGTAGGAGCCAAGTTGTCAGTATTTTCCTCTTTTGAGTTCATAGTAACTCAGGAGGACTAAAGCAAACCTTCAGGGTGACAGCTCATGGCAGCCCTAAAGCCATCACTGTTAATGGAATCTTCAGCAATGGTTAAACAAAATGTCATATGTGCTCTTGGGCGGGGGAAGCAGATCTCTTTTTGTCAGCATGAAGAATAGTGAATTTTGCCCAAATGATACTCATTCAGAAAGGACAAGTATGAAGGAGGAGGAAGGAAATTCCAACTGCTATGCATATAAATATTCCCATCAATTCACACCTGGGTATTCTGCCTCCAATGTCCATGTCATATAGTTTCCCAATTATGGCTCCTTTTAGGTCCATTGATTCCTAAAAGCCATCCAATTTAAAAACAGCACTGTAGCCATATATCATTGGGTGGGAACCTAAACTTCATGTTGTAGTATGAAATTTTGAACTATTTGAATTTTCCTGATGGTCTGGGACTTGAGGTAAGAAAGAGTGTGTCCCCAAGGTCCACATGGTAAACATTTTATCATACATAAGGAGACAGTCTGGGGCTGTTGGATTTAAAAGTTTGCAGACAATTTAAACTTGGATTAGTTCTTCATCTACAACACAAAGCAGACTCAAGATATGAGATTAATCAAGAAAGCATTTAAATCATACATAATCTACATTTGTTAATATATTATAATTTTCCTTACTGTAAAAGGGATACTGAAAAAACACTTTTAATTAAGGACATATTTCCCAATTTTGAAATTCTTTATATATTGTATCTGTGCAAGAGTCTAATGCTTTAGTATGATGACCTGATTTAAAATATCAATTTAATAAATTGTCAGACAAGATGCAAGAGTACTAATCTCATGAGGTTGTAAATTTCTTTTTGACATGCAGCATGCCTCCAAGATATAAAAAATTTCAGAGACTTAGAATTTTGGTGAGTCACATATACAATTTAAGTTTTCTTTGGGCATTTGATTTCCTTCCATAAAAAAATTTTGTTCTCTTTAACTTGCATCAAAAAATGGATCTTGATTTTATTTTGCTTTCCCTAGGTGTATCAATCATGGTCAAATCTTATGGGTGAGACAAATAAAGTAATATTAATTTAATATTAAATTTTGCAATTTAAAATATTATTTGGTTATCAATGATTCTATTCTTTTAGTCTGCTGAATCCTTGTGTAGCAGGAGCTTTTGCCAATGATTCAGGAAAATCCCTCAGGAAGGGAAAGCTACCTGCTGCTTTGATTGTATTTTGTGTCCAGAGGGAGAAATAGTTAATCAGACAGGTGTGAACTGGGATAATTCCACAATCCATTTTATCTCACTCCTTATTGAGTGTCCAAATAAAATGGAAGCATCTGGTATCTTCATTATTTTCTAATTTATTCACTCCCTCTTTCAGTACATTCATTTAGGCTGTTGATATAACATTCCATTTGGGAATGACCTTGTTTTCTGGCATCTTTATAGTCATGCTTTTATATTCAATGGAAGCATCTCTTGGCACAGGAACACTTTCCTCAATACATATGTTGAGCTAGGCAAACAGACTCAGCATTCCATAACACCACATCTTCACCATGATCACAGAAAAACAGATATGGAATTATAAAGGTGTCAAAATGAGGTTGTCTCGAAAGCATGCCTGCTACTCATCTTATGTACAAAGTGACAAGCACTAAACCATAAAAATAGTAGGTACACAAACATGAGCTGCTCATTTAATAAAAGGGTGCTCAAATTATCTTATTCCTCTAGTTCAAGATATAAACAATGCACTGAGCATGCAGATTTGAGTAAGATAAAGTCCTTGTCCTCCAAAAAAAAAATCACAGTAAGGTCATAATGGAAATTTGGAAGTTCCCACAGTGAATTTATTTAGGGGTTATCAGAGTAAATAAGAATGAATATATAATGCTATTTTGAAAAATAAGATAAATAAGACTATTCTTCCATTTGACAAATAATTCTTCATGGAAAGGTGAAGTTTCAACTGAGTTGTTTAAAAAATAAATAGGGATTTGTCAGTTAGAAAATTTCCAAAGGGTCATATGAGTTTTAGAAACAAAAATGTACTTACATGGCATATTTGGAGATTGGAAAGCTTATTATGACTGGAAGGAAGTAGTAAAAGGCTGATTAATCATGGATGATGATGGGATAGGTAAATAAAAAAAAAGCATATAACATTATTGAGTGTGGCTAAAATAAACATATCTAAAGTACATATTCCAAACATACCAAATAAAGCTGTGAATTAATCATAAGTGCTTATTAGTGAAGATACCTATCTGCATTGTTAAAATTGCTGGTCAGAGCCATAAGGCTCACAATAGCACATTATAGAAATACATAATGGACAAAAAGAGAGAAAACATTTTAAGAATATGCTTGTTAATAGAATTTATTGGGTTACAAATCTATGTAAACAAATTGAATGTGGCCTCTACAAAGGAGATGTATTACCCCCCCCCATCAAGACCAGAGCACTGACCACAAAGATTCTTTGTTTCAGAAAAAATGCATGATTATCACATTATTAATATAGAGAAGGAAATGTGTTTCATTCCACTTGTAAAATTATCTAATAAAATGGTGGAACATAAAGTAATGTAAAATATTAAGTGTTTTCTCCTTATGAAAATCAGTTTGCTTGATAATGCAATAAAATCTCATTTTAATGGAAATATATTAGTATGTTATATATATAACCTAACATTGGCTTAAATCTTAAGAATATTTATTTTTTACATTAGAAGAATTCTAAGAATAGACAAGACCCTTATGATTTTTCTCTGTCTCCCTATTGATGTCAAGGACCCAAGCTCTATATACCTTTTTGCTTTAATATATTTAATGTGCTGTTGTTCTTATGTATGTTGCTTTTTTTGTTATACAGAAATCATTTTACTTTCTTAAAGCAGCAATGGTAGACATGCAATCAATATTTTTCCTAGAGTGTGCAATATATAAATTATTCACATTTTTAAAAATTAAGAATGGAAAGCCTTATATACAAGAAAGATTTTTAATGTGTAACTAATTTTGGAACTGGGTTTTTGACAATATATACTAGAAGCTTTATCAATCTGAATGGCTATGACATGATATACATTTGAGTGAAGTACATGTATGCATCCATTCCAGATGTTTAATACACTATGTGAATAATTTGCTTTTCACTTTGGTTGTTGAAATTCCATATACTGAGGCATACAGTGCATCTGAAAGATACTGCCAGACATACCTTTATTATATTGGCATTTTAAAAGTTTTTCTCTTACTCTCTTTATAGCAGTGGGGGTGGGGAGGGATTTTCTCTTTACAAGCAAGAACACCTTCAAGTCTGTCTTTTGTTGGAGTGGTCTGAGCATAGCAGGCTTCTTCTATGGCTAACCCTGTTACTAAATGGACCTCCTTCCATTGTTTAATTGCTAATTTTGCCACTCTCATTGCAACAGGTCCCTGAGGTAAAATCTCGTGCTAGGTCCAAAGCCTTTTCGTAGATGGCATCCCCCTTTTGGTTCTGTTCTAGAACATGGATGATCAAGCCTATTGCTTTGGTTTCATGGCCATCGAGCACATGGATGGAGAAGATGAGCTCCTTTGCCAGGGACATTCCAATGGCATGTGGCAATCTCTGCATCCCCCTGCACCAGGAATAATTGCCAGCTTTGTTTCAACCAGACCCATTTTTGCAGAGGAAGCTGCCACTCTTACATCAAAGGCTAAAGCCAGCTCAAAACCACCATCTAATGTGAGTCCATCTATTGCTACAATAGTTGGCACTGGAAGATTAGCTATTTCATTAATCACTGCTCTTGCTTTGGAGACAAAAGGGCCAACTTCACTGGAGTGCATTTTGATGCTCCTTAAAGTCAGTACCAGCACAGAATACCCCTGGGACTTCACTCCTGAATATTATGGTCTGCCCTTTCTTATCAGATTTTAAAGCATCCACAGCTTTTGACAGTGTTTTTACAAGGTTTTTACTGAGTGTACTTTTCGCATAAGCTCTGTTTATTCCAAGCACCACAATTCCTCTCTTTTCCTCCTCCAGGTACCACATCCACAGCTAATCTTCCAACTTCACCTCAGAGCTTTAGCCCCTCCTGGGGGCAGCCCTTATGGCTATGGGTGCCCGGCCCTGGAAGCAGATCATTGGTCCAACCCATGAGCCTGTCATGAAGCCAGGAAGCTCCAGCCATGGGCCCAGTTGCATACTGCCGGTGGCAACCAA
Source organism: Choloepus didactylus (assembly GCF_015220235.1). Taxonomy (NCBI): domain Eukaryota; kingdom Metazoa; phylum Chordata; class Mammalia; order Pilosa; family Megalonychidae; genus Choloepus; species Choloepus didactylus. The sequence goes on from NW_023637606.1 coordinate 6,713,411, forward strand.
GTGGGTATGGCCAGCGTGCAAGGCCCCCAAGGGTCTGGCCACCACCACTGCTGCTGCAGATGCAGCCATGTTGTCTGTTTATGGCATAGGCCTGAGATTGTCTGTTGCTTTATTTTTAAAAATAACTGCCCCTGTATTTCATACTCATTCAATAGAAAAGAAAGAGAAGTTGGCATTAGCACATTATTGTGTGCCTGTTTTGTATAATCGAAGAAAAGATTTCCACATCCAATCATATTGCCCCAGATTTTGTTTACATAGGTTGCCCAACCCATGGCAGAGGGTGAGAAGACTCTGGCAAAAAGAAACAAGATTGTCAAAATTAGCATAGAGCAAACAAAACTGGGATTCAAATAGCTAGATAAGAGGGAAGAAGAATTGAGCAGGCAGTTAACAGTGTCTGTCATGCAGTGAATATTTTAATGAGCGATATATACACATGTATCCTTAGACTAAAATGCTTTTGTGAAATACAAAAGAGAACAGTTAAATATGGCTCAATTAACATTTTTAAATTGAATGTCTGACTATTCTAAAAAATTGCCTTCTTTCCTAAACAGTTTTCAGCTTTAATATAATTCAAATCATTATATCAAAAGGATTTCTTTGGAAAGTAAACAATGTTACTAAATTCCTCATGTAATAATCAAGTTAGAAAACAAATGCCAGGATTTATATAGAAAAAAAGATTCAAAATGAAAACCTACAAATACATGCATTGTGTTGTTCTAATATTCTCTTTATAAATAGGAATAAGAAAAAAAATGCCTGATTTCAACAGCATGGTTCACATTATGAAGGCTGAGTTCAGTAGTGATGACAGAGACCATGTGGCCACAAAGTCTAAAATGTTAACTATCTAGACTTTTACAGGAAAATGTGTTCCAATCATTGACAGATAATTCATAGCCTGGACAGCATCCCTCAAGAGAGAATGACAGATGTTGTTGCCTATATATCACAGTGCTCTCAACCTTAGCTTAGATAACTATGAGGCATAGATCTCCCAGGCTCTTAGAGTTTCCCAGTTGGATTAAGCTCCATTTGACATCAGTGGTAAAATATTTGCTGATGCATCCGTGATGGGCTAATTTCCCTTACCTATCTCACTTGCCCACTGCCTAACTGGTATGTTCAAAAACCTCCTACCAAATGAACTATTTACACTTGAATCTCCAAGTTTCTGGAAATATCCAACTAACATAACACACCGTGGGGAGAATTTAGTAATGTGCTTATAGTTATAAACCATTTTCACCTAAGAATCATAGAGCAGACCATCTTGTTTTCCTATGTCACAACTTCTTTCTCCATTTTATACTTTCCATTAGGTTCAGTCTTTGTATATGTTTTGTGTTTTTTATTGGAACTTCAAGTACAAATACTGGTAGCATAATGAATGAAAATGTCCTCTCTGTAGATTAAAGTTTCTCAAACTTCAATATGTATCAGACACACTAGTGAGATTTATTAAAACACAGATGGCAGGGTGCCCTAGAGTTTCTGATTCCAGATTCAGGTGGAGCCTGAGAATCATCACAAGTTCCCAGGGGATACTGGTCCTGAGATGACCCTTTGAGTTTCAGCCCTTTCTCCTTTGTCTGAGGATGTCTCTAAGAAAATACTCTTTAGGAATTTCCAAGGAAAGGACAGAATGCTTCCAAAATTTCTACAATTTCATTTACTTTATTGCATTTTCTTAACTGTTGATACTTCAAATGTTTCATTGAATTATTGAATTACATTGTACTTTCAGAAAAGTGCATATATCATAAATATATAGTTTGATTAACTTTGACATATGGAACATACTTGTGTGTACAACACCCAGGTTAAGAAAAGTCTCAATGGTTGAGAGATTCCAAATGGAGTCAAGAAGTCACTCTGGTGGGCTTTCTTATATACTATATAGGTTTTAATGCATTGGAATAGCTAAAAGTAAATTTTACCTGAAACTATTAAACTGCAACCCAGCAGCCTTGACTCTTAAAGATGATTGTATAGCAATGTAGCTTACAAGGAGTAACAGTGTGACTGTGAAAGCCTTGTGGATCAGACTCCCTTTATCTGGTGTATGGATGGATGAGTAGAAAAATGGGGACAAAAACTAAATGAAAAATAGAGCAGGAAGGGGGTATCATTTTGGTGTTCTTTTTTACTTTTTTTAATTCTTATTTTCACTTTTTCTGGTACAAGGAAAATATTCAAAAATAGATTGGGGTGATGAATGCACAATTATGTGATGGTACCATGAACAACTGATTGTACACTTTGGATGACTGTGTGGTATATGAATATATCTCAATAAAATTGAATTTAAAAAAGTAAAAATAAAGTATGAAGGACTGTATAGCACAGTAAAAAATTGTTTCCTCTCTTTTTTTAAAAAGAGACACTAAAATGTGTCAAATAACGTGTTTTTATGGTGTTCAAAGATATTTATTTGTTTCATAATTTTCTTCTCTCTTGATCATTGCCCTGATTTCAATGAACAATTCAGGCATCAGTGGTCTACTATCATGACTACTGATTGTCACTCCTTCTTTCAGTTCCTGTTTCTAATATATCATGGCATAGAAATATAATAAACCACTATGTGCCAGTTTGAATGTATTATGTCCCCCAAAACACCATTATCTTTGATGCAAACTTGTGTGAGCAGACATATTAGTGTTGATTATATTGCAATTTTTTGATTGTTTCCATGGAGATAAAACCCACACAACTGTAGGTGATAACTCTGATTGGATAATTTCCATGGAGCACACCTTCAGTGTGGGCCTTCTTTAGTACACTGGAGCACTATAAAAGCTCAGATAGAAGGAGCAAGCTTGCTACAGCCAAGAGGGACACTTTGAAGAACACACAGGAGCTGAGAGAGAAGCTCCAAATGAGAGACAGTTTGAAGGCAGCCATTGAAAGCAGACTCTTTACTGCAGAGAAGCTAAGAGAGGACAAATGCCCCAAGAGCAACTGCAAGTGATATTTTGAAGAGGAGCTTTGGTCTAGAGAGGAATGTGCTGGAAGAAAGCCATTTTGAAACCACAACTTGGAGCAGATGCCATCCATGTGCCTTCCCAGCTTACAGAGGTTTTCTGGGCACCATTTGCCATCCTCCAGTGAAGGTACCCAATTGTTGATGCATTACCTTGGACACTTTATGGCCTTAAGACTATAATTTTGTAACCAAATAAACCCTCTTTATAAAAGCCAATCCATTTCTGGTGTTTTGCATTCTGGCAGCATTAGCAAACCAGAACACACTATAATAAGAAAAAAAAAAGATAAACACAGCATGACCAGCACTCCAAAAGCCCCTTATCATCCCTAATTAAATATATGCATTTTAAACACAGTTTAAAACTATGCACACAGAATAACTGCCAAGAGTGAGATGAGAAGTCCCCCCTTGTTTTGACTGAGAAACTGAGACAAGTTTTTATGAGCAACCTGCTTGAAATAGAAACTGCAATAGCATTTTCTAGATCACAATTCTCTTTTTTTTTCATTATGAATCAGGTTTTTCCATAATTGATTTTGCAGGGATTGCCCTGTGTGTTGTTGGATATTTGGCAGCATCCTTGGCTTCATGCAGAAGATCCACTTCATGCCCCTCCTGAATTCTGGCAACCTCAGATGCGTCCAAGGAGCAGAATAACACTTGGTTGAGATCCATAGTTCTAAATATAGATTTATAGCCCTATAAATCTGTGCTTAATATGATATTGGAAATTCTCTCTGGTAAACCACAAATAGATACAAATTTTAAATATCCTCGAGCTAAAGTTTGGGAGGTTGAAAATGACTACTAAGGAGCATAAGGATTTCTGGGGATAATGAAACTATTCTGTATCTTGATCATGCCAGTGGTTACAGATCTGTAAACATTTGTTAAATCTCATAGAATCAATACATCAGGTGAATTGTACTGCATCTGAGTTGTATCTCAATAAGAAAAACTCTCATTTTAACAAATACAAATTAAAGGAGGGGAGTTCTGCATTTCTTTAACAATTATTTCAGAATTCACACCAATATTAGCCAATTAATAGTATTCCTTCTTTAGAAATAGATTTTTTTTAAATCCCATTAATTGAAAGAAAGAACTTTTTGTGAATAAACAGTTATTTAAATATTTTCAGTTGGATAAGCATTTGAAATTCTTTTTGATCAAAGTTAAGTATAAAAATGATGTATTAAATGTCTGAAAGGAAATATAGTGAAATGTTTTTCTGTGGTTAAGGAAGAGAGTACTTTTTAAGCACACAAGAAAGAAATAATCAATAAATGATGCCTGAAACTGCATATTGTGCTTGCATCATAAATCAGTGAATAGCTATTACATGGATAAATGTCTTTGATGACAAGAATACTTAAACTTCTGGTATCAACAAACCACCACATGTGAAATTAAAAATTAAATAATGAATTGGAGAATGTTTGGGCAACAATAGGTCAATGGCTAGTATTCAGCTTCTGTGAGGAGATTTCATGTCAGTAGACGAGAGAGCCAAAGAACACAAAGACACAATTCACAGAAAGAATGCAAAGAGTGAAATTGGAAACTAGTTCTCAAGCTTCCAGGGGGAGAATATATATTTTTATGACTTTTTGAAAGGAAAAGCAAACCTTTTATATTAAGGCCCTTAATAGATTTCTTTTTAATCTTCATCTTTTTTTACCCACCATTTTTTTAATTGAGATTTTTCACATAACATACACTTATCCAAAGAAAACTGTGCATCCATCACCACAATCAATTTTTTTTAAATTTTTAGAACATTTTCATTACTCCAGAGAAGAAATAATTACAAAAAATGGAAACTCAAATCCTCCCATATCCCTAACCATCCCCCTCTATTATTGATTCATAGTATTGGTATAGTACATTTGCTATTGTTGACGAAAGAATGTTAAAATACTACTAACTGTAGTATATAGTTTGCAATATGTACATATTTTCCTGTATGCTCCACTATTATTAACTCCTAGTTATAGTGTCATATGTTTGTCCTAGTTCATGAGAGATTTCTAATATTTGTACAGTAAATCATGGACATTGTTCAACACAAAATTCACTGTTTTATACATTCCCATCATTTAACTTCCAACTTTCCCTCTGGTGACATGTGACTCTGAGGTTCCCCTTTCCAACACATTCACACACCATTCAGCACTGTTAGTTATTCTCACTACATACTACTATCATCTCTGTCCATTTCCAAACACTTATGTTCACCCTAGTTGAATATTCTGCTCATAATAAGCAACTGCTCCCCATTCTTTTGCCTCATTCTACATCCTTGAAATTACGTTTCATGTTTATAAGTTTACATATTATAATTACTTCATATCAGTGAGACCCTGCAATATTTGTCCTTATGTATCTGTCTTATTTCACTCAATATAGTGCCCTCAATGTTTTTTCATCAACCCATTTTTTAGCAGTTTTGTTCACACACCACACATTCCATCCTAAGTAAACAATCAATAGTTCCCTGTATAGTCATGTATTTATGTATTCACCACCATTGCCACTCTCTCTGTAAGGACATCTACATTTCTTCCCCAAAGAAGGAGGAAGAGTCAAAGCAGGTAGAGAGACAAAATAAAAAAGAGAGAGAGAAAAAAATCATGTCTAGGAAGCAATAAAAGGAAAGATAGCATTAAACCAAAGTAGAAGAGTCAGACAACATCACCAATGCCAAGAGTCCCATAACCCTTCCCTATGCCCCCCATATGCATTTAGCTTTGTTATATTGCCTTTGTTATATTAAAGGAAGCATAATACAATGTTTCTGTTAATTATAGTCTCTCATTTGCATTGATTGAATTTTCCCCCATCCCACCCTATTTTTAACAGCTTGCAATGTTGACATTCATTTGTTCTCCCTTATGTGAAAACATATTTGTACCTTTTCTCACAATCATTGAGCACACTAGGTTTCACTGAGTTATACAGTCCAAGTCTTTATCTTTCCTCTTTCCTTTTGGTGTCCCATATGATCCTAACCATCCTCTCAACTATACCCACAGTGTACTTACATTGCTGTGCTACTGTCTCCCAAAATTGTGTTCCAAACCTCTCACTGCTGTCTTTTCCTTTCTGACTGTAGTGCTCCCTTTAGTGTTTCCTGTAGAGCAGGTATCTGGTTCATAAACTCTGTCATTGTCTGCTTGTCAGACAATATTTTGAGCTCTCCCTCATATTTTAAGGACAGTTTTGCTGGATATAGGATTCTTGGTTGGTGGTTTTTCTCTTTCATTATCTTGAATATATCACACCACTTCCTTTTTGCCTCCATGGTTTCTACTGAGAAATCCACACATAGTCTTATCAAGCTTCCTTTGTATGTGTTAGATTTCTTTTCTCTTGCTGCTTTCAGGATTCTCTTTCTCATTGACATTTGATAATCTGATTATTAAGCGTCTTGATGTAGGCCTATTCAGATGTGTTCTGTTTGGGGAACACTGTGCTTCTTGGATCTGTAACTTTATGTCTTTCATAAGAGATGGGAAACTTTTATTGATCATTTCCTCTATTATTGCTTCTGCCCCTTTTCCCTTCTCTTTTCCTTCTGGAACACCCATGACACATACATTCCTCTGTTACATGATGTCATTGAATTCCCTGAGACATTGCTCATATTTTTCCATTCTTTTCTCTATCTCTTCTTTTGGGTGTAGGCTTTCAGGTGTCCTGTTCTCCAGATTCTGAGTGTTTCCTTCACCTCTTGAGAAAACATATCTCCATTGTGTCATTCATCTTTTTTGCTGTGCTTTTCATTTCCATAGATTCTGCCAGTTTTTATTTTAACTATTGCTTTCTACCCAGTGTTTTCATTATACACTTCATCTCTTTTGCCATATCTTCCTTAAGCTTTTTGAATTGATTTGTCATTAGTTGTATCAATTCCTGTATCTCAGTTGAAGTGTACATTTGTTCCTTTGGCAGGGACATAACTTTGTTTTTCTTAGTGTAGGTTGTAGTTTTTTGTTGTCTAGGAATTTGGTTTTCTTGGTTACCCCAATCAGGTTTTCTCAGACCAGAATGGGCTCAAGTCTCAGGAGGAGGCAATAGTATCAGGTCTTAGAAAATTAATAAACCCACTGAGACCTCAAGCCATTTTGCTTTTCTGCCCAGCAGGTGGCACCTGTCAGCCTGTCACTCCAGACTGGTATAAGGTGGTGTGGCCTATGGCTGTTTTCCCAGGGTTCTGGGGTCTAGTTCTCAATGGAAGTCCAGTAGTAGAGCTTGGTACTATCTTTTCCCTCTTATGGAAGATACACCCCCTAGGGAGATATCATTTGCAGTTGAATAGTCTCTCTGACTCTACTATCTCTACCATTGTCTGGGTCAGAGTGCTGGGAACTGAAAATGGCTGAGGCTTTCCCAACTGAGCTGAAAAAGTGACAAAAAGTCCCCCTTCAGGGCCAGTCTGCAGTGACCCCCAGTTTCCCCTGATGGCCAAAGATAGCACCTCCCTCCCAGAGAGGTTCTCTGGCTCTCCAAGATCAGTCATCACCAAAGCCTCTGTCTGCTTCTTGTGGATTCAGAGCTTGTATTGAGCAGTCAGCATTTGTTAATTAAAGCCCCAGTTGGAGCTGGGCTGATGTATATTCACTTGTTCAGAGAGGGTTGCTCTCTATCACTGCAAAGCTTTGCAGTTTAGGCTGCCATGGGGGAGGGGCCCTTGGGGCAGGTATGCAGCTTTTACTTACAGATTTTATACTGTGATCTTGGGCATTCCTCCCAATCCAGGCTGGTGTATGATGTGTCCCTCAGCAGATATTCCAGAATATTTACTCATTCTTCCTGGTTGCTTATTAGTTGTTCCAGGGGTACTAACTAGCTTCCACTCCTTTCTGTGTCACCATCTTCTTCCTCTCCTTAATATATCTTTAAGGAGACCACTAGTTCTCTACTAAGACTGCCTTCCCATCTCTTCTAGTAATACCATACAGTTGTTCATAGCACATGCTGACCAGTGATATGGCATTTACTGACATCATTTGAAGTTAGGCATGGCTATGTGACTAAGTTCTCAGCAGTGAAATGGGAATGGGAATGAGTGTGCCTCTTCTAGGATGGAGTGTTTTCAAGGGTGGTAAACATACTGCCACTTTCTATAATGTTGGCAACAACAAGTAGATGAGAATGATTTTCTAAAGGAGTGCTACTCAAAGTGTCATCCATAGACCAGCAACATCAGTATCAAACAGGAACCTGTTAGAAATGCATAATCTCGGACATCTGGCAAGATGGCGGACTGGTGAGCTGTATGTTTTAGTTACTCCTCCAGGAAAGTAGGTAGAAAGCCAGGAACTGCGTGGACTGGACACCACAGAGCAATCTGACTTTGGGCATACTTCATACAACACTCATGAAAATGTGGAACTGCTGAGATCACCGAAATCTGTAAGTTTTTGTGGCCAGGGGACCCGCACCCCTCCCTGCCAGGCTCAGTCCCGTGGGAGGAGGGGCTGTCAGCTCCAGGAAGGAGAAGGGAGAACTGCAGTGGCAGCCCTTATCAGAAACTCATTCTACGGATCCAAACTCCAACCGTAGGTAGACTGAGACCAGACACCAGAGAATCTGAGAGCAGCCAGCCTAGCAGAGAGGAGACAGGCATAGAAAAAAATAGCAAAGAAAAACTCCAAAATAAAAGCGGAGGATTTTTGGAGTTCTGGTGAACATAGAAAGGGGAAGGGCAGAGCTCACGCCCTGAGGCTTGTATGCAAATCCTGAAGAAAAGCTGACCTCTCTGCCCTGTGGACATTTCCTTAATGGCCCCAATCGCTTTGTCTCTTAGCATTTCAATAACCCATTAGATCTCTGAGGAGGGCCCTTTTTTTTAATCCTTTTTTCTTTTTCTAAAACAATTACTCTAAGAAGCCCAACACAGAAAGCTTCAAAGACTTGCAGTTTGGGCAGGTCAAGACAAGAGCAGAACTAAGAGAGCTCTGAGACAAAAGGAAATAATCCAATGGCTGAGAAAATTCACTAAACACCACAACTTCCCAAGAAAAGGGGGCTGTCTGCTCACAGCCATCATCCTGGTGGACAGGAAACACTCCTGCCCATCGCCAGCCCCATAGCCCAGAGCTGCCCCAGACAACCCAGTGTGATGGAAGGGCTTCAAATAACAGGCACACACCACAAAACTGGGTGTGGACATTAGCCTTCCCTGCAACCTCAGCTGATTGTCCCAGAGTTGGGAAGGTGGAGCAGTGTGAATTAACAAAGCCCCATTCAGTCATCATTTCAGCAGACTGGGAGACTCCCTACACAGCCCAGCAGCCCAGAACTGCCCTGGGGGGATGGCACTCACCTGTGACATAGCACAGTCATCCCTCAACAGAGGACCCGGGGTGCACAGCCTGGAAGAGGGGCCCACTTGCAAGTCTCAGGAGCCATACGCCAATACCAAGGACTTGTGGGTCAGTGGCAGAGACAAACTGTGGCAGGACTGAACTGAAGGATAAGACTATTGCAGCAGCTTTAAAACTCTAGGATCACCAGGGAGATTTGATTGTTAGAGCCACCCCCCCTCCCTGACTGCCCAGAAACACGCCCCATATACAGGGCAGGCAACACCAACTACACACGCAATCTTGGTACACCAATTGGACCCCACAAGACTCACTCCTCCACTCACCAAAAAGGCTAAGCAGGGGAGAACTGGCTTGTGGAGAACAGGTGGCACGTGGACGCCACCTGCTGGTTAGTTAGAGAAAGTGTACTCCATGAAGCTGTAGATCTGATAAATTAGAGATAAGGACTTCAATTGGTCTACAAATCCTAAAAGAACCCTATCAAGTTCAGCAAATGCCACGAGGCCAAAAACAACAGAAAATTATAAAGCATATGAAAAAAACAGACGATATGGATAACCCAAGCCCAAGCACCCAAATCAAACGACCAGAAGAGACACAGCACCTAGAGCAGCTACTCAAAGAACTAAAGATGAACAATGAGACCATAGTATGGGATACAAAGGATATCAAGAAGACCCTAGAAGAGCATAAAGAAGACATTGCAAGACTAAATAAAAAAATGGATGATCTTATGGAAATTAAAGAAACTGTTGACCAAATTAAAAAGATTCTGGACACTCATAGTACAAGACTAGAGGAAGTTGAACAATGAATCAGTGACCTGGAAGATGACAGAATGGAAAATGAAAGCATAAAAGAAAGAATGGGGAAAAAAAATTGAAAAAATCAAAATGGACCTCAGGGATATGATAGATAATATGAAACGTCCGAATATAAGACTCATTGGTGTTCCAGAAGGGGAAGAAAAGGGTAAAGGTCTAGGAAGAGTATTCAAAGAAATTGTTGGGGAAAACTTCCCAAATCTTCTAAACAACATAAATACACAAATCATAAATGCTCAGCGAACTCCAAATAGAATAAATCCAAATAAACCCACTCCGAGACATATTCTGATCACACTGTCAAACACGGAAGAGAAGGAGCAAGTTCTGAAAGCAGCAAGAGAAAAGCAATTCACCACATACAAAGGAAACAAAATAAGACTAAGTAGTGACTACTCAGCAGCCACCATGGAGGCGAGAAGGCAGTGGCACGATATATTTAAAATTCTGAGTGAGAAAAATTTCCAACCAAGAATACTTTATCCAGCAAAGCTCTCCTTCAAATTTGAGGGAGAGCTTAAATTTTTCACAGACAAACAAATGCTGAGAGAATTTGCTAACAAGAGACCTGCCCTACTGGAGATACTAAAGGGAGCCCTACAGACAGAGAAACAAAAAAAGGACAGAGAGACATGGAGAAAGGTTCAGTGCTAAAGAGATTCGGTATGGGTACAATAAAGGATATTACTAGAGAGAGGGGAAAAATATGACAAACATAAACCAAAGGATGAGATGGCTGATTCAAGAAATGCCTTCATGGTTATAACATTGAATGTAAATGGATTAAACTCCCCAATTAAAAGATATAGATTCACAGAATGGATCAAAAAAAGTGAACCATCAATATGTTGCATACAAGAGACTCATCTTAGACACAGGGACACAAAGAAACTGAAAGTAAAAGGATGGAAAAAAATATTTCATGCAAGCTACAGCCAAAAGAAAGCAGGTGTAGCAATATTAATCTCAGATAAAATAGATTTTAAATGCAGGGACGTTTTGAGAGACAAAGAAGGCCACTACATACTAATAAAAGGGACAATTCAACAAGAAGAAATAACAATCGTAAATGCCTATGCACCCAATCAAGGTGCCACAAAATACATGAGAGAAACACTGGCAAAACTAAAGGAAGCAATTGATGTTTCCACAATAATTGTGGGAGACTTCAACACATCACTCTCTCCTATAGATAGATCAACCAGACAGAAGACCAATAAGGAAATTGAAAACCTAAACAATCTGATAAGTGAATTAGATTTAACAGACATATACAGGACATTACATCCCAAATCACCAGGATACACATACTTTTCTAGTGCTCACGGAACTTTCTCCAGAATAGATCATATGCTGGGACATAAAACAAGCCTCAATAAATTTAAAAAGATTGAAATTATTCAAAGCACATTCTCTGACCACAATGGAATACAATTAGAAGTCAATAACCATCAGAGACTTAGAAAATTCACAAATACCTGGAGATGAAACAACACACTCCTAAACAATCAGTGGGTTAAAGAAGAAATAGCAAGAGAAATTGCTAAATATATAGAGACGAATGAAAATGAGAACACAACATACCAAAACCTATGGGATGCAGCAAAAGCAGTGCTAAGGGGGAAATTTATAGCACTAAACGCATATATTAAAAAGGAAGAAAGAGCCAAAATCAAAGAACTAATGGATCAACTGAAGAAGCTAGAAAATGAACAGCAAACCAATCCTAAAACAAGTACAAGAAAAGAAATAACAAGGATTAAAGCAGAAATAAATTACATAGAGAACAAAAAAACAATAGAGAGGATAAATATCACCAAAAGTTGGTTCTTTGAGAAGATCAACAAGATTGACAAGCCCCTAGCTAGACTGACAAAATCAAAAAGAGAGAAGACCCATATAAACAAAATAATGAATGAAAAAGGTGACATAACTGCAGATCCTGAAGAAATTAAAAAAATTCCAAGAGGATACTATGAACAACTGTATGGCAACAAACTGGATAATGTAGAGGAAATGGACAATTTCCTGGAAACATATGAACAACCTAGACTGACCAGAGAAGAAATAGAAGACCTCAATCAACCCATCACAAGCAAAGAGATCCAATCAGTCATCAAAAATCTTCCCACAAATAAATGCCCAGGGCCAGATGGCTTCACAGGGGAATTCTACCAAACTTTCCAGAAAGAACTGACACCAATCTTACTCAAACTCCTTCAAAACATTGAAGAAAATGGAACACTACCTAACTCATTTTATGAAGCTAACATCAATCTAATACCAAAACCAGGCAAAGATGCTACAAAAAAGGAAAACTACCGGCCAATCTCCCTAATGAATATAGATGCAAAAATCCTCAACAAAATACTTGCAAATTGAATCAAAAGACACATTAAAAAAATCATACACCATGACCAAGTGGGGTTCATTCCAGGCATGCAAGGATGGTTCAACATAAGAAAATCAATCAATGTATTACAACACATTAACAAGTCAAAAGGGAAAAATCAATTGATCATCTCAATAGATGCTGAAAAAGCATTTGACAAAATCCAACATCCGTTTTTGATAAAAACACTTCAAAAGGTAGGAATTGAAGGAAACTTCCTCAACATGATAAAGAGCATATATGAAAAACCCACAGCCAGCATAGTACTCAATGGTGAGAGACTGAAAGCCTTCCCTCTAAGATCAGGAACAAGACAAGGATGCCCGCTGTCACCACTGTTATTCAACATTGTGCTGGAAGTGCTAGCCAGGGCAATCCGGCAAGACAAAGAAATAAAAGGTATCCAAATTGGAAAAGAAGAAGTAAAACTGTCATTGTTTGCAGATGATATGATCTTATATCTAGAAAATCCTGAGAAATCGATGATACAGCTACTAGAGCTAATAAACAAATTTAGCAAAGTAGCGGGATACAAGATTAATGCACATAAGTCAGTAATGTTTCTATATGCTAGAAATGAACAAACTGAAGAGACACTCAAGAAAAAGATACCATTTTCAATAGCAACTAAAAACATCAAGTACCTAGGAATAAACTTAACCAAAGATGTAAAAGACCTATACAAAGAAAACTACATAACTCTACTAAAAGAAATAGAAGGGGACCTTAAAAGATGGAAAAATATTCCATGTTCATGGATAGGAAGGCTAAATGTCATTAAGATGTCAATTCTACCCAAACTCATCTACAGATTCAATGCAATCCCAATCAAAATTCCAACAACCTACTTTGCAGACTTGGAAAAGCTAGTTATCAAATTTATTTGGAAAGGGAAGATGCCTCGAATTGCTAAAGACACTCTAAAAAAGAAAAACAAAGTGGGAGGACTTACACTCCCTGACTTTGAAGCTTATTATAAAGCCACAGTTGCCAAAACAGCATGGTACTGGCACAAAGATAGACCTATAGATCAATGGAATCGAATTAAGAATTCAGAGATAGACCCTCAGATCTATGGCTGACTGATCTTTGATAAGGCCCCCAAAGTCACTGAACTGAGTCATAATGGTCTTTTCAACAAATGGGGCTGGGAGAGTTGGATATCCATATCCAAAAGAATGAAAAAGGACCCCTACCTCACCCCCTAAACAAAAATTAACTCAAAATGGACGAAAGATCTGAATATAAAAGAAAGTACCATAAAACTTCTAGAAGATAATGTAGGAAAACATCTTCAAGACCTTGTATTAGGCGGCCACTTCCTAGACTTTACACCCAAAGCACAAGCTACAAAAGAAAAAATAGATAAATGGGAACTCCTCAAGCTTAGAAGTTTCTGCACCTCAAAGGAATTTCTCAAAAAGGTAAAGAGGCAGCCAACTCAATGGGAAAAAATTTTTGGAAACCATGTATCTGACAAAAGACTGATATCTTGCATATATAAAGAAATCCTACAACTCAATGACAATAGTGCAGACAGCCAAATTATAAAATGGGCAAAAGATATGAAAAGACAGTTCTCTGAAGATGAAATACAAATGGCCAAGAAACACATGAAAAAATGTTCAGCTTCACTAGCTATTAGAGAGATGCAAATTAAGACCACAATGAGATACCATCTCACACCGATTAGAATGGCTGCCATTAAACAAACAGGAAACTACAAATGCTGGAGGGGATGTGGAGAAATTGGAACTCTTACTCATTGTTGGTGGGACTGTATAATGGTTCAGCCACTCTGGAAGTCAGTCTGGCAGTTCCTTAGAAAACTAGATATAGAGTTACCATTCGATCCAGCGATTGCACTTCTCAGTATATACCCGGAAGGTCGGAAAGCAGTGACATGAACAGATATCTGCACTCCAATGTTCATAGCAGCATTATTCACAATTGCCAAGAGATGGAAACAACCCAAATGTCCTTCAACAGATGAGTGGATAAATAAAATGTGGTATATACACACGATGGAATACTACGCGGCAGTAAGAAGGAACGATCTCGTGAAACATATGACAACATGGATGAACCTTGAAGACATAATGCTGAGCGAAATAAGCCAGGCACAAAAAGAGAAATATTATATGCTACCACTAATGTGAACTTTGAAAAATGTAAAACAAATGGTCTATAATGTAGAATGTAGGGGAACTAGCAATAGAGAGCAATTAAGGAAGGGGGAACAATAATCCAAGAAGGATAGATAAGCTATTTAATGTTCTGGGGATGCTCAGGAATGACTATGGTCTGTTAATTTCTGATGGATATAGTAGGAACAAGTTCACAGAAATGTTGCTATATTAGGTAACTTTCTTGGGGTAAAGTAGGAACATGTTGGAAGTTAAGCAGTGATCTTAGGTTTGTTGTCTTTTTCTTACTCCCTTGTTATGGTCTCTTTGAAATGTTCTTTTATTGTATGTTTGTTTTCTTTTTAACTTTTTTTCATACAGTTGATTTAAAAAAGAAGGGAAAGTTAAAAAAAAAAAAAAGAAAACAAGGAAAAAAGATGTAGTGCCCCCTTGAGGAGCCTGTGGAGAATGCAGAGGTATTGGCCTACCCCACCTCGATGGTTGCTAACATGACCACAGACATAGGGGACTGGTGGTTTGATGGGTTGAGCCCTCTACCATAAGTTTTACCCTTGGGAAGACGGTTGCTGCAAAGGAGAGGCTAGGCCTCCCTATGGTTGTGCCTAAGAGCCTCCTCCCGAATGCCTCTTTGTTGCTCAGATGTGGCTCTCTCTCTCTAGCTAAGCCACTTCAAAGGTGAAATCACTGCCCTCCCCCCTACGTGGGATCAGACACCCAGGGGAGTGAATCTCCCTGGCAACGTGGAATATGACTCCCGGGGAGGAATGTAGACCCGGCATCGTGGGACGGAGAACATCTTCTTGACCAAAAGGGAGATGTGAAAGGAAATGAAATAAGCTTCAGTAGCAGAGAGATTCCAAAAGAAGCCGAGAGGTCACTCTGGTGGGCACTCTTACGCATACTTTAGACAACCCTTTTTAGGTTCTAAAGAATTGGGGTAGCTGGTGTTGGATACCTGAAACTATCAAACTACAACCCAGAACCCATGAATCTTGAAGACAGTTGTATAAAAATGTAGCTTATGAGGGGTGACAATGGGATTGGGAAAGCCATAAGGACCACACTGCACTTTGTCTAGTTTATGGATGGATGAGTAGAAAAATAGGGGAAGGAAACAAACAGACAAAGGTACCCAGTGTTCTTTTTTACTTCAATTGCTCTTTTTCACTCTAATTATTATTCTTGTTATTTTTGTGTGTGTGCTAATGAAGGTGTCAGGGATTGATTTAGGTGATGAATGTACAACTATGTAATGGTACTGTGAACAATCGAAAGTTTGATTTGTTTTGTATGACTGCATGGTATGTGAATATATCTCAATAAAAAAAAAACCTCAAAAAAAAAAAAAAAAAAGAAAGGGAGAGTATAGGTTAGAAGGACAAGGATAGAAGTTAGATTTCCTTTAAGACACCTAGTCTTTGTTGATTGGAATTTGAAGCCATAGAAATACTGTACATGATCATAAAACAAAATTTAAATTTAAAAGCAAGCATTGTAATAAAAATGAACTTAAATGTGCATATAGCTGGTAGCAGAACCACACAGACAGGAACTATTCAAATTGACTTCAACATACATTAAGTTGACACTTCATCCCTGGTGAAATATATCCTAAAGACAAGAAAACTGCAAAAACCATCTTAAACTGTTTTCAGTGATTTATTGTTTGGGGTGAGTAGTATGTGCATATTTAAGATAAAGGAAATATAATTTATGTAGGATGTCAGCTCTGTCATTCACTATGTCGTGGAAATTGGGATCTTGGTTTGGAAGAAAAGAAATAGAAATAGAAATATTAATGCTGACCTTATTAGATAAATATATAGGTAAAATGTAAAGCAAAATACCTGCAGTCCTTATTTTACCCTGAAGAAAACCAAATATTTCCTGGTTTTGTCTACTGAAAAGTTCTAGAAACAATGACCAATAGTACTAATTTGGCAAGCCTTGTGCTCAGACTATGGTCTCCAAATATTATTTCCCACCAAAAGAAACTAGGCCACCTTGGAGAAATAGCTGATTTCATGTCTGAAGCCTACAAAAGATACTTGGAACCTCACAATCAAAAATTGTAATGACTGTTTAATAGTCTACAAAATATTATATAAACATCATTAACTGTTAAATTTAGTCTCTTGAAAATTTTTATGACATTTGAAAGTGCTTACTAGGTTAAGTTCTGTCTTTTTGAATATTCTTTGGAGCAAAATTTTCTATTTATGTAAGGGCTGCTCTTCTTGCCTGTTTGTACACTTCAAATAGTCAAGACTCAGTCCTAAGCAAGGGGAGGGGAAAGGAAGAGTAGAATACAGGAAATGTCCTCATAGTGAATTTAGGGGGTTACAATTTATTTGCTGTAATTAGATGATGGTTTCCAATGTAAAAACTACTAAGGAATTACTTATATATATTATATATAATCAAATATGAGACCATAAATCATAAGATACATTATTACTTATTAAACTATGACACTCAATGCTCTGTTATCACTTAGAAGTTGTATTTCACATTTATATTTATTTAAATAGCTTGTAAGCCTTGTTTAAACATTTTTTTTCATTTACCACATTTGTGATAAACAGAAATATATGCAAAATAATTTTAAACCATCTTCAGTGTCAGAATTTGACTCTTCTGAGTCACTTTTTGACTTTGAGTCATCAGGGTCCCATATTTTTGCATATTATCCACCTGTGCTCTCAAGAGTGTTTGCTCTGCAGTGTCATGGTTCTCAGCCCAGGGCAATTGTGTCTTCCACAGCCCAGTTGACTATATCTGGAGACATTTTTGGTTGTCACAGCTGGGGATGTTATTGGCATCAAACAGGCAGAGGCCAGGGATGCTGCTAAACATCCCACAGTGCAACAGACAGCCCCACGGCAAAGCATGCATGAGCCATGAAACGGAAACATGATGCTGAGTGAAATAAGACAGACATAAACATACAAATATTTTATGATTTCTTGTATATGAAATATCTAGAACAGGTAAATTCATAGAGACAGAAAGTAGGTTAGTATTTTGCAGGGACTGGGGTAAGGGGGTAGAATGGTGAGTGAGTGCTCAAAGGATAGAATTTCTGTTGGGTTGATGGAAAAGTGTTGGTAATGGATGGTGGCAAGAGTAGCACCATATTGTCCATGTAATTTATACCACTAAACTGTACACTTTCAATTCTTAAAATGGGAAATTTTATATGATATATATGTTACCACAAAAAAAAATTTTAGAAAACGAATGGTAGGAGGGGGTTTGTTTAGGAAGCCCTAAAGGAGTTAAGCAAAAGAGGATGTGGTTTGAACCATGGTGGTAAAAGAAGAAGCAGAGAAAAGTGACTGGACATGTGGTGTTGTCTTCAGTTCCTCTTCGGAAAGACTCATCCAAAGTTTCTGGAGATGATCATGTAGGGGCCCCAAGGGAGGGGCAGGTGGGTGAGCTGGTTAGGTGTGTGTGGACACAGGAACAGTGCTCCATGTCAAGAACTGATTGTTGCCTCACTTGCTGTGTCAACAGGGGGATTGTATTGATTTTTCTTAATTATTTTCTTATTTTGAGATAAAAGCAGATTTACATGCAGTTGCAAGAAATAATATACAGAGACCCTGCATTTTCCCCAATGGTAGATAATACCTTTAAAAACTATATATCAAACCCAGGATATTTATATTTGTTCAGTCAGGGTACAGAGCATGTCCATCAGCACAAGGATCCCCAATATTGATCTTTTGTAGCCACACTGTGTCCCCAACACATAGAAACTCTTTCTATAATGTTGCCACTTAAAGAATGTTAAATAAAGGAAATCTACAGTATAAAAAAAAAAAAAAAGAAATGCATAATCTCAGATCCCACCCCAGATTTACTGTCTGACACCCTCATGTGTTCAAATCTAGGAACCTGTTAATTTTTTTGGCTATACCAATTCTATGAGAGTCAGTTTCTTCCTTATTTTCACCCCCTGCAATTTTATTTAGATATATTCACATATCAAACAATCATCCACAGTATACAATAAGATGTTTACAGTATCATCATATAGTTGTGCATTCATCACCACAATCAGCCATTGAACACGTTCATTAACTAAAAACATAAAAATAAGGATAAGAATAAAAGTATAAAAGAACACCCAAAACACCTCATAACAACCATTTCCTCCTATAATTCATTAAACTTTTGTCTCCATTTTTCTACTCCTCTATCCACACACTGAATAAAAGGATTGTGAGGCACAAGGTTTTCACAATCACACATTCACACCTTATAAGGTATATAGTTATACCATCATCTTTAAGAATCAAGGTTACTGGATTGCAGCTCAATAGTTTCCAGTACTTCCTTCTAGCTATTCTAACATACTATAGACTAAAAAGGGATGTAAAATAATGCACAAGGATAACTTCCAGATTGACTTCCTCACACCTTTTAAAATCTCTCAGCTACTGAAACTTCATTTTGTTTCATTTCATTTCCCTCTTTTGGTCAAGAAGGTTTTCTCAATCCCATGATGCCAGGTCTAGGCTCATACCTGGGAGTCATTTTGCACAATGCCATGGATACTTATTCCCCTGAGAGTCATGTCCACCCACTTGGTTGGCTTAGAGAGAGAGGCCACATCTGAACAAAAATAAGAAGTTCTGTGGGGGTGACTCAGGCTTAATTAAATAGGATTAGCCTCTCCTTTGCAGCAAAGAGCTTCCTGAAGGCAAGCCCCAAGATTGAGGGCTTGGCCTACTAAATTGGTGTTCCCCAATGCTTGCAAGAATATAAGTAATTCCTCAGGTGGGTAGGTTTAATATTTCCACATTTTTCAACAGTCCCTCAAGGGGACTTTGCAAATCCTTCTTTTACTTTCTGCCCAAATTACTCTGGGATGTATCAGGGTATCACACTAACCTGTACTAACCAACCAGAGCTCAATTCCTGTTTATGGATCTATGTAGTTATATGATAGTTGAATAAACTGACCATGCAAGTTAAATTATA
Source organism: Choloepus didactylus (assembly GCF_015220235.1). Lineage (NCBI taxonomy): Eukaryota > Metazoa > Chordata > Mammalia > Pilosa > Megalonychidae > Choloepus > Choloepus didactylus. The sequence continues at coordinate 6,733,099 of NW_023637606.1, forward strand.
TAGCATGCTACAGAAAATATAGATTTTCCACAAAATAAACATCTCTAGGAAGCTGTTTTAACAAACTCCCATGCACATTTAAGTCTGAAAACTGCTGGTTTATGGGACTGCAGAGAAAAAACATGGAAGGAACCTGGGCTCCTGACTTGTCATGCAGAGTAGTTTTGTGCTTACATAGAATTCAAACTCTTATCTAAGAGAGAAAATAAAACTTCCCTTCATGTCAGTTTTATTTGGGGGATTCCTTTTAACAGCAGATAGCGTTACTCTTATATGCTAATCACAGGCTTTAACTAAAATTCCAAGATGTTTATTAGAAAAATGTACACAAAAAATGGATGGACAAGGATTTTCATGACAGTATTATTTATATTTGTAAATGAAATTTAAATCAAGCTACAACTTTACCAATAATAATGCTTAACCGATTATACACCCTTGATTTAGAGTACAATGCAGCCATCAAAATCATATTTTGTAACCATTCAAAGATGTTGGAAAATCTGAGAATGCTAAATTTACAAATGGAATACAATAATAAAAGGACCAGGGTTTTTAAAGCTCCACAGTTTTAACATTCTGGGTTGGATATTTCTCTACTATGGGGACTCTCTTGTGGGCTGTATGATGTTTGTCAGGATCTAAGGCATCTACCCACTAGATGTCAGTAGCACAGCCCCCTGTCTCCAATTTTTGATTTAAAAAAGTCTCCAGACACTGCCAAATGACACTGTGGAAGTAAAATTGCCTTCAGTTGAGAACCACTGATATAAAGTGTATAGACAAAGTTTGGGAAATATACCAAGATATATATTTCTAAGTTAATTGCCAATATCCCCAGGTGATAAAAATTTTTGTGTGTTCTTTAAAAATTTCTGGATTTCCCATCTATACGCCTACAAGCATTTACTTAAATGAATTTGATAGGTGTAGATATATGTATATATATACATAAATACCCCATTGAGTATCAATTTTGAGCAAGATTTATTTATTGAAAATTTTAATTATTAGACTTTGAAAGGTTATCAATACACTTAAAAGCATGCCTTAATCAGACTGAATGCAATGAGAACTGTAAAACTTGAGGGGTGGCTGACAGAACATGATGTGTGTGTCATATTATAAAACATGATGTGAATGTGACAACCATTATTGAACCAAGATATCTTGTGCCAATAGAAAGAGGCTTTTCAATTTTATTTTATCTGAAAAAAGAATAATTTTCATTATGATTTATGATCACCTGAGTCAATATATGCAAATTTTTTATCGGTAAATGTTTTTAAGCATCTCAGTCAATATATATAAATATATATATCTATATAGGTACATCTATTATAGTTAACAATTCATGTGTCTTTGATGACAAAACACAAGTATAATTGCTGTCCTCTGTTGTTGGCTGAATACAATTATCCATGTATGCTCCTTCCCACATATCCCAAATTATCCCTTGATTTCACTATGCCCTATGAACCACAGTATTCTTAGTGCAAATAACTTCAAGATATCATCTAGCCCAAGGATTGGTCTAAATCTGGTATACACTTGTTTTTATACAGCCTGTGAGCTTAGAATGGCATTTGCTTTTACCATTGATTCAAAAATTGAATATTTCATGACACATTAAAATTATATGAGCTCCACTAGAGGCCCTCCTTCAGACCCTGCTCTCAGTGGCTTTGCCACTTGCTGGGCTGACCAGTGGTTAGTGCTCAGTTTAGTGTGACGGGAGATGCATGTGAGGACTACTGACAGGGGGTCACTGTTGGAGACAGCAAGGCTGCAGGCCAAGCAGCCACCCTTCCCCACTCCCTGAATGGGGGGCAAGGAAGTGGTGAGGGAGGAGAGGTCATTACCATAGGCCCTGGATGCCCTGGAGTAGGCAGTGGCCAGCCTTGAGAAGAAGCTGCTGCCCTTCCCACCCCGCCCACTGCTACCTCCACCACCTAAACAGAACCCCTGGACCAAAATCTTCCCCAGCATGTCTCCCTGACAGGGATGGGGCTGCTGCTGCTGCCCCACTGGAAATCCTGGAAGCAGAGGGCAGTTCTCTCAAGATTGTAAAAACAGGAAAACTCAGGAGAATGAAATCCAATAAGGCTAATGATTTTGGAGATATGGCAAATTGGCCAACGCCAAGTGAATTAGTGAACACTGGCTGTCAAAGTATTATCAGCCAGAGAAATAACAAGCCACAAAATAGAAAAGAAAAAGAAGAGAAGGTTGAATATAACACCAACAGTAAAAGCAAAGAAAACTGGGAAACAAAATTAGATGGTTCTGGTGAAAATGTTAGTGAAGACGAAGCTCAGTCAAGTTATCAACCAAAGAGAGATAATAAGGAAAAGTGGGTACCACTCCACTTAGATGATGTAAGACCAGATAGTCAAGAAAGACCAGGATCCCAGAACAGCTCAAGATGTCAACTTGAAAAAAATAAATCAGCACGTAACAGTAAGCAAAATGCCACAAGAAGTTGGAGGCAAGATAGAGAAAAGAGAGATGATCAAGATGAAGTTTCCAGTGTGAGAAGTGAGAATGATAATATCAAAGTTTTCTATAGAGGCTAAGGAAGAAGCCAAGGACAGGGAAGAGGACAAGGCAGAAGAAATCCTCTAATAAGGTTTGATTATTCAGAAACCAAGGTGGTGGCTAGGTGAGACGGGGCTAAGGAACACCTCCATGGAAAACACTAGAAAAGGAACAGAGAGTGACCCAGAATACTGGTTACAGCGATGTGCCAGCTGGACGAGATCTGCTAGTTCCCAGGGGCTGTATACTTGGTGAAACTGGGAGTCTGCATTCTGAAATGAGTGTGTAAGCTGGCTGGAAGTCCCACAGCTGTGTGGCGATCTGGGGAAGCCAGGGTTTGGAGTCTGGAGACTGATGGGCTCTTTTAATAAAAAAAAAAACAGGGAAAAACCCAGGAGCAGCTGCAGGTGCAATCATGGGAACCACGCAGTAAAACACAGCAAGAGGGGGCTGGGCCAGCCTCTCGATGTCTGGCCTGGAAGATAGCCTGCTGCAGATATCCCTGGGGCCAGGGGAATGGAGGGAAGAGCCAGAAGCTGAATGAAACCCCGCGGCTAGCAGCTCGCTCCCAGGAGGGCTGGATAAACTCCTGCCTGGGGCTGTGCCCGCAGCCCAGAACCCCGCCAGTTGTCCCGGAAATGGGAAGGAGGAACTGTGTGAGGAATGGGGTGTGGAGATGCCCTGTTCAGCCATTTTTGCATCAGGCTGAAAGCGAGATGGCTTCGTCCGGCAGCCTGGGGCTTCCCTTGAGGGATGGCACACACTGGTGATGTAGCACAGTATTCCCTCAGCAGAGGTCCTGGAGGATTGTGGCTGGGCAGGGGGACCCACTTGGAGATCCCAGAGACACTACACCAAGTCCAGTGGTTTGTGGGACAGTGAGAGAGAGGGGCTGGGGCTGAAATGAAATGAAGGCTTGGACTCTTGCAGCGGCCTTGAATCTCCGGGAACCGGGGGGATTTGAATGATGAGGCTGTCCTTACTCCCTGGCCACACATACAAGCACCCCGCATTCAGGCTGGACAGCTCCAGCAACACACCCAGGCTGAATTCTCTGGCTGGACCCCACAAGAATCATTTCCCCACACACCATGGGGACAAGGTGGAGAACTGAGTTGAGAGGTACAGGTGACTCACAGATGCCATCTTCTGCTTAGTTAGAGAAAGTGTATGTCACCAGTGTTTCTGAAAAATTAGACAGGTTTTTTTTTTATACACAAATTAAAAGAACCCTGTCCAGCAGAGCAAATGGCAAGAGGCCAAAAAACAACAGAAAATCTCAATGCATATGATAAAACCAGACGATATGGAGAATCCAACTCCAAACACACAAATCAAGTTATCAGAAGAAACAAAGTTCCTCACAGATTTAATCAAAGAAATACAATCAAGGAATGAAAACATGGCAAAGGATTTAAAGGACATAAAGAGGACCATGGCCCAGGATATAAGCAACATAAAGAAGACCCTAGAAGAGCATAAAGAAGATATTGCAAGAGTAAATAAAAAAATAGAAAATCTTATGGAAATAAAAGAAACTGTTGGCCAAATTAAAAAGACTCTGGATATTCACAATGCAAGGCTAGAGAAGCTGAATAACATCTCAGTGTCCTAGAAGTCCACAGAACAGAAAATGAAAGAACAAAAGAAGGAATGGAGAAAAAAATTGAAAAAATCAAAATGGATCTCAGGGAAATGATAGATAAAATAAAACATCCAAACTTAAGACTCATTGGTGTCCCAGAAGGGAAGAGAAGGGTAAAGGTCTAGAAAGAGTATTCAAGGAATTTGTTGGGGAAAACTTCCCCAGCCTTCTACACAATATAAATACACAAAGCATAAATGCCCAGTGAACTCCAAATAGAATAAATCCAAATAAACCCACTCTGAGACATATTCTGATCAGACTCTCAAATACTGAAGAGAAGAAGCAAGTTCTGAAAGCAACAAGAGAAAAGCAATTCACCACATACAAAGAAAACAACATAAGACTAAGTTGTGACTACTCAGCGGCCACCATGGAGGCGAGAAGGCAGTGGCATGACATATTTAAAATTCTGAGAGAGAAAAATTTCCAACCAAGAATACTTTATCCAGCAAAACTCTCCTTCAGATTTGAGGGAGAGCTTAAAATTTTCACAAACAAACAAATCCTGAGAGACTTTGCCAATAAAAGACCTGCCCTACTTCAGATTCTAAAGGGAGCCCTACCAACAGAGAAACAACAGAAAGGAGAAAGAGATATAGAGAATTTTAACAGAAATATATAGTACCTTACATCACAAAGCACCAGGACACTCATTTTTCTCTAGTGATCACGGATCTTTCTCCAGAAGGGACCATAAGCTGGGACATAAAACAAGCCTCAAGAAATTAAAAAAAAAAAATTGAATATACTCAAAGCACATTCTCCAACCAAAATGGAATACAAATAGAAGTCAATAATTTTTGAACTGTAAATCCACTATTTAATTCCTACATGATATAAATTACAGGAACTCTAATGACAAATCAGTGGTTTGGACTCAATGTAAAATATGTAATTTTAGACAACTATATAAAGGTAGGGGAATGGAGGAGTATAGGAACATAGTTTATGTGTCCTATTGAAGTGAAGGTGGTATCAAAGAAAAACAAGATTGATATGGATTTAAGACGTTAATTTTAACCCCCACAGCAAACACAAAGAAATTATCAGAGAATATAACCATAGAGATGAAATGTAGAGTTTGGGTTAAGAGAAATGGGGGAAGGGACAATGGGGAGTTAAGAAATGAGTGTGGAGTTGCTGTTTGAAGTGAAGGGAAATTTCTAGTAATGGATGGTGGGAAAGAGCATTACAACATTCTAAAGGTGATTAATCCCACTAATGGAAGGCTAGGGAGGGGGTGGAATGGGAAGATTTAGGCTGTGTATATGTTTCCACAACTGAAAAAAAAAAGACAGTCTAGATGATGATTGAATGTCAAGGATGAACTTGGATGGAATTGGAGGATGGAGGACAGGTGGCTCAAAGGGACACAGTTGAGACATAAGGAAAAGGAAATATAGAATGTAAGCTTCATATCATTGTTGAATCTCTTGTACTTCTTAGCTGCGCTTAATGGGATTGCATAAAAGAATGTTCTTTCTCATGGGAAGTGTATATGTGAATTACAGTGTATGTTCAAGGATGTGTGCAGCTAGCGCTCATATGTTCAGAAGAGAGAGCAATAGATGATGGATGATAGGGAGGGAGGAAGGGAGGAAGGGAGGAAGGGAAAGAAATAGCAACGTGACAGCATGTAAAGGTTGGTGGATTGAGCTATCGGGAGAGGGTGGTCTGGGTATGATGGAATTCTTTGTATGGGGTTAGTATTGTTTTTGCAACTGTTCCTATAACTTTGAATTTATTTCAAAATAAAATTAAAAAAAAGTTTGATAATTCATATTGTTATCAAAAACATGGTGAAAGAACTGACCAACAATTTCAAGCAGAACTTATTACCAGTATGATATATTACTGTGATGATGGTACAGGTGTTCAGGTGTATCCAGGGGAAGAAGGATTGGTAAAAGAATAAATGAAGTGCCAAATTGAATACTACTTCAGTATAGAAAATTTGGAATGGAACTTCTTTGTTAAGAGAAAGATGTATGAAGTTTTCTTGCCTGTTTCACTCATTACTGGTATCCACCAAGTTCAGGCTTTCACTACAAAGCTTAGTCTCATTTTAGAGGAGGCTCCTAAATATAGCACATAAGTGTAAATTGTGGATGAGAAAATGAGAAAAAAAAATAGAACCAGAAATGTGGCCAATTCCTGGACCTCCTGCATGTAGTGTGCCTCAAACAGACTTTTCTCAACTGATTGATTGCCAGAGTTCATACCAGGCTAAGCCTTTGTCTCACATACAGAGTCTGCCCCAATCTCTCCAAGAATTGGAGGTCCACTGAGTCCAAAGAAAAACACTGTAACAAGCAATCTCTTAAACTCAGTAATAAAGAGACAAACCAATTAAAAGATGGGCAAAAAATCTGAATATTTATTTCTCAAACAAATACATAAATAGCAATAAGCACATGAAAAGATGCTCAATATCATTAGTCATCAGGGAAATGTAAATCGAAACCACAATGAGATTCCACTTCATGCCCACTAGGATGACTATAACAACATAAGTGTTGCTGAAGACATGGAAAACCTGGAGCCCTTGTGCAATGCTGATGGGAATTGCAAGTAGTCTCTGGCCATAGTCTCAGAAGGTAGAATAGAAAGTTATCATATGATCCATCAATTCTTCTCCTAGGTGTATACTGAAGAAAAATGAAAACATATATTTTCATAAACACTTGTATATGAATGTTCATAGCAGCATTATGAAAGAAGAAACAAATGAAATGTTCAATTGATGACTGGATAAAAAATATGTGGTGTAACCAAACAATGGAATGTTATTCAGCAATAAAAATAAATGAAGTACTGACATATGCTACAACATGTATGGATATACCTTAAAAATCTTGTTAAATGAAAGAAGGCAGTCATAAAGGACCACATATTGAATGCTTCCATTTATAAGAAATATCCAGAATAAGAATATCTATAGAGAAAGAAAGTAGATTCAAGGTTGCCTGGTGCTGGAGAGGGCATGGGGTGAGAGAAAATGGGGAATAACTGCTAATAAATACTGGATTTCTTTGCTGGGTGATGAGAATGTTCTGAAATTGGTTGAGATAATGGTTGCACAACTCTGAATAAATTAAAAAACATTGAATTTTATACTTCAAATATGTGTGATGTGTAGTATTTGAATTATATTTTAATAAAGATGTAATAACCAAAACAAAAAATGTATGAAATTCAAATTTCACAAATGCACAAATACAATTTCATTGTAACATGGATTATTTGTTATGTATCGTCTATGGCTGCTTTTGCACTATAATGGTTGCCATAGAAACCATAGTGTCCACAAAGCTGAAAATATTTAATTTCTAGTCTTTCCTTAAAAGGTTACTGACCCTTGTTTTAGTCTTTTAGCTGTGCATTGCCAGGTATAGATCAACTGGAGAGATTAGGATCCAAATTGTAGAATGAAATTCAGTTTGTTAAGTACAGTCCATGCGCCAAGTACATTTACTATATTATCTCATTTTAATTGCAACAAGAACCCCAAAGAGGAAACTGAACTCATTTAGCTTCAAAAGTTTTGGAGCATGCATGGACAATAATAGACCTAGTATTCCCCTAATTAAATTGATTTTCATTAAAGTCTGATTATTCCTGGCATGAAGTATCTATTGTGTTCCACTTGGACCTAGTTGCACTTGTAATAGCATGTGGGTTGAGCTATTGCTGCATGGGATTTACTTAAGTGTGAAATGCTTTTATATTTGCTTCATAAAATGTGTTCTTCTAATCTTAATTTCAGAACAAATAGTCAAAAGTCTATAAGTGGGAGGAGGGGAACATCTTGGCATAGAGAGGAGTAGAAGCTAGTTAGCCCCCCTGGAACAACTAATAAACAACCAGGAACAACTAGCAAATAATCTGGAATAACTGCTGGGGGACAAATGTGACTGTCCACATATCACAGATTGGGAGGAGTGTCTGAGATCAGAGCATAAAATCTGTAAGTAAAAACTGTGGACTCAAGCTAAGAGCCCCTCTCCCACAGCAGCCCACACTGCAAAGCATCACTGTGCTAGAGAGCAGAACTCTCTGAACAAGTGAATATACCTCAGCCCAGCTCCAACTGAGGTTTTAATTAACAAATGTTGATTGCTCAATACAAGCTATGAATCCCCAACAAACAGACAGAGGCTTTTGTTGATGACTGACCTTGGATTGCTGAGAGACCTCTCTGGGAGGGAGGGGAGCCCAGTGGACTGGGTGCTATCTCTGTCCAACAGGTGAAACTGAGGATGGCCACAGACTGGCCCTGAAGGGGGGCTTTCTGTCCTTTTTTCAGCTCAGTGGAGAAAGCCTTAGCCATTTTCAGTTCCCAGGGCTCTGACCCAGACAAGGGTGGAGATAGCAGAGGCAGAGAGATTATTCAAATGCAAATGGTATCTCCCTAGGTGATGCATTTTCCTTAAGAGGAAAGAGGTGGTGCCAAGCTCTACTTTCTGCCTTCCATTCCAAACCAGACCCCAGAGCCTGGGGGAAAACAGCCATGGGCTGGAGTGACAGACTGACAGGCACCACCTGCTTGGAAGAAAAGCACAGTGGCTTGAAGCCTCAAAGCGTGTTTCAATCTTCTAAGACACCCTCTCAGGGAGACATGATGCTATTGCCTCCTTCTGAGAACTAAGCCCATTCCAGCCTGGGGAAACCTGATTGTGGAAACCAAGGAAACCAGATGCCTAAAGAATAGAAAACTACAACTTATGCTAAGAAAAATGAGGTTATGGCCCAGCCAAAGAAATAAATGTACACTTCAACTGAGATAAAGGAATTGAAACAACTAATGCTAAATCAATTCAAAAAGCTTAGGGAAGATATGGCAAAAGAAATGAAGCATATAATGAAAACACTTGTCATACACAAGGTAGAAATCAAAAGTTCAGAAAAACAAATGGCAGAATCTATGGAAATGAAAGGTGCAACAGAAGAGATGAAAGACACAATGGAGACATGCAGCAGCAGATCTCAAGAGGCAGAAGAAAACACTCAGGAACTGGAGAGCAAGACACCTGAAAGCCTACACACAAAAGAACAGATAAGAGAAAAGAATGGAAAACTATGAGCAACATCTCTGGGAATTGAATGACAACAAGAAATGCAGGAATGTACCTGTCATGGGTGTCTCAAAAGTAGAAGTGAAGGGAAAAGGGGCAGAAGAAATAATAGAGGAAATAATCAATGAAAATTTCCCATCTCTTATGAAAGATATAAAATTACAGATCCAAGAAGCACAGCATACCCCAAACAGAATAGATCTGAATAGGTTTATGTCAAGACACTTAATAGTCAGATTATCAAACATCAAAAATAGAGAATCCTGAAAGCAGCAAGAGAAAAGCAATCCATCACATACAAAGGAAGCTTGATAAGACTATGTGTGGATTTCTCAGTAGAAACCATGGAGGCAAGAAGGAAGTGGTGTGATATATTTAAGATACTGAAAGAGAAAAACCACCAACCAAGAATCCTATATCCAGCAAAACTGTCCTTCATATATGAGGGAGAGCTTAAAATATTGTCTGACAAGCAGACAATGACAGAGTTTGTGAACCAGATACCTGCTCTACAGGAAACACTAAAGGGAGCACTGCAGACAGAAAGGAAAAGACAGCAGTGAGAGGTTTGGAACACAGTTTTGGGAGACAGTAGCACAGCAATGTAAGTGAAAACAATGTAAATTTTCCTTATTACAAATTTATATCATTTTACTAGAAAAACAGGTAAGCAAAGAGACAATACTAAAACTTTGTCAGCTATAAACCCATAATTCAGAGATATTCACTTAATATTTTAGTGTATGACTTCTTAGATAATTTTCCTATTATATATGTGCATACAAATTACTCACATATTATATAAACAACAGTATATTATTTTTGCAACATTGAAATTATATTAAGACTGCAATTAATTTTGGCCTAATAATAGACAGAACAGTTTTCCATATTATTAAATGATTTTACTGTCTGGAGCCCTTTGAATTTATCCTAATTTTTTCATGGGTTGCCTACTAATATATACATAGGTTTTGGGCAATTTTTAGTATTGTAAATAATATTCAGATGAATGTCTTTGTGCCTGCATCTTTGCTCATTTGTTGGGTTGTGTTCTTTATAGAAGCCAGTAGAAAGGAATTGCTATTTAGAGTGTATGCATATTTTGACTTCTGATGAATATTTCCAAACTATCTTCCAAAATTGCCACTGTGTTTTATATCACCATTAGCAATGAGAGACAGTGACTATTTCCACATCCTTTCTCAATCAGAGGCTTTTGATTGTTTTCACATTTGAAAAGAGTTGGGGAATGCATTTATTTGAGGCTGGGTATAGTCTTATACAGAATAGTGTTAGGGATTTAATCATGCCCTCCACAAAAGGCATGTTCAGGGCCAAACTTCTGGTCCTGTGGGTATTAGCCCAATTATAAATTGAAACTTTAAAATGTTATTAGATTAGGTGTGCCCCATGTGTATGAAGGTAGGCATTAATCCAAATTTGCTGAAGGCCCTGGATGAAAAGGACATAGAGAAGAAGCCATGGGGATTAGCCAGAAGCTGGAAGTCAATAGAACTTGGAGGAAGAAGGATAAGACATCTCTGTGTGCATGGTCAGGTGACAAAAATGCCAGAAAAACCAAAGATGGTCAGAAAGCAAGAAGATAGTGATCCCAGAAGAAAGCAATCTTCCAGCCTCTGAAAACATTAGACAATAAATTCCTTGTTAAGCCAGCCCGTTGTGTGGCATTGATTTTAACAGCTGGGAAGCTAATACAGCCTAGTTATACCCCTTTCATTTTTACTGGACTTTTCAACTTATTCTAACTGATTTTTAAGAGTTCAAAAAACATATTAGGTCTATTAAACTTTTCTTTTCATGTTTTACCTTTTTACCAGGATGTGATTGATCAATATCAATGGGTTTCTGGCACAAGGAATCTTTAATTTTTCTCATATCAAAATTTACCCATATTTACCTATATGGCTTATGGATTTCATGCCATGATTAGAGAAATCTTAAAACACTCATGGTTGTTTAAATAGTTGCACTTTTTTTTTTTAAGAATTTGCAGGTTAATTTCTCAGATTTGAGCTCATAATTTTTCTAGTATACAGATATAATTTCAAGAGTTTGGTACTCTACAGTATTAAATTTCCATGATATAAATTATACTAGGCAAATGATCTACACAGAGGGTGACAAAGAAGTTCACTGGAAACATAAGCAGAAATATAATCAATGAGCACCTTTCAAGTTACAGAAAACTTGTTACCTGAATTAAATAAGAAAAAAAAGGCAGTTGATTAACAACAAAATATAAAGAAATTGAAACATACAAAAGAAGATGCGAAGAAAATTAAAAATCAGTCACCATAATCTCTACTCTTCTTAAGTAAAGAAATGATGACTTTAGAGTTGAGCAATTTCAATTAATTGATGTTCCAGTGTGTGATTTTTTCCTGTCATGCTGCCTTTGTATACTTCTTCAATTTTTGCAAAACATCTTCAAATCTGTAATATCATTTGATATAACAATGAACTTTCTAAGAAAACAAGTCAAGTTCTCAAATACCAGCTTTCCTAATTTTATAAATGATGAAGCTCAACCATAAAACCCACATATCAATTTACATTGGAAATTTAGGAAGATAATATTTTAAAAAATTATTTTATAAACTTTTTTAAAGCAGTTGTAGCTTTACAGAAAAATTATGTAGTAAGTAATTAATTCTCATATATCACTGCCTCCACACATGCACAGTTTTCCCTACTAACATTTTGCATTAGTGCTATACCTGTCATGATCAACCAATATTTCTAGAATTATATTGTTGGCTAAAGACCTTAGTTTGCATTAATGTTCACTCTTTGCCTTGTAGAGTGCTATGTTTTTTTTGCTATTATTTTAAATACTTTAATATTTTTAAATTTTTAAATTTTACTGCGTAATGTATATACAACATAAAAATTTCCATTTTAATTGATTTCAAATGTACAATTCAGTGATGTTAATTATGTTCACAATGTTCTGTAACCATCAACACAAACAACGATCATTTTTTCTGCTTCTAATTTAATTTAATTAAGTAGTTTAATTTAACCATTTAATTTTTTGGTGGTTTTTTTTTGTTTGTTTGTTTGTAATAGAAGTTTAAGCCATAGGGAATAGAGGTAAAAACAATAAAGGCATCTAAATTGAAAAGGAAGAAATTAAACTTTTCCTATTTGCAGAAAATATAATCCTTTATACAGAAAACCCTGGAGAGTTCACAATAAAGCTACTAATAAACAAATAAAAGAATTCAGCAAAGTGGTGGCATACAATGACAATGAGCATAAATCAGTAGTGTTTTTATACACTAATAATGAAGGAACTAAAAGGAAAAAAAGAAAAATATTACATTTCTCACAGCAACTAAAGAATCAGTTACCTAGCAATAAATTTAACCAAAGATGTAAAGGACTTGTATGCCCAAAACAACAAAATATTGCTGAAAGAAATTAAACAAGACCAAAATAAATGGCACAGCATTAATGTTTTGGATTGGAAGACTACTGACATACCAGTTTTACACAAAGCAATTTAAACATTCAACACAATTCCAAGAAAACTTCCAACAATTTTGCAGGTGGATATCCAGTTGTCTTACCCTCAGTTTTTGAAAAGACTATTCTTTCTTAATCATACGTTCTTGCCACCTTTGTCTAAAATTAATTGGTTACAGATGCATGAATTTATTTCTGAACTCTCAATTCTATTCCATTGGTCTGTATGTCTAGCCATCTACCAGTATCATAATGTTTTGATTAATGCAGCTGTGTAATAAGTCTTTTTATTTCAATTTTATTGAGATATATTTGCATCCCACACAATCATCCAAAGTGTACAGTTGTTCACAGTACTGTCATATAATTGTGCATTCATCACCACAGTGAATTTTTCAACATTGTCATTACTCCCAAAAAAAGAATAAAAATTAAAGTAAAAATGAATACTCAAAACCTCTCATCCCACAATTCCCCCTTTATTATTCAATTAATTTTTGTCCCCATTTTTCTACTCATCTGTCCATACACTGGAGAAACAGGCTGTAAGCCACAAGGTTTTCACAATCACACAGTCACACCTTGTAAAAAAATACACCTCATGCAAACTAGAGTATATAGTTAACAGTGACATTGTAATATGCAATAAGTTTTGAAATTAGGACCTGTGATTCATCCAACATTATTTTCTTTATCAAGATTGATTTGGCGATTTGGGACTTTTTGCAATTTCATAAGAATTTAAAGATCACTTATCCATTTCTGAAAAATAAGAGACAAAATATTGATTGGGGTTACATTGATCAGTATATTCCTTTGGACTTTGTTGCTGTCTTAACTCTATGAATCTTCTAAATTCCATAAAATATAATAATTTCCATAAAAGAGAATAACAATAGGTAACTATTCTTTGCATGGGGTCAGATAAAAGCTCTGGTATATTTAAGCTGAGATAGAAAGGATGACCATGAGTTTCCAAGGTTCAAAGGATAAAATATATTTTAAGCTGATGGAAATGATTCTGGTGAGAAATATCTTGGTGTGGATGGAAAACTGATATAAAACCCGTCTGTTTGAATTGCAGTGGTGAAGTGGGAGGGGGATGTAAGACAAGCCTGGAGTCATGGCCTTCACTTGGATCCCATGTAAGTCTTAAAGCAGGATGAACTTAGGCCCTTATTGGTTATGTTAACAATCAAATTTACCCCAAGAGAAATTGGGAGGCACTGAAATGCTTTTAACAGGAGAATCATGTGGTCCAATTTATATTTCAGAAAGAAAATTCAGCTGCTTTGTGAACAATAGATTGGGAAAGGAGCAAGAGGAGATTTAGAGGAACCCAGAAAGAAGCTGTTGGAGATGTTCAGGGAGGAGATGATTGTTTCATAGTGTCACATGGTAATGTTTTACATTTTCCATATCCACCAACATTTCCAACTTCATCAGCAATTATGTACATTCCTGTACATTCTCTCTAAGCAAGTTTAACTTGATGGGAAGTTGTGTGCAGTGGGACAAATAATAAGAAACAGTTAAGTTTGTTAGCCACATTGTGTATAACTCTCTTGGAAACATGCCTTCTTTGTGCATACTATAAAACCCTGCTTTCCCCTCTTATCAGTGTGGATCATCATAGCAAGGAATTGCTGTCTCTCCCCCAGCTGCTGAGGATGAGGACCTCATTTAAGCCCCCAATAGAAATGCTCTATCTTAGTCACCAAGCTGGGTCTGTCAGAGTCATTTTTTGGTCTGTGGGATCCCTTGCAGTTTGGTGGAAGACTGTCTTTTGACACAGCCCCTTGCCTTACGTGGAACAGTTAGTCTATGAAAAGAAATGTATTAATTCATGATGAATAGATAATAAATGGGATGTCTGAGGGTTGAGACCATGGGATGAAGCCCAGGCATAACTCAAGGATAACCTGGCTTATGTAATATGAGTAGTTATGCCATTTTTTAAGAGTTGATATCTGTGATAGGAAAAGTGGTACTAGTCTGGGACTAGATCTTTAAGGCCTTTTAATGGCAGGTTTGGAGGCATGTACTTCATCTGGAAGTCCTTAAGTCATGGCCTTCACCTGGATCCCATGTATGGCTTAAAGCAGAATGAATTCAGGCTCTAGAGGACAAGGTAAAAGGAAAGAAGTGACCTGGGTGGTTGCAATGCTGGTGTAGTGAAAATTCTTGTCTGTAATTGGGCAGCAACTTCAGGGTTCCACCTCTAGTAGAAGGCCAAAATGCATCATACTGAAGCAGGAGCAGGTGGGGATCAGGGCATTATCAAGTACAGCAGGGCAGGAGAGGACAGTAGAAATAAGCAACAGAAAAAAGAACATCTAATTGATCCCACTTTGGGGAGAGAAAGGATGATTGCCTGCAAGTGACAAATTCCTACCCCGTATAACTTCCAGAAATTAAGATGAACAACTTCATATGATTGTGTTCTTCTTTAGTATCTTGGTAATCAAGTGGTCCTGTCAATTTCCTAAATTCTGAATTCAATGCCAACTTTTATCTTATTTATTATTTTGTTATCCTTTGGCACTTTCTAATTAAGCTGATCTTTCTGGTTGCTGTAAAAAAAATAAATCCTTCATAGTCTTTAAATTCACCACATGTATCTAAGGTTGGATTGATTTTATTTACTCCACTTAACACTTATTGGGCATTCTTAAGTGAAAAAAAAATCTAGCTTACATTTTGGAAATTTCTCCCCCACCATTTCTTCAAATTTTGATTTCCTGTTATTCACTCTATTGTATCCCTCTGAAACTTCTTTTAGTGGATAGAATCTCTCAAGATAACACTGTTAACTCTTATTTTCTTTTGTGCATTTCAACTCTTTCTCACTCTCTTCTGTGTTTTTTATAAATTTCACAGAACTATATCCTGAAAGCCAATTCGCTGATGACTATATTCAGCCCAGGTCTAATAATTTGTTCTGTATATTTAAATTGTACAGTTTATTTCAATTAGTCTATGGATTGTTTTCATGTGTTCTAATTTTTCTTGGTCATATCTATCTACTCTTGACTTGTGTATGCCTTATGTATTTAATAATATTTAGTCCTTTTATACATAAAATTATTTACTTCCTTTGGAGCCTAAGTATACTTAATGTAAACTCATTTTGAGATTTACCTATTTATTTCTATGATTTTCTGAAAGCATTCATCCCCCCTTTGTTGACTTCTGGGCTGTGTTATTTAATAATAATTTTCCCCTTGTGCACTGGGACTTTAATATGCTATTTTAAGTTGAGTTTAATATGCTATTTTAAGTTGAGCCCTTCCAGGGCTCACTCCTGTTTCCTTCAACCAGACCCCAGGAACTTCTAGCCCAGAACTACAACTTCCATAAATATTCAATAATAGATTTTAAAATTCTAAGTTCTCACACTTAACACACTAGCTCATAACAGATTCAGAGAACCTCAAGACTTAGGTATTCATCTCAAGTTCTGAGACCCATCACCTGTCAGACCAAATGCATTGCTCCACCTTTGTACAACTGTTTTCACAATCTCATGTCAGTGCATGGAGTCCCAATCCCTCATGCCACCCTCATCCACATATTCTCCCTGAGTATACCTAGAATCTAGCAAATATTCCTTCTTGGGAAAGTAGAATAAGCAAAGTTTCAGCCCCCAAACCAGGAATTATGAAGAGAAAAATTCACTTATATGGAAGGTCCTTAAGTGCTCATCAAGAATTGGATGAGGAGAAATTGTTCCTCAAAATATCACAGGGGAAGGCCGATGTACCTGATTCAGGTTTGCTTTTGTGAGTTTTTTCTCCCAATTTGGAAACCTTTATCACAGACAACCTCTAAGGTTCAGCATATTATTCATCTCCACATAACTTTGTTTCTATAGCCTCTAAATCTTAAATGACCTCACCAGTGCCTATGACCACAATGAGACCACACCTAAGCATGAGTGATGTGATCATAACACCTATCAGGAAGGAAAGAATAAAGCCCCTGTTGTCTGTTTATGTTGTGTATTTGTTTCTGGTGTTACATAAGTTCTACCATCCATAGCCTCAGAGATCAATAATTGCCCCTACTCAGAGGAGGGAAGCTTGAGTGTGGGAGGCCATAAATTCATGTGGTATCTTCCAAACATAGAACCCCCTGCCTTGACCATTGACTGACTTGTGTATGTGTTTGCATGTGTGATGCACATCTTTCAGTTCCATGCCAATTTAGTTGCCACAAGCCCTTTATTTTTCACTCAAGGGTCATAGAATCTTTAGGTGTTGGCTCTGTCTGCTACTGTCATCTTCTTTAAAGTGAGAAAACATAAGGGTCCCCTAAATAACCCCATGCTCCCATAAAAGCATACATATTAGAGGAAACAGTCTGTAGGTGTAAAAATGGATCAGATTAATTTTCTGATCTATGGTTTTAACAAGGTTTGCAAAGGATGACTTGCAGATAAGGGAGACAAATTTTAGGAATTCAAATTGCAACTTTATTTCTTCATTGAACTTAAGCTACTGATTTGCAATTTTTGAATTTAGTATGAGAGTTTCTTCCCCAGTCTGGGACACATTGGCTTGTGGATGTTTCTGGTGTCTCCAGGCTGGGACACATTGGATGTAAGGTTTGCAGACCTATAGCTAACATACAGAGCAGATTGTGTGTCTACCCTGGAATGTAGGTATGTAAGGCTGCCCTTCTTTATGTTGGACTTTAGAGGGCATGATGATAGGATGTTCTTAGCTAAACCCTGACTGGCATGAGGCCTTGACACAGCAATCTTCTGAAGCAATAAACAGCGGTTAATTGAATGGGTCTGGCTTATTGACAAAGATTAGGACTTATCTGTCTGGGGAGGAGGTGGCCCCTGGGGCCTTACTATCCATGAATGGATGAAATCATAGCACACAGGAGTGAGGAGGATGTTCTTCAAACATATTTTTCAATTTTTGTTTTTCACCTGGTCATAGGACCTCAGATGCAGAGCCCCAGGGCAGAAAATTTTCCAGATGCCACAATTGTCTGAGAAAGGGTAGAAAGGCTGACCAAGGAGAGGTCATTATGGCCATTAGAGCTGCCTCTCCAGTTAACAACAATATATACACAGTTACACATGTATATATCTGCTTGAGGTTGCAGATTCCATTTCAGCTCTGCCTTCCCCATACTTTGCACACACTTAAGTCTTTGGCTGCAATTTGTGCAGATACTCCTGAGATGCTCTCATTGATTTTTCTTTTCCTTCTCTTGACGTTTCCCCTCTCTATGTGTAATTTTGATTATCCCAGCTGCGTCTTGAAAATGAAACCCAGTGTATTTAAGGATGGAGATCTGACAATTGCTGGGTTTTTCCACCTTTATGCATATGTACCAGACAGCGAAAACCATAAGCCTAGCAAAGAACTCTATTTCCAGGAGTAAGTGCCTTTTTCACTTATTTTCTGCTTGATTATTATAATGAATGCTGCCTAGGCAATTTGCAGATGGCTCAAACAACATACTCTGCCTCGCTTGCCCTCACAATCCCACTTGCACCACCTGCATACAATAATGTCCATAATTTAATTTCTCTCTTCCTACTAGATTTTTTCTTTCAAAGGGGAATGAAAGTATTCTACTTTCTTCTTTTATTTCCCCCATGACTTCCTCTTTGCCAGTGCTGGAATCTAATTGAGACAACTGTCTCCACCACACTCCACCATTTGGATCAAGTGATAATCCACTAGAAACAAAATCCACTGCTATTAGGATTGCTCTATGAGGTTACAGAAAAGCATCTCTTCACCAAAGTTAAGGGACTGCTAATGCTTCTTTGCTCAAGTGTAGAATTACTAATATTCCTACAAAGATTCCAGTGTCATCTGGGTCACACCTGCATGGACAGGCTTCTTATTAGAGACATCTGATTACTCTTTTTAATATTTATATATAATAGCCTACCAGGCATCCTTCATGCCTGCTTTAGCAGGCAAGATACAGAAGCCAGGCCAGAAGTAGGAGATGCATAATCTGGTGTGGGTATTTTCTACTCCAATTTGATTCTGATCCTCACATGAACATTTAAACTCCCTCTGTTTTTAGATTTCTGCTAATGCCAGTTCTGTATCTGAGAGTCTAATTAGTAAATTGATGAAGCAAAATATCTGGGGATTCCAGAAGATGGTTTCTGCTTATATGAGGGGAGGGGATTTCATGGAAGAAAATTACTCATTGCTTTTCTGCAAGTGCCAGAGGCACATGTTTTGCTACAACAGTGCACATTTGTGACTGGGAGATGGCAGGTTTAAGGATTTGGTTCCTCTTCCTGCTATAGAAGGAATTTGTACCTATCTTTTTTTTTTCATTTTCATTTCCAGGTGTATCTGTGATCTTTTACATTCATTGACACTTCTCCAATGTTTCCCTGCTTATTTCCTTTCCATTATTTCCAAAATGTAATTGCAAAATTGTTATCAATGTCTCTGAGCACACATTCTGCTTAAAGGCTCCTGTTGATTGCCGTCTGTCAGCAGTGTCAGGGTTGCAAGTGTGGATAGTGGTTGATGCAGGGACATTCTGGCCTGAATCTTCTGGAGCAGAAGGCGTGTTTTGTCCCAGCTTGCTTTAAGGACCCTGTAAGGTGGAAGGAAAGAGTTTGTGTACTGTCATAGGAGGAGAAGCTAAATTATTTTCTTCTCATCCTCTGTCCTCCACTCAAACTACTTCAGGGAGATGTGCAATTTGGCAGATCTGCTCTTCTGAGACAGGTAGATAGAAACCCTTTCTGACACTTAATAGCACACACTTGCAATTTTATAAGGCTTTCATATCTTGCCTGACTTATCCACTAGTCTCAGAAGGCAGTGTGCCTAGGGCTTACAAGACATTAGGGGATCAAGAAAATGTTTTCATGTCCTTTAAAATCAGAAGAAAAAATGCATTTTTGGTCAAAGAAAATGTATTAATATATAATATTAATATATTTGTCTTTATATCAACTAAGTCATGCAATATAAGGTTTAATGTTTATTAATGGAAAAAGAGGCTCACAAAAGCAAAGCCCTTTTCATATTCTTTACTTTTTTGTGCATAAATATGAGTATATTACAAGGGTGAGGTCATTCTCCCCCAGTACTCTTTAAACTGTTTCCTTATAAAACAAAATGTCATAACTATCTTTCTATATATGAATTTCTAAAATGACCATCTTTATACCTGCATAATTTTATAGTCTTCGTGCTAACATAATTTTAATCAAACACCAATTTTTGTATTTTCATTGGTTTCTAATAATTTGTTACTGTAATTGAGAACATATATTTTTACAGTCTACACTGAAAAAGCAAATGAAATCTTGGAGTAAAGAGGATTGAATTTAAGTCTATGTATATTTTAGTCTTTTAAAGCATATTGCAAAACAATCCCAAAGTGTACTAATGGACATTTTCAATAATCATGAAACAGAGTATATATTTCCTTCATATTTTCAAAAATACTTGGACAAATTAAGGTATGAAAATGGTAGCTCATTGATATTTTCATCCATTTTATTAATAGAGGAATTGGTCATATTTCCTTCTGTTAATTGATTTTGGGAATATATAGTTTGATGATTTGCCTTTTATGTTTTTTGTCATTTTTCTATTCAACTATACACCTTTTCATTTTTAAAGAATATTTTGCTTATTGAAATACATAATCTTTTCTCTTATTCTCTCTGCCTTTCTTGTCATGTCTCTGCAATCTGCAATTTTATGAATACACAAGGTTAATTATAGTATTTTGCTTTTCTTTATGAAAAATGCAAATTTTTACCTCAAGTATGAAGCAGATTACCTTCATTTTATATTCAAAATTATGTACCCTCACCATTAATTAAATGATTCATTATTCCTCTGCTGGATTTTAATATCATCTTTATAATGCATAAAACATTGACTTAAACTCAGTTTGTTTCCCTAAGTTCTATTCTGCCTAGTGATATGTCCATATTTTCCTGTGCCATTATCACCCTGTTTAAAATATTGTGCAGATTATTAATAGCAAGTATGGTATCTGCTAAGTCAAAATCTCCCTTTATGATTCTCAATTATTTTCAGTAATTTCTGGAAGTTTTCATACTTCCAGAAAACCTCTAAAGGTATACAACCATTCCTTTAAAAAAATCTCCCACAAATTACTTTTAAAACTTTTCATTGTAGAACTTATATGCAACTCAAAATTTTCAACTGTAAGCAGTTTCAAGTGTACAATTCAGTGGTATTAATGGCATTCACAGTATTGTCATTAATTCACAAACTAAACAATAATCCCCCCTTCCCCTCATTCCATCAGTCCTGGTAACCTGTAATCTACAATCTGTGTTAAATTTTGTAGAACAATTTGCAGACTATTTATATCTTTGTAATATTATTTTTCATGCTTACATGTTTCTCATAGAGCTTTATGGTCTCGTCCACAGGAGACAGAGCATTTTCTCAGTCTATTGCTATCAATACATATTTTCCCATAATGTTTTTATAAGTTATTGATGTTACATTGTAAAGCTATTGACAGCTGCATGTTTTGTTGATTACCTCCTTAACAATTACAATTCCTTTTTAGATTTTGTCTCATGTTTCCCATGTGAACAATCTGATCCCCTGCAAAATACTGTGGCTTGCTCCTTCCTTTCTATTCTTTTTTGCCTGTAATTTTATTGTATTATCAGATAGATTAGCAATGCCAGTAAGGTATTAAATAATTCCGGCACTAACAAAATGTATACTTAATCTGAATTTTAATGGGAATACCTCTTGTTAATGGATTCTTTAAGTAATTTTCATCTCACAGTACTCGAGGGAGATGACACTTTGCATCAATAATCTTGGCTATTCGTGTTGGTACATTCAGATCTGGAAGGGGGAGAGGATCTGACTGTGCAGATCAGCCCTTGTGTGGGGATGATTCTGCCAGGCCTGGCCCTGCCTCACATCCAATTGTGATTCACTGTCCTTGCATTAAGTGAAGTCTAGGTTCTGACTTTGAGAGAGTTTTTGTTTTTGTTTTTAATCATAATAAAGAAATACCCTTCTCCTAAACAATTATGTTTGGTTAGAAAAAGATGTTGAATTTTTTCAGATGCTTTACTGCTTCAGTGACCTTATATATTTTTATTCTTGTAGAAATGAGAGGACCAATAATAAACTGTTATCTGATTTGATAACAACTTTACTTAAGATGGTTCTTCATCCATGTTTTCTTTTTGGTTTTGGTCAAGCTTATGGTGTTCCTTCTTTTTCTGTATGTTGGAAGAGTTTCCCACTTGAGCAATTATCTATTTCTTGAGTTTTGGAAACAAGTCATCCAAGAATCTATCCATGTGGTATTTTTGGAATTTTATTTCTTAAAAAATGTCCTGATACCTTCTCTTATCATTGGTATAATTTTCACCCTTTATTTTCTATTTCATTCAGTTTGCTTATATTTTCTTTAGAAAAAAATGAACAGTGCTTACATTGAGATCTTAAAAGATATTTACCTGTAATTATACACAATGTTCTTCTGATGATTATAAAATTGCTTGTTACTTCATTTGTTGTTTCTTTCTCATACATAAAGTTGTTAATGCTTGTTTTCCATATTTTTCTTTATCAGAATTGTCTGGATGATATAATTTTATTGTTCTATCAAAAAACAGATCTCATTATTTTTCTTTAGGACTTAATATACATCTGCTGTGTACTCTTGTACTTTGATAGTATCTAATTTCTTACTCATTTTATTTCTCATTTTCCCCTTGATTTTCTCCTTTTCAGATGAGGTTTACTTCACATGATTTGATTCCTACTTTCCATTTATTATTCAAGAAATAAACCCTCAGTTATTTTATCTCAGGTTAAAAATTGTCTATTCTTTCTAACTCTCTCTCTGTCTCTGTCTCTTTCCTTGATGCCTTGCCCCTAATTTCTTATCATTGGTATGGTTATCTCTTTGACCCAAGAATTATTCATGAGTATTATTATTGGTTAATTTGTTGTCTCATTGTTTACTGCATTTTGGTATTTAACAATAACTTTGTGACAAATGAAGTGCATTCCTAAAATGCTTGCTAATTGGATGAGCCCGTGAATGGCAAATTCTGTGTTTGGTCAAAGAGTCTCTTTTCTGATGGTCTTGGTAATTCAGTAATTGATTCTAATGTAGAAATTTCTTGCTGAACAATGATGTGACTTAGTTTTTACAATAATATGCTTTCTGTGCTTTTCAAGATGAAAGTTTGAAATGTATATGTAGACAGTTGTGTGTGTGTGTATGTGTATGTGTATGTATGTGAAATATACAAATACATAAAAGACTCAAATTTCCAATTATAAACAACACATATATTGATATTTTTGGTAAAACACTAAGAGACAGTATGTTGAATTCTGTCACTGTGGTTTTAGTTCTGTCCACTTTGCCTCATGTTTCTAAAAATTTCTTTTATATATGGTATGTATTATAGATCATATGCTTTTTTATTTCAGTTACTTATTTTTATTGTGGCAGCATATATAACATATATGATTTGCTATTTAACCATTTTTTTTAGTGTACAATTCAGTGGCATTAATTAATTAGTTTTACAATGCTGTGGTGCTGTTTTTAAACCCTAATTACTTTTTTCTCCTTTAATATTTTTCCCTTGTGATAGGTGTGTGTGTGCAAGTGTTAACAGTTTCATATTACATATGACCTTATTTTGTGACTATTTCTATGGAATATTATGGATAATCCCTGGTAATTACTATGTATGTTCAATGTTGAATTCATATGTCTCCTGTGCATAGAGTAGCACAGAATATTAAAAAATGATTTAAATAGTTAAAATATGTATGGATTTATCTCTTTGTAGTTTGTTTTCTTTTCTTATTCCTAGGATTGCTAATTTACAGTCACTGTCCTTGTTAAAACATTCTCCCTAGGTTGGATATATGTATCTTATTTGCCTTCTATTTTAGAGTATTTTTCATTAAAGACAGGAGAAGGATCCAGAATCTGAAGTCTTGCCTCATTGACTAAGATGACAAATTTAATAAGATTTTACATCTTTATCCTCTTTTCAAATCCAGGCTATTTATGCCTAACTTGAGCTTTCAATCCAGATAATTTTGAATTTTCTCTGTCTTCTTTAAGTTATCTTGTATTTTCATGTTTTAAAACCACTTTTTCAGCATTTATACTTATTTCTTTGATAGCATGGCTTTTTCCAAAACCAGTGATTTTCAAACTTTATCATGCATTGGAACCACATGACAGGTTTTAACAAGAGAGATTGCTAACCACCTCTTAGTCTTTCTGATTCAATGGGTCTGGAGTGGGGCTTGAGATTTACATCTCTACATTTTGGTCAGAAGCTCTCCCACCCTAATCCTGCTTCCCCTCCTTTTATTTTTCACAGCTGTTATACCCCAATAAATTTTTCTACTCCTAACTCCATTGTAGCATCTACTTGGTGGGGAACCCAACCAACACACTTGCCTTCTCTTAATTATGTAGAAAGGAATACACTATTTTCAAATACAAGGTACCATTTGCAATAAGTTTAATGTGATTGCCTTTCTGTGTTCTTCAGATAATTCAATTTATTTTCATAAAGCCCATACCATGCTTTTTCCTTGTAAGATGTGTTTACATGACATATTGTTAAATAAAGGAAATCTTAAATCCAACGTATGCAATAAAACATGAAGATATTCTAGGCAGATAATAACCAAAATAAATCAGGGGCAAGTATATTTATATAAGACAAAATGGAAAAGGATAAAATGCATAATTAGGAATTGAGTGGTCATTTCATAATGATAAAAGGCCAAACTAATCACAAAGGTATAGCAACTGTTATGGAATATATGAAGATGTTACAGCCTCAAATAAATAAAGCAAAAAATAGAAACAAGACAATATAAAATCAACCATGATGGGGAGAAATTTCAACATTTCTCAAAAATTGTATCTAATAAATATCAATTATATTTGAAAAGAAGATTAAGAAGTTTGCTTTATTGGACACATTTGGAACCCTCTGTTCAACTGTTGCTGTGTACCCACTCTTCTCATTGTACAGGGAACATTAAAGTTAGTAGAATAGTAATTGAATCTCAACAAAAGGGCATTTGAAGTAAATACAGGAGACTGTTTTATCCTTGTTGGAATAAACGTGAAGGGAAGATTTTTTTGGCCTGGGAGATGACTTCTTAATAATGAAGCTGGAACTGTGCACAGAGCTACAGAAATGATGAAAAGAATAAGGGTCCTTTGGAGGAAGTACTGCTGAAGATGTTGAATAATTGTTAACATTAATGAAATTGTTATAGTTTTAAATTAAGAAATTGATAATAGACTATTTGGATTAGTTTGTACCTTTCCACGTAGATTCCTAAAGTATTTCCAGTTATTTTTAGATACAGATAAGTTCACCTTCCTCTCCATTTTTCGCTTCTCCAAAATGTCCCTGACTTACATTATTCCTCATTCACTGGGGCTGTATGGTTCCCCCAGTTTGTTGATTTTTGATAATGGCAGATCCACAAGTTTGAAGAGGTAGATCTTAGGCTATTTGATTATCAATCTTCTAGTGTGTTCTTTGCAGTCCATGGATGTTATGCCTCTGTCTGCCCATAAAAGTCTGCCTACACTGTGGAAATAATCTGTCAAGGAGACATAACCTTCAGCTGGAATTACTCTATTTTCAACCTCATGTTAATATTACTGCCATTCTACAATCAGTTAATAATATGTTAATATAAAAAATGAATTTGGTTCCTGAATGAAAGAACAAATTACAAATACCACCATGATGGTGGTCTGCTTCTTCAGTCATTACACTTTTCTTTGTAAATAGTGTCATCTTCCCCCAGGTATGTACAATTCACTCAGGGCCTCCCAGAGCCTAACTTATGTTACCCACATATAAGCTAAAATTATAAGGTCCCAGGAGAACCAACTGTTGCAATACATAGAATGAGTTGACTGGATTTTCATCTTTAATTTGGTCACTGTATTGGACTGGAAGATAATCATGGTTTGAGATTTTGCCTAAATATCTCTGTGCCCTCTTCTCAGTTTTCAGACCAAAAACTACCAGTATGTTCTGGCCTTGGTTTTTGCCATTGAAGAGATCAACAGGAACCCTCATCTTTTACTAAACATTTCTCTGGGATATGATCTCTACAATGCCATACACAGTGAACAGAGGACATTGGAGAGTACTGTTAATTGGCAATCAGGGCTTGGCAAGGAGATCCCTAATTATACCTGTAGGAAAGAGAGCAAATCTGTAGCAGTCCTTACAGGAACAACATGGGCAATTTCTGCCCAGATTGGGACACTGCTGGAACTCTACAAAGTCCCACAGGTGAGCCTGGGTGGAGGGGAATGGAGAGGAAATTATGTCTCCTTTTGTGCCATTTTATAAGCCTTTTGAGAAAAGGGGGAAATGAGGGACTTTACTTATCCATCACTCAAATGGTACAACCAATATACAGAGACTTGGGGGGATGTGCCCATGTCCTTTATTTGAAATAGAAAGAAGGGTGAAGGGATAGGATACAAAGGAGTTTCCAGGACTTCTGAGACTCACCAATTAATTTCTATAAAGTTTTCAGGGAGAGGGGATGATTAGAAAGCAGAATGAGCAAAATTTCCTTCTATCACTTCCCACCATGGCTTAATATTCATCAAGACTTACGTTATGTTTCTCACCAAATCTTTTTCCCCATTAGCTTACCTATGGCATTTTTGATACTGACTTGAGTGATGATGTCCAGTTTCCATCTCTCTATCAGATGGCCCCCAAGGACACATCTCTGGCCCTTGGCATGGTCTCATTGATGCTGCATTTCAGCTGGAACTGGGTGGGACTGGTCATCTCAGAAGACAAGAGAGGTGTTCAGTTTCTCTGGGACTTGAGAGGGGAGATGGACAGGAATGGAGTCTGTGCAGCCTTTGTGGAAATGATCCCAGTCACTGAGAGGTCATATTTCTCAAAGTACTGGAAGTATCATTTTAGGATCAAGGAATCATCAGTGAATGTGGTTGTCATTTATGGTGATTCTGACTCACTACTAGGTTTGAGCTTTAGTAAATGGAACTCTTTAGTGATATGGAAAGTCTGGGTCACAACTTCACAATGGGATTTTACCACTGGTGAGGGAGATTTTTTACTTTCTTCATTGCATGGAACTCTCATTTTTTCACACCACCATGAAGAGCTACCTGGTTTCAAAACTTTTATCCAGACAGCTAACCCTTCCAAATACCCAGAAGATTTTTATCTCAGTAAACTGTGGTCCATGTCTTTTGGTTGCTGGATTTCCAAATC
Organism: Choloepus didactylus; assembly: GCF_015220235.1. Classification (NCBI taxonomy): domain Eukaryota; kingdom Metazoa; phylum Chordata; class Mammalia; order Pilosa; family Megalonychidae; genus Choloepus; species Choloepus didactylus. The sequence goes on from NW_023637606.1 coordinate 6,760,157, forward strand.
TGACTGTAAAACACTGGAGAACTGTCCACCCAATGCCTCCTTGGAGTCTTTGTCTTCTTGGAAGTTTGACAAGGTCATGACTGAAGGAAGTTATAACATCTATAATGCAGCATATGCTGTGGCTCAGTCCCTTCATAAAATGCTTCTTCAGCAAGCAGAAGTGCAGTCAGTGGGAAGTGAAGATGGGCTGCTGGTTCAACCTTGGCAGGTATTGTCTCTTCCATTTGATAGCACATGTATTTCAGAACTTGTCATGTGTGATTTTTGGGGGATTCACATATTCTCAAGCAAAGTTGTATAGAGTTCTCTCTCTGAAAGCACATGAGTTTATGCACTTGTTTCACTTGTTTCACTGTCTAGGAGGTTCATCTAGTCCTAAGCAGAAAAGTCATGAAAAATAAGGGGCTGGAGGCAGGGAGGAAATGATTTATGAATCAAGGTCAATGTATTAGTATTATGTTACTAAGGACCTCAACATCCTGCCCGCCTAATATATTCAATAGGAAATATTTAGACGTCTTCCATGAAGCTCTTAAATGGCAACAGGGAGAGAACTAGTTCTTTAAGTGACTATATATGCTGGGCACTGTAGTGGGTATTTTACATAAATTATCTCCTTTAATTCTGCAACCGCTTCATATATTGACAACCTTTCTTTGCAAGATGATGCTCTGGGAGAACTCAGACCATAAAGTAGTATGTTTGAGTTTGATTCTTCCATTAAGATTCTTCTGCATCCCACATCCATAGATGATTTTGATATTCTTGCACTTGGAGATTTCTCCTGACACTGATTATTATTTTATAAACACTATGATATTTTAGTCCTTCTTATGTTTTAATTTGTATAAATTAAATTAAATTAAGTTAAAATTAAATTAAAATTTGTGTAAATTAAAATTTGTGTAAATTAAAATTTGTGTAAATTTTTGCTTTAATTTGTATGAATTTTTGCTTTAATTTGCGTAAATTAAGTTGCATTATGAAGTAGGTATTACAGAGGATCAGGAATGCTCCCAATTTGGATTTTCTCTCCTCAATACCTGGGCACACTTCCTCACAGAGTGATGAATTTCTTTTAGCTGCACCCATTCCTGAGAAATATCAAATTTAACAATCCTGCTGGTGACCCAGTGAATTTGGATGAGGAAAGGAAATTGGATGCCGGTTATGACATTCTCAACTTTTGGAATTTTCCAGATGGTTTGGGACTTAAAGTGAAAGTAGGACAATTTGCCTTAGATGCAGCACATGATCAACAATTGTCTGTGTCTGAGGATTTGATAGAGTGGGCTGCAGGATTTTCAGAGGTGGGTGGTATCCAATTACCATGCTTTATATTAAAAATAAGTAACCAAAATATTGTCATGGAGATTTTCTACCTCCTTACTGCTCAGTAAATAGCCACATGTGACATTTAACAACTCACCTTTAAATTGAAGAATTTTCCTACTTACTGTTCAATGGATAGAAGGAAAATACATTTATTAATATGTATATATTTAAAAATTAGTATATATTTCACATCACATAATAAACATGACATCCTGTCAATTAAGGTGATCCAAGTATTTATAATTTAAATTCATTGATGGTCTGATAACTCAAACAATCTAATTATTAGAGGGTTAGTTAAATTCATAGCTGTTAACAACATATATCTGATTTTCTTCAGACTCCCCACTCTGTATGCAGTGAAAAATGTATTCCTGGATTCAGGAAAACCTCTCAGGAGGGAAAGCCTACCTGCTGCTTTCTTTGCACACCCTGCCCAGAGAATGAGATTTCCAATGAGACAGGTAAGTGTACCCACAGGGAAAGACCCTACCTCTCTTTATATTCCTCAAACACAAAGAATTGGAGTCATCTGGAGGACAATGGAAGAGTCAAAATTCTTCCTTCCTTCATTTAGTAATTTAATTTTTATAATCAATAATATTTCCCATTGAAATGACATTCTGCCCTGAAATAGCTTCAGTTATTGCTTTAGACCATTGCAGGCAAATTCTTCCATAGGTAACCCTTTCTGTTACCCCACCACAGTTACCTAAGTTTCCTCCCTTTCTTGGAATTTAATAAATGTTATAAGTACCCACTTTCTGTCTTCCTTGAAAGGATATTTAGATTATGTTGAAGACATGGATCTTAACCATCCTCAGTGTTTAAGTGCATAACATTGTTCGTGACACAGAATAGATGCTCAGAAAAGTTGCAATTGATTTAAGAAATGGGTATCTCTGTGGTGTAGAACATGATCATGATACAGCATACCCTCGATGAGTAGGCTTTATTTCTGCTCTCCTCTGGTTCACAGCTGAGTAGAGGGGACAAAACATAGAGACATTTAATGTCCATCATTAAATTGAATTAGTAAAAGAGCATACAGGGACCAAAGACCAGTATCTACATTGAGAGGAGGGGCTCACGGGGCTCTTAAGAGAGGTGGTAGCATCAGTATTGTGTGAAGTGAATGAAGAGTGGAAGAAATTCCTGGCAGAATTATTAGAAGCAGCAAAAAATCAAATCACCACTGCATGTAAGATTCAAAGACCTGGGGAACTGAAAAACAAAGGTTCATATGACAGGATCACAGAAAATATTGGGGATGGGGATTTTGACATGATGTAGAAAATGGGCATAAAACCAATATTCTAGATTGTTTTCATACTATAGTTAGCATCTTGAAATTACTCATCTTCATGATAGTAAGTGATGGTATCATCTCTAGAGGGAGGATATTCTAATCTTCTTTTCATGACTAGTATCTAGTTCAGTTTCACAAAGTACTATTATTTCAGTTTTTTGAAATGTTTGAGACTGATGATATAAATTGGCATTTAGTCAATATGAGAAAATGATTCATGTACACATTAAGCATAAGGTAATTTTGAGCATATGTTCTGTGTACAGCTGTAAAGAAGACTGTACCCATCAACTTAAATTCCCACATGTTTGGAGATTAAGAATTACACTTGTAAACAACCCATAGTATAAAGTATATAATACAACAGGAAATATAAAATATTTTGAAATTAAAAATACTACATATCAAGTCTTATGGGATGGAGTTAAAGCTGTGTTCATAGAATTCCTACATTATATACACACACACACACACACACACACATATGTATATAAAATTTAGTAAGTATATTTAGATATAAAAAACTGAAGTTTTAAGTATTCACCACAACCTAAAAAGGAACAGCAAAGTGATCATAAAGAAAATAGAAGACAGAAAATGATAAACAAAATTTAAACTTAATAAAAGACAGATATGGAGAAGAAAAACAAATTAAAGGTAATTCTAATAGAAGAAAAAATGATAAAGGCCTAAAATGATGTATTAAGAAAAAGTAAAAAAGGCAAAAAAGTAATACCAGGAATTAAAAGTGCATGATTTCTACAAAAATATTTTAGCATAATAAAAAGTATAAATAACTTCAGGCCAATACATAGAAAATTTAAATGAAATTCACAAATTCCCAGAAAGTAAAAGTTACAGAATTGTCCCAAGAATAAATTTTAAAAAAAATGGAAAATTTTAACATTTACTAAGGATATTGCACTCCTAGTTACAAATATTGTCTTAAATTTGTGTTGTAACCAATGAATTCACTGGGGAATTCTACCAAACTTTTGAGGAAAAAATAATGCCTATTTACAAAAACACTTCAAGGTAATAGGAAAAAATGGGAAAACTTCTCATTTCAGTTTATGAGAAGACTTAACATTGCTACCAAAATCTGGTAAGATCATTACAAGAAAGGAAATTTGCAGGCCACATTCTTTTTTGAACATAGACTCCCATATTCAAAAGAATTCAACATTCCCAATCCAGTTTTATTTTATAAAGAGGCTATCACATGATAAAGTTTGGTTTATGCGATGTAATTCAGCCCTCTGGAAACAAGAAATAATAATCTCAATAAATGCAGGAAGACATTAATAAAATTCAACACCCTTTCATGATTATAAACAAGCAACAAAAGCAACCTTTATTAAAGTATGAATAGAAGGGATCCATCTTAATTCCATTAAAGATAGTTACTGAAAACAAGAGCAAACATCAAACCTGTGGTGCAAGATTGAAAGCATTTCTAGACAGAGATCAAGAATGAGACAAAAATGCTCAATATTTAGCACTTCTGTTAGACATTACACTGGAGGCCATGACCAATGGAATATTGGCAGGAAAAGTAGTGAAAGGAATAATTACTGGAAAGAATGAAATAAAACCGACTTTATTTGCAGGTGACATTATTCTTCAAGTATATAATCTGGAAGGTTTTATAAAGTGAATATACTGGTCTTAAAATAAGGTTAATATGCAAACTTCTTAATTTATGCCAATTATAGGGCATTCTAAGATGAAATTTTAAAATTTGATATTTATAACATCTTGAAAATATTAAATGCATGTAAATAAAACTAAGGAAAGTTTGGAAAGAGACAGCTCATAAAGTTATGGAAGAACATTGAGAAAAAATTTAATAAGACTGAAATAAATGGAGGGGTAAACCATGCCCATGGGTGAAAAGGTGCAGTACTGTAAAGATGACAGTACCTCCAAATGGATCTATTAACGCAATACAATTGCTGTCAGAATCACAACATTTTTGGTTATAGCTTATTATAATATTCATATGACTATGAAAGAAAAACAAAGCAAAGACAAATTTGAAGTGAAAGAATGGAATGTGAGTACTTATTCTACCTGTTTCAAGTTTTTTATAGTCCTAGTAAAGTGGTTTCAGCATAAGGATAAAAAAGGAAATAAAAGGAACCAAGTGAAATATCCTAAAACAAACAGGTCACATATGGACTAAAGAGTATCAGACATATTGGAGTTCTGAATGTAAAAAAGTAAAATATTTTAAATGAACTCAAAGAAAAATATCTTCAAGACAATTATAGTATCATCCTTAAATGGAAAATTTAATTTAACTATAGTAAATTATTATTTTCTGTTCATTAGTGAAAGGTCAATCCACTGGTGAAATAAAATAAGAAAAATAGATCTGCCCAATGAGAAATCACGACTAGAATATATAGAGTTCCTACAAAATGACAAGGGAAGCTGAAATCATTTGAAGAAAGGGCATGTCTTGTGAACACGGTCTGTTCTAGTTTGCTAATACTGCTGGAATGCAAAACACCAGAGATGAATTGGCTTTGATAAAAGGGGGTTTATTTGGTTACACAGTTACAGTCTTAAGGCCATAAAGTATCAAAGGTAACACATCAGCAATTGGGATCTTCACTGGAGGATGGCCAATGGTGCCTGGAATACCTCTGTTAGCTGGGAAGGCACATGGCTTGTGTCTGCTTCAAAGTTCTGGTTTCAAAATGGCTTTCTCCCAGGACATTCCTCCCTCAACTGCAGTTCCTGAAAAATGTCACTCTTAGTTGCACTTGGGATATTTGTCCTCTCTCAACTTCTCCAGATCAAGAGTCTGCCTTCAATGGCCATTTTCAAACTGTCTCTCATCTGCAGCTCCTGTGCTTTCTTCAAAGTGTCCCATTTGGCTGTAGCTCCTCTTCAAAACATCACTCATAGCTGCACTGAGTTCCCTCTGCCCATCAGCTCATTTATATGGCTCCACTGATCAAGGCCCACCCAATGGGTGGGTCAACACTCCATGGAAATTATCTCATCAGAGTTATTACCCACAGTTGGGTGGGGCATATTCTATGGAAACACTCAAAGAATTATAATCTAATTAACACTGATAGGTCTGCCCACACAAGATTACATCAAAGATAATGGCATTTGGGGGACATAATACTTTCAAACCGGCACAGGGTCTTATATAAAACATCTCAAATGTGCAATGCACATATGAGACAGGGCTCAGATTAATAAGTCACAAGGAAATTGCAAATAAAAATCTTAGTGAAATAGCACAAAATATGCTCCATTGTAGCTAATATTTAACACTGTATCAAGTGTCAGAATATTCCTTGTTGGGGTGTAAATTGGTATATAACCATTTTGCAAATGGTATGGAATTACCTGGAAAGGTGAATATTTACATATTATTTGACCCAGCAATTTAGTATCATATTTGTACCAGATGTACAAAAATGCACATAGCACAATTATTATTAATGACCAAAACCCATAAATACTCGAAACATCCATAACCAGTGAAATGGACTAATAAAAGATGATGTGTCAATATGCTTGAATTCCCTGCAGCAATATAAGTGAATGGATTATACAACTTCACAGCCACAGAGATCACTAACATTTAAAACATATAAAATAACAAGTGTTGGAGAGGATGCAGAGAAATTGGAAATCTAGTGCATTTTTGGTGGGAATTTAAATAGTGTAGCCTCTGTGGAAACCAGTATGAAAGTTCCTTAAAAAGCTAAATATAGAATCACCATATGACCTAACAATTCCACTTCTAGGCATATGCACAAAGTGAAAACAAGTTCTGAAAGAGATAATTGTGCACAATATTTATAGCAGTATTAGTCCCAATAGACAAGAAGTGGAAGTAACTCAAATGTATGTTAACAAATGAATGGATTAGCAAAATATGGGACACACACACAATGAAATATTATCTGTCTGTGAGTAACAATGAAATTTTGAGTTGTGATGCTAGTTGGAAGAAACTTATAAACATTATTCTCATTGAAATGACCAAGACACAAAAGGAAAATATTGTATAGAGTCACTTATAAGAAATGTCTAGAAATAGAGAATCCCCAGAAACAGAATTAGAAGTTACTAAGGAAGAGGGACAGAGGGTAGGGGAAATGTATGTTTGCTGAACATGGTGTGTTTGTGAAAGGAAATAACAAAAATAAATTAAAACAACTGAATGAACTATAGGGATATCCAGTGGCATGGATGAGTCTCAGAAACATAATATTGGGAAAAGAAACTCAAGCAGGATTAATCTGTAGGGTTAGAAATCAGGGAGGTCATTTCTTTGGAGATGTGGGAGGAACTAATGCTTTGAAGGGGTTAGGAAAGGGGCTTCTGAGGGGCTGGTTGTGTTCAGTTTCTTGGCCCATGTGGTGTTACACATGTGTTCATTTCCTCATAATTCATTGATCAGTATAATTATGATTTGTGCTCTTTTATGAGTACACATTATATGCCAATACACATGTTAAAAAGAAAGGAATAAAAGCTCAGCAGTGGAATGAAAAATGCAACTGTTACACAATTGAATGTCTAAAAGTCCAAAAGAAGGCCAGAGGTCTAAGAGAAAATTTGGGGGAAGAAAATCAAGCATACTGAAAAACAGAGTTTATGCAAGCTGGACAGATTTGGCTAAAATTGTCAGATGCTATTCAGTAGGGGTGCTGTGAATAAGAGAAAATTATGGAAACTGGGCTGATGGCAATTTGCATTTCTCCCCAGATACAGATCAGTGTGTGAAGTGTTCAGCTCATCAGTTTGCAAACAGTGAGAGAACACACTGCCTCCAAAAAACTGTGACTTTCCTGGCTTATGAAGACCCATTGGGGATGGCTCTGGTCTGTACTGCTCTTTCTTTCTCTTTCCTCACTGCTGTTATTCTTGGGGTCTTTGTGAAACACTGAGATACTCCCATAGTAAGGGCCAACAACAGGGCTCTCAGCTACATCCTGCTCATCTCCCTCCTCCTGTGCTTCCTCTGCTCCTTACTCTTCATAGGTCATCCAAACACAGCCACCTGCATCTTCCGACAAATTGCATTTGGAATTGTTTTCACCGTGGCTGTTTCCACTGTCTTGGCCAAAACCATCACTGTGGTTTTGGCATTCAAGGCCACTGCACCAAGGAGAAGGATGAGGCAGGGGTTGGTGTCAGGGGCACCCAAATCTGTTATTCCCATCTGCTCCCTGATCCAGGTGACTCTCTGTGGGATCTGGCTGGAAACCTCTCCTCCATTCATTGAGAAAGACGCACATGCTGAGCATGGCTATATCATCATTGAATGCAACAAGGGCTCGATCATTGCCTTCTACTGTGTCCTGGGGTATCTGGGCTGCTTGGCCTTGGGGAGCTTCACCGTAGCTTTCATGGTCAGGAACCTGCCTGACACCTTTAATGAAGCCAAGTTCTTGACCTTCAGCATGCTGGTGTTCTGCAGTGTCTGGGTCACTTTCCTCCCTGTCTACCACAGCACCAAGGGGAAGGTCATGGTGGCCGTGGAGATCTTCTCCATCTTGGCTTCCAGTGCTGGATTACTAGGCTGCATCTTTGCTCCAAAATGTTATATTATTTTGTTAAGGCCAGAGAGGAACACTCAGCATAGATTACAGTATAAATCACAATCTAGGGGCAATAAGCTTTCTTAAGTTTTAACTCATGAATGTTTCCTAAAATGAATAGAGAGCCTGAAGAATATTCACATCATGCTTGCAGTCAGATCTTAGATAACAACATAATGTAAGTTACCTTCTTCAATTAACAAGTAACTGTCATTTTTTTTCTCTAATGTCAGAAGCAGTACAACCCTCAGCCATCCAATTTTTCAACACTGAATTTCATTTTTGATACTTAAAAAAAAATTCTTCCCATTACATTCACTGATGAATACTGATATTCTAGGTTAACTGTGTATGTAATAACCACCTTTATATAGTCTTCCACTTTGCTTTTTCACTTCTAATTTTCCAATAAATGCCTGATAGTTTCCTCTTTTTCCATTTGGCCATAGCTCTCTTAATGATCCAGGAGAATTTATGGAATATTCCTTATTTTCCCACAAATCTGCGTTGTTATACTTTAAATACAATTGTTTCCTAGCTATAAATGACTGTTTCTGAACCCCCTAATGTATTTCATTCATTTTTTTTTTTTCTGTCTTGAACAAATAAAATGTCATTTAACTGTGCTGAACTGGATGGTATGTTTTGTTTGATAACTGGTGAAACATTTCCCTATTCAATTCTGGCATTTCAGGCCTTGAGAGAGGCATTAACCTCATCATGTCTACACCAATCAAAAGCCTGTCTGATAGAAATGCTATTTACGGAAGATCATCTAAAAGAGAAGAACTTTGACTTCTCCTCTGTAGGTTCCCTAGAGTCCATCTCTGACCATATTAGAAAGCCAAGAAGCTTTATGTGTGGACCATTAGCTTAGCTTCTCCCAGAATCACCTTCTGAAATGTAATTTATTTAATGTTATGCCCTAATTTCAAGAAATAATCATTGAGAAATATTCCTTTTTATTAGTTATATAACTGTTACAATGTGCACTGTATATTAGGCCACTCAGAGACTTAGGTAAAAGGATGTTTCCTATAGAAGAAATTTATTTAGAATGAACTTCTAGGAGTAACTGCAACATTTTTCTCTAAGAAAATAATGTTCTTCTTTATTTATAATGAGAACTATATGACTTACTGATGCCAAGAAACTCAGATTCAAATTTAATCCTCAACCATAGCAACTAGAGTAAAGTTTTTGATCAACATATTTGTATTATGCCCCATTCCTTGGTACTGATTTTCTCTTTTTCTTTTAATAGCCATTTATGTATCTTTCTTGAAAATAAATAAATAAAGACATACTTTATTGTAAATAAAGTCAAATCCTTTTTCAGGAGATGCAACTTTCTGTCCAATGGAAATAAGCGGATGATGTTGATATTTAAGGTCCATTTATTTACTCAAAAATTCATCTTCAGATACACATTTTCAATGTCTGTATCATTGGGATTTCTCATAAATGTCATAGATCTGGTTTATAGCCCTGGATACTCTATGTGGGATAAAACCACTTGATAGTGATGCATAATTATTTTAAAGTGTTGTCTTTTTAAAATGTAATTGGATCCAAAGAATATAATGAATAGCTCACAGTATCACCATATGATTGGGCAATCATCATGATAATCCATTTTAGAACATTTTCATTATTGTAAAATGAAGAAAAAATAAAAATAAAAAAGAACTCCCAAGACATCCTATACCCTTTAACCCCATGCCAGTTTGGAACTGTTATATACCCCAGAACAGACGTGCTCTTTAATCCCCTGTAGTTGCAGACTTATTGTGGGTTGGATCTTTTGATTAGGTTGTTTCCTTGGAGGTGTGGCCCTGCCCATTCAAGGTGGATCTTAATTAGTTTATTGGAGTCCATAAGAGAGCACAGGAAGAGAGATAGACCTCAGAGCCAACACAAACCCATATGCTTGGTGATGCAAAACTAAAAGATGAAGTCCAGAGTTTGTTCCAAAGAAGCTAAGTGAGAAACCATAGATGCCTAAAGAGAAAACAACTGGAATCAGAAGCTGAAAGCAAGGCAACCTGGGAGCAAAGGACAAACAGATGACAGCTGCATGACTTCCCACCTGAAAAAGGAGTTCCAGACAGCATTGGCCTTTCCTCAGTGATGGTATCCTTTTGTTGATGCCTTAGTTTGTATACTTTTATAGACTTAGGACTATAAATATGTAACCTAATAAATCCCCTTTATAAAAGCCAATCCATTTCACATATATTGCATTCCAGTAGCTTTAGCAACCTGGAACACCCCCTTATTTATATATTTTTGTCATTATTTTATTACTCATCTGCCCATACAATGTGTAAAACAAGTGCCAGTCACAAGGATTTCAAAATCATATGGTCACATGATAAAAGCTATATAATTATGCAATTATCACCAATATTACTGGATTACAGTTCACAGATACAGATATTTCCTTCTAGGAATTGTAATGCACTAGAAGCTAAAAAGGGATATCTATATAATGCATAAGAATAACCTTCAGAATAACATCTCAACTTTACTTGAAATCTCTCAGCCAGTGAAACTTTATTTTGATTATTTTCCCTATTTTGATCAAGACGGCATTCTCAATTCCATTATGCTAGGGCTGGGCTGATGCCTGGGGTCATGTTCCAGGTTTCCAGGGAGTCCTGCACTCCTTGAGTCTTGTCTCATTTAAGGGAAAATATAGTGAGTTTATTTGCATAGTTGGCCAAGAGAAGGAGGGCAAATCTGACAAACAAAAGAGTTTCTCTGGGTGTGAATCTTAGGTTTAATTACAAGTAGGCTTAGCTTCTCCTTTGCAGGATCATTTTCATAAGGGCAAGTCCCAAGACTGAGGGCTTAAATTGGGATTCCCAATGCTTAATGTTTCCATATTTTCCCCAGTCCCTTAAGGGCACTTTGCAAATACTTTTTTTTTTTTTTTTTATTTTCTGCCCCAAATACTCTGTGATGCATCAATGTATCACATTGTCCTCTACAGAATAACAAGATCTCATTCCCCATTCTAGGTTACATGCAACAATGTTGTTTAATTAAACTAACCACAAGTTACATTAAAAAGAGTGTTACAAAGAATATAAATTTTGTACCAAATAAACATTTCTTAAATAACAGTGAAAACTTGGGAATAGATGTGACTGCTTGAAGAGCTTACAATGTATGAACCTTTACAAGACTCTTTCAACACTTCACAGTCCTGCATTGTCCTTCCACATTTGATTCCCTGATACCAATGTTCATGAATTCAATTCTCAGCCTTTGCTCGTGTTCTAGTTTGCTAATGCTGCAGAATGCAAAACACCAGAGATGGATTGGCTTTTATAAAAAGGGGGTGTATTTGGCTACACAGTTACAGTCTTAAGGCCATAAAGTGTCCAAGGTAACATATCAGTAATCGGGTACCTTCACTGGAGGATGGCCAATGGCGTCTGGAAAACCTCTGTTAGCTGGGAAGGCACATGGCTCGCATCTGCTCCAAAGTTCTGGTTTCAAAATGGCTTTCTCCCAGGACGTTCCTCTCTAGCAAGCTTGCTCCTCTTCAAAACATCACTCACAGCTGCACTCAGTTCCCTCTCTCTGAGTCAGCTCATTTGTATGGCTCCACTGATTAAGGCCCACCCTGAATGGGTGGGGCCATACCTCCATGGGAACATCTCATCAGAATCATCACCCACTGCTGGGTGGGGCACATTCCAAGCAAATCTAACCAGCACCAAAATGTCTGCCCCACAAGACTACAAAGATAATGGCATTTGGGGGACACAATACATTCAAACCGGCACAGCTCATTATAGTTTATATTATTAAGGACTTATGATACTTGTCCATTTGTTTAGGTCTTATTTCACTCAACATACTGTCCTCAAGGTTCATTCACCTAGTTACATGCCTCACAACTCCATTCCTTCTCATAGTCATTCAGTTTTCCATTGTATACATACACCACAGTTAGACCTTCTGTTGACTCCTCAATACACCCTTAGGCAGCCTTCATTTATTGAAAATCATGAATACTGTTGTCATAAATACCAGTGTGCAAATGTCCATTCATGTCCCCACTTTCAGTTCTTCAAAATATATACCAAATAATGGGGTTGCAAGATCAAATACAATCCTATACCCAGCTTCTTGTGGAACGACCGCATTGTCCTCCAGAGGGGCTGAACCATTCTACTTCCATACCAAGAGTGAATAGGTATATCTCTTTCTTCAAGTCTTCTCCAGCCCTTTTATCTTTCTACTTATTTTTTAAACAATTGTATTCACACATCATGCAACCCACCCTAAGTGAACTATCAATAGCTTCTGGTATAATCACATAGTTATGTTTCACCATCACAATCTATATAAGAACATTTCAATTAATTCTGTGAAAAAAGAAGAGGAAGAAAAAAGAGAAAAGAATAAAGAATAAAAAAACAAAACTAGAATCAAAAAAAACAACAAGAATCATGTATCCTTCACTTATATACCTGTGTTGGTTTGGATATATTATGTCCTCCAGAAAAGCCATATTATTTAATGCAACTTGTTGGAGCAGGGTGATTAGTCTGCTGATTAGGTTGGAACCTCTGATTGAATTATTTACTTGGAGATGTGGACCCAGCCCATTTGAGGCAGGTCTTAATTAAATCACTGGAGTCATATAAGAGAGTTCACCGACAGAAAGATCTCAGAACAACTGAGAGAGGAACTGAAACACAAGCCAGGACCAGCAGATGCCAGCAATGTGACTTCCCAGCTGACAGGGTTATTCTGGATGCCATGGGCCATTTTTCGGTGAAGGTATCCTCTTGTTTGATGCCTTAGTTTGGACCCCTTATGGCCATTGAACTGTAAATTAGTACCCAAATAAACCCCTTTCTAAAAGTTAATCATTTCTGGCATTTTATATAGTGGCAACATTAGCAAACTGGAACAAACCCCTCTGTTGACATTTAGCTTTGGTGTATTGACTTTGTTACAATTAATAGAAGAATATTACAATGTTACTGTTAACCATAGAATATAGTTTGTACTGATTGTATTTTCCCCATATACCATCCCATTTTCAACTTTTCAATGTTGATATTCACTTATTCTACCTCATGTAAAATCTTTCTATATTTTTACATTTAATCATGATCCTTGTGCACTCTTATATTTGCTGAGTTATACAGTCACAGTTTTATCCTCTATGTTTCCTCCTGCTGTCATACATGCCTCTAGCTTTCCTATTTCAACCACACTCCCATTCAGTTCATTCATTATACTTACAATATTGGGCTACCATCACATAGTATTGTTCTATCCATTTCTGGATCTGTACAATCAATCCCATTTAGCATTCTTTATTCCTGCAGTATCAAATGCCCAATCTCTACCCTATTTGTATCTCCTGATAACCTATGTTCTAAGCTTGAAATCTCAGAGGTGCTCATTATAATTAGCTTATATTAGTGAGGCCATACAGTATTTGTCCTTTGATTTCTGCATAATTTCAGTCAGCATAATGTCCTTAAGGTTTTTCCCCCTTGTTGCATGCATTGTGACTTAATTCTGTGTTACAGCTGCAGAATGTTCCATTGTATGTATGTATCAGTTTGTTTATCCAGTCATCTGTTGATGGACATTTGGGCTCTTTCAATGTCTTGGTGATCATGAATAATGCCACTATAAACATTGGGGTACAAATGCACATTTGTGCCCAGGCCTTAAGTTCCTCTGAGTATATACTTACAATTTGATTGCTGGATCATACTAAGCTTCCTGAAGAACTGCCAAACTATCTTCCAGAGTGGTTGCACCATTCTATATTCCACAAAGAGTGAATAAGTGTACCTCTGTCCCAGTTCTATTCCCTGACACCTGTGTTCCCAGATTCAATTCTCAGAGTTTGCACACTATAGTTAGTCCAGATTAATGAGGCATTATAATGTTTGTCTTTTTATTTCTGGCTTATTTCACTCAACATGCTATCCCCAAGTTCCAGTCACATAGCTGCATATCTCATAACTTCATCCCTTCTTTTAGCTGTTCGGTATTGCATTGTATGCAAGCACTACAGTTCACCATTCTGTTCATCAGTCGATGTACCCTTAGGTCACCTCCATCCATTGTAAGTTGTGTAAACAACAGTGTACAAATATCCATTCATGCTCATGCTCTCAGTTCTTCCAAGTGTATACCCATTAATGTTTTTGTAGGACCATATGGCAAACCCATACTAAACTTCCTTGTGAATCACTACACTGCCCTTTTGATGGGCTGCACCATTCAAAAGTGCCTCTGTTTATTTTTTCAACAGTTTTATTGACATACCATACAATCTAACCTAATGAAACAATCAATGGTTCCCAGTATAATCATAGAGTTAAGTATTAAACACCATAATCTATAAGAGGATATTTCCATTTCTCCCACAAAGAAAGAGGAAGGAGAGAAAAAAACAAATGTAGAATAAAAAATGAAAATAAAATAAAAAATAAAATAAAATAAATATAAAAGAACAGACAACAATGGATAGCACCAGGAATTCCATACTCCTCCCTTGTGTCCCCCAAATTTTGACATTTACCTTTGGCATATGTCTTTGTTACAATTAATGGAACCATATTACAATGTTACTGTTAACTATAGACATGAGGTTGCATTGATTGTATTTTTCCTCAATACCATCCCATTTTCAATGCCTTGCAATATTCACATTCATTTGTTCTCCCTCATGTAAAAACGTTCTTATATTTGTACATTTGATCATCATCATTGACCACTTTAAGTTTCAGTAAATTATACAGCCCCAGTCTTTATTTTCTAACTTTCCTCTGGTGTCATGTATGCCCCTAGCATTCACCCATATTCAAACTCATCTTTGTTCAGTGTACTTACAATATTGTGCTACCATTACACAGTAATGTGCTATTCATTCCTGGATCTATACAATGAATCCTGTTGAATTTTCTGAACACCTTCAACATCAAATGTCCAATCTCTACCATCTTTTCTATACCTGATAACCTGTGTTCTCAATGTTAACTCTCAAAGTTTGCTTATTAATGTTAGTTCATATTAGTGAGACCATAAAGAATTTGTCCCTTAGTTTATTGGTAATTTCACTCAATATAATACCCTCAAGTTTCACCCACATTGTTGCATGTTTCTTGGGTTTATTCTGTCTCACTGCTGCATAATATTCCATGCTATATAAATGCCACAGCTTGTTTATCCACTCACTTGTTGATGTACAGGTGGGCTGTTTCCATCTCTTGGCAATCAAGAATAATGCTACTATAAACTTTGGTGGGCAAATGTACATTTATGTCCCTGTCTTTCCTTCCTCAAAATATATACCTAGTAATGGTGTGTAGCATTGTTCCAGTTTGCTAATGCTGCCAGAATGCAGAATGCCAGAAATGGATTGGCTTTTATAAAGGGGGTTTATTTGGTTACAAAGTTACAGTCTTAAGACCATAACAGTGTCAAAAGTAAGACATCAACAATCAGGTACCTTGACTGGAGAAAGGCTACTGGCATCCAGAAAACCTCTGTTAGCTTGGAAGGCATGTGGCTGTTGTCCACCTGCTCCCAGGTTGTGTTTCAAAATGGCATTCTCAAAAATGTTGTTCTTGGGGTGTATTAGTTAGATTTCTCTAGGGAAGCAGAATCAACAAGAGATATCTATAAATATAAGATTTATAAAAGTGTCTCATGCAGCTGTGGGTATGCATGAATACAAATTCCATAGGGCAGGCAACAGACTGGTAACTCCAATGAAGATGTTCGATGAACTCCTTAGGTGGCAAACTGGCAACGCCAATGAATGTGTTTGATGAACTCTTCAGGCAACGAACTGGCAATTTCAATGAACTCTCCAGGAAATGCATCACTGGTCAGCCAGAGAAGAAATGAAGGTCCTCTGTCTCACTTAAAGGTCTTCAACTGATTGGATTAAATCCAGCTGATTGCATTCTCTCATTGTGGAAGACATGCCCTTCACTGATGCAATCAGTCAGAGCTGTAGCCAATTGACTTATGATTTAATAAACCAGCATTCTGTTTTTTTAACCAGCCACAAATGTCCTTGCAGTAATGGTTAAGCCAGTGCTTGCTTTACCAGACACCTGGGGACCATCACCTGGCCAAGTTGACACATGAACCTAACCATCACAGTCCACTCCTTGTCAACTTGGCAGTTGTACACACCACCTTAAAACGTACTTTATTTCTAAGTAGAGAAAAATAACAGACATATTTCATTTATCAATATTCCACTCCCCTGTGTAAAACTGGAAATGCACTAAATCTCTCCAGAATAGGGTACAAGTCCTTGGGTGACATTAACACTTAAAACTGATTTCCTTTAACTTAAATACTGCAAAATGAACAATACAGCTCATGTCACATGATAAGGGAATAAGACAGAGAATAAAGCAAGGATATTTGCTTTACAGACAAATGCAAACACACTGATAACAAAACAAGGAGGAAATATTCATGCCATCATAATCCTCATTTCTGTAATTGGTCATGTGTTCATAGTTCATATTTATCAGCACCTTCTCCCACAACACATTCCATGATCCCTTTACCCTCAGCAAGCACTTCAGTTCTCTGTGGGTTCTTTGTCTGGTGGGGTGACCCAAAACTTCATTCCTTGTTTCATGGCCATTGGTAGTCCTGCCTGGATTGGGTTGTTGCAGTTTTCCATTGACTTCAATCACGGGGCATGGTAGTACTAAGAGATGCCCTAGGGGATCTCCTGCATACCAGGAAAACTTTTCTTTACCTCCATTGTGTAGTTGCAGTGCTATTTCCCCTTGATACTCAGGATCAATCATCCCACCCAGTACAGTAACCCCCTTCCTTACATGTTGATTCAGAGGCATAAGAAGCTCAAAGTGGCCAGGGGGCAGTCTGAACTTCCAATTCAATGGAAATATTCTTGTGTTTCCTGGTGGAAGCACTCCTCCATTTGGAACCAAGAATTGTACATCAACAGAGCTTAAGTTTGCAGGGACAGGAAGCAAAAATTTTCCTAGTGGATCACTAGGAGTGACAGTGAGTGGTGCCACACCTGTTTCCACCCCTTGATTCCTGGACCACTGAATCCTGGCTATGGGAGAAACAGCACCATAAAGTGGATGTTGATTCAGAGCATACACAGCCTCCTTGAGAACACTGCCCCAGCCCTATAAGGCATTGCCACCTAGTTGGCACTGTAGTTGAGTTTTCAACAGGCTATTCCACCATTCTTTCAACCAAGCTGCTTCTGGATGATGGGGAACATGGGAAGACCAGAGAATTCCATGAGCATGTGCCCATTCCCTCACTTCATTTGCTATGAAGTGTGTTCCTTGGTCAGAAGCAATGCTGTGTGGAATACCATGATGGTGGATAACACATTCTGTAAGTTCACAGATGGTAGTTTTGGCAAAAGCATTTCATGCAGTGAAGGCAAACCCATATCCAGAATATGTGCCTATTCTAGTAAGAACAAATTGCTGCCCCTTCCATGATGGAAGTTGTCCAATGTGATCAACCTGCCACCAAATAGCAGGCTGATCACCTCATAGAATTGTGCAATATTGGTCACTGAGTGTGGGTTTCTGCTGCTGGAAGACTGGGCAATCAGCAGTGGCTGTGGCCAGGTCAGCCTTGGTGAGTGGAAGTCCATGTTGCTGAACCCAGGCATAACATCCATTCCTACCACCATGACCACTTTGTGCATGAGCCCATTGGGCAGTAACAGGAGTGGCTGGGAAAACAGGCTGATTGTTATCCACCAAATGGGCCATTTTATCCACTTGGTTACTAAAATCCTCTTGTGATGAAGTCACCCTCTTGTGAGCATTCACATGGGATGCAAATATCTTCATGTTTTTTACCCATTCACAAAGGTCTATCCGTATACATATTCCCCAGACTTCTTTGTCAACAATCTTCCAATCATGTTCCTTCCATGTTCCTAACAATCCAGCCAAACCATTAGCAACAGCTCATGAATCAGTATACCAATATGCCTTGGGCCAGTTCTCCTTCAAATCAAAGTAAACAACCAGGTACATTGCCCAAAAACCTGTCCACTGGGAGGATTTCCCCTCACCACTCTCCTTCAGGGACATTCCAGAAAGGGGCTGCAGTGCTGCAGCTGTCCACTTTCTGGTGGTGCCTGCATATCATGCAGAACCATCTGTAAACCAGACCCAAGTTTTCTTTTCCTTATTCAATTGATTTTAAGGAACTCCCCAAGATGCCATAACTGTGGACTGGGAAACAGAGGGTAAGGTGGGAGGAGTGGGGGCCATGGGCATTTGGGCCACTTCTTCATGTAACTTGTTTGTGCCTTCAGGGCCCACTCAAGTTCTGTCTTGTGTATACCATTTCTGTTTTATGATGGAGTGCTGCTGTGCATGCCCAACTTTATGGCTTGGCAGGTTGGACAACACCCAGCTCATGATAGGTAACTCAGGTCTCCTGGTAACTCAGTGGCCCATGGTTAAGTGGTCTGTTTCTCCTAAGTACCAGTAGCAGGCCAACAGCTGTTTCTCAAATGGAGAGTAGTTATCTGCAGAGGATGGTAAAGCTTTACTCCAAAATCCTAAGAGCCTGCATTGTGATTCCCTTACAGGAGCCTGCCAAAGTCTCCAAATAGCACCTCTGTTTGCCACTGGCACTTCCAGCACCATTGGACCAGCTGGATCATATGGTCCAAGTGGCAAAGCAGCTTGCACAGCAGCCTGGACCTGTTGCAGAGCCTCATCTTGTTCTGTTCCCCACTCAAAACTAGAAGATTTTTGGGTCACTCAGTAAATGGGCCAAAGTAGCCCACCCAAGTGAGGAATATGTTGCCTCCAAAATTCAAAGAGGCCAACTAAGTATTCTGCCTCTTTTTTGGTCATAGGGGGGATCATATGCAACAGCTTATCCTTCACCTTAGAAGGGATGTCTCAACATGCCCCACACCACTTGACACCTAGAAATTTTACTGAGGTGGAAGTCCCCTGTATTTTTGTTGGGTTTATCTCCCATCCCCTGCCATGCAAATACCTTACCAAACAATCTAGAGTAGTTGCTCCTTCTTGTTCACTAGGTCCAATCAACATGGTAGCATCAATATAATTGACCAGTGTGATGTCTTGTGAGAGGGAGAAGTGATCAAGATCACTGCAGACATAGGGCTATGACATAGGGCTAGAGAGATGATATACCCCTGTGTTAGCACAGTGAATGTAAACTGCTGGCCTTGCCAGTTGAATGCAAACTGTTTCTGGTTGTCCTTACTAACAGCTATTGAAAAAAAAAATTTGCCAAATCAATAGCTGCATACCAGGTACCAGAGGATGTGTTGATTTGCTCAAGCAATGATACCACATCTGGAACAGCAGCTTCAATTGGAATCACCACCTGGTTAAGCTTATGATAATTCACTGTCATCCTCCAAGTCCCATCTGTTTTCTGCATAGACCAAATAGGAGAGTTGAATGGGGATGTGGTAGGAATCACCACCCATGCATCCTTCAAGTCCTTAAGAGTGGCATTAATCTCTGAAATCCCTCCAGGAATTCAGTATTGTTTCTGGTTTACTACTGTGCAAGGTCTAACAGCTTCCACTTGGTCTTTCCCACCATAATAGCCCTCACTCCATGAGTCAGAAAACCAATGTGAGGATTCTGCCATTTGCTTAGTATGACTATTCCAATTATGTATTCCAGAACTGGGGAAATAACCACAGAAAGGATCTGGGGACACAATGGATCCACTGGACCCACTATGAGATGGACCTGAAATAAAACTGCATTGATCACCTGACCACCACAATCCCCAATTCTGACTAGTGGACCAGAGTGATGTTTTGGGTCTCCTGGAAGTAATGACACTTCTGAACCAGTGTCTAATAATCCTCAAGGATCATTTCCTTTTCCCCAATGCACAGTTGCCCTCGTAAAAGGCCAGAGGCCCCCTGGGGAAGGCTGGGGGGAAGATTAACTGTATAAACTTTTGGCAGTGTAACAGGGTCCTTCCCCAATGGTAATGGGCCTTCTACTCACTCAAGGGGCTCTGGATCTATAAACTGTCTCAAGTCTGGGAATTGATTAAGGGGACATGACTCTTTGTTTTAGTAATTCAAGGCAGATTTTTATTCACTTGACCTAGTGTTCTAGTATTCTAATGTGGCCAGAATGCAAAACACCAGAGATGGACTAGCTTTTATAAAAAAAAGGGGGTTTATTTGGTTACACAATTACAGTCTTAAGGCCATAAAGTGTTCAAGGTAACATATTAGCAATCAGGTAACTTCACTGGAGGATGGCCAATGGTGTCTGAAAAACTCTGTTAGCTGGGAAAGCATGTGGCTGACATCTGCTCCAAAGTTCTTGTTTCAAAATGGCTTTCTCCCAGGACATTCCTCTCTAGGCTGCAGTCCTCAAAAATGTCACTCTTAGTTGCATTTGGGGTATTTCTCCTCTCAGCTTCTCCAGAGCAAGAGTCTGCTTCCATTGGCCATCTTCAAAATGTCTCTCATCTGCAGCTTTTGCACTTTCTTCAAAGTGTCCCTCTTGGCTGCAGCAGCTCTTCAAAATGTCACTCACAGCTACACTGAGTTCCTTCTGTTATGTCAGCTCATTTATATGACTCCACTAATCAACAGACACACCCCAAATGGATGCAGCAATACCTCTATGGAAATTATCCAGAGTCATCACCCACAGCTGGGTGGGGCACATTCCAAAGAACCACTCAACGAATTACAATCTAATCAACACTGATAACATCTGCCCACACAAGATTACATCAAAAATAATGGCATTTGGGGGACACAATATATTCAAACTGGCACATTCCACCCCCTGGATGCCAAAATGACATTATCTTTTCATATACAAATTACATTCATCCCACAACAATATCACAGATACTTAAATCATTTCAGTAACAATAGTTAAGTACAAGATCCCATCAAAATCAATTATAGGCATGGCCAGTCCTAAGGCATAAGTTGTCTTTAGCTGTGAATCTGTGAACTTAGAACCAGTTATGTGCTCCTGATATACAAAGGAGGGACATTCATAGGATAAACATTCCCATTGTCATAAGTAGAAACAATAAAGAAAACAGGGTTTAAGGGACCAAAACAGTTCCTAAAACCTGCAGGACAAACTCCATTAGATTTCAAAGTCTGAGAGTCATTTACAGAAAGATGTTGCATCCTTGGGGCTTGAGAGAGCAGGAGTCTAACCCTTCCTAAGGGCCTTTTCAGCAGCCCTTTCCTCTCCAAATGCTTTGGTGAGTGCTCCCACATATCCACACATTGTGGAGACCACCTTCTCAGCCCCACTCTCCTCAAACATTGGGGCAGCTCCCGGATTCCCTTCCAGCCCTGGGGCGCACTCTCAACTCCTTCAGAACAGTGTGGTGGCAGCCAGGCTCTCCCCAAGTCCCTGGGAATGTGCTCTACCCTCTTTGGGGTTTGGGGTGGCAGAACATTTCCTGAGCATTGAGGCAGAAGGCCCACTCTCGACCTCCAGGGCAAACTCACCCTTTCCATGTGTGTGGGCCACTCTGCTCTCTCAGCCCGAGACCTCTTGACTCCAGACTTCAACCTCCATGGTTCCATCTTTGAAGAAATTTTTCCTTCAATTTGTTCCTTATCTGTCTCCTCCAGTCCAGACTGGCAATGGCTCTGTCTATAAAGATCTCACAAAAATTCTGTTGGCTTCTCATGAAGCACACAGGGGTCAAAGACATCAGACAATAGGACTTTCCACAAATCCTTTCTGGTTAACTCCATCTCTGATCTTGGTTCAAACTGAAATGGTGGCTGGGTTCCATGTTTGTTTACATCCTCATGTTGGGCTGTAGCTTCTGGGGATCCAACCCCTGGAAGCCTAGAATTTTCCAAACCATCAGTTTCTGGTTTCTTTGAACCCAAGAGTTCAGTTCTAAGTTTATCTCTGTCCTCTCACATTTTACTATAAGATGCAAGTAGAAGCCAGGCTATTTATTCTATATTTTGGTTGGAGATCTTATCAGCTAAATATTCCAGGTTGTCACTTTCAAATTCTGCTTTCCATCCAACACCAGGACTCAGTTTTGCCAAACTCTCTGCCAAGAACTCAAGTTCTTAAGCGTGGCATTAATCACTGCAATCCCTCCAGTAATCTGGTATTGCTCCTGGTTTACTATTTTGCTAGGCACGGGTAGTTCTAGTGGCTTCCACTTGGCCTTTCCCATCATAATAGCCTTCACTCCATGATTCAGGGAACAAATGTGAGGATTTTGCCAGTTGCTGAGTATGTCTATTCCAATTACACATTCTGTAACTGTGGAAATAACCACAGAATGGGTCCAGAAAACACTGAAACCACTATGAGATGGACCTGAGCTAAGACTGCATCGATCACCTGATCTCCATAAGCCCCAACTCTGACTGGTGGACCAGAGCGATGTTTTTCATTTCCTGGAATTAATGTCACTTCTGAACCAGTGTCTAATAATCCATGAAATATCTGATCATTTCCTTTTCCCCAGTGCACAGCTACCCTTGTAAAAGGCTGTAGGTCCCCCTGGGGAAGGCTGGGATGAAGATTAGCAGTACAAATTTTTGGCAGTGCAACATGGTCCTTCCCCAAGTGTACCCACTGTACACATCATTCAATAGGCACTGGATCTGTAAACTGTCTCAAGTCTGGGAATTGATTAAGGGGTGTGACTCTCTGTTTCGTAATTCAAGGGAGACATTTGTTCACTTTTCCTAGAATTCTTTTATAGTTAAAAAAGAATTTAGTTGATTGCCCATATATTTTACTACTAGGTACTCAATGATCTAGCCAATGCCATAAGTCTCTGTGGGTCAGATTATTTTGATTGCTGCTTTGAGCCTGCTTTCCATCATGGTAACCATGACCACCTTGTATGTGGCAATTAATTGCTGCCACTTTGTTTCTGCCAACTTGGGATCTGATTATCCCCATTGTGTTTAAGGATTCCAGCTCAGTGACAGCATTTCCTACAGTAATATCTAACATACACAGAAGGGTGACTACAGAGCTCTTCAGGGATGATGGAGCTAGTCTCACAAATTTATTCCTCACCATCCTGGTAAAAGTTGTGTGCTCTGGACATTCCAAGGATGTGTGATCAGATCTTCCATGATAAATCCACTGTAACATTGCAATCTCTCTAGTCCTTTGAATCCCCTCCTTTACATTATACCAGGGCAGTTCTCACATTTCAACCTCTGATAATGCCAGCCACATTTTGATACATGTTTCAGCCAGCCACCCAAACAGTTAATGCCTGTTCTAACCCCTAGAGCTACAACATTGAATGCAGAATCTCTGCTTAGTGGTCCCATGTCAGTAATTTTAGCCTGATCCTAACTTATATTCCTCCCACCATTATCCCACACCATTAATATCCATTCCCATACATACTTCCCTGGTTTCTGTTTTTATAATTTGGAAAACTCATACGGTTCTTTTGGAGTATAGCATACTTCCTCATGGGTTACACTTTTTACCTCACCCTTTGGGGTCTGTTGGGACTTTAGTCTAGTTATAGCTCTTGAAGCAACGACTGATGGTGGGGGTGGGCTATGAAAAGACTTAGAAATATCCCTCAAGCCATTTACCTCAGGACATTCTGTTGCATGTTCATCTCTTAAAACAAGATTAATCTCTCCAGACAGAGGAGTGAGGGCTGCTTCCTCAGGGGAGGTGATTACAAGATTAGCAGGCACTGAAATGTTAGTCTCTTTATTTGGAGGTTGTATGCCAGGCTCCTTAGGGCAGACTGGAGGTGGGGGAGCTGTTTCCTCTGGACAACCCTCTACAGGTAAATCTAACAATGACTCAGCAGAATCCAGGGTTCCAATATTCTCACTGCCATTATTATCAATCCATATGTCCCCATCCTAAGTTTTGGGATCCCATTCTTTTCCAATCAATGCCTTTACTTTAACAGCAGACACTCTAAAAGGTTGAGATTTCAGTTTACATTGTAAATCTGCTACTCACACAGTGAGAGACTGTGTCTGGTTTTCAGAAATCTCAAGACTGCACCCAAAGGAAATAAGATTTTCTTTCAGGGCACACATAGAAACCTTTACATCTGTCATACAGCATTTAAGTTTTAAATTTGAAGCCCTTAGCTCATCTCTTTCTCTTATAACTTTATCCAAAGTATCTAACAGCAGCCAGCCAACATCATTATACCTCTTAATTCTGCAAAACTCTGTGGAGGTGTCTAAAACACTGTCTCCCAGAGCCTTAACTTCATGCAAGAGTAAGATTAGGAGAATCAAGTGGTGCTATTTTGCATATCTCCTTTGCCAACTCATGCCATGGACTGTCAGTGCCTTCCAGATTATTGGAAATGGAGTCATTAGTGCATTTGAATCTAATCAGAGTAGGAAAAAGTTGCAAAAGCCAATTTTAAGATTCTGTTTCTCAAGAACCACTCCTGGTATTAGTTAGGGTTCTCTAGGGAAATAGAATCAATGAGTGATATCTATGAATATAAGATGTATAAAAGTGTCTCAGGCAACTGTGGGTATGCATGAGTACAAATTCTGTAGGGCAGGCAGAGAACTGGCAACTCCAATGAAGAAGTTTGCCAGGAAATGAACTGGCAACTTCAATGAACTCCTCAGAAATGTCCTGGCAGTTTTGGCAAATGTGTTCAATGAGCTCCTCAGGAAATGAACTGGAAACTTTGATGAACTCCTCAGGAAATGCTTCGCTGGTCTGCTGAAGAAGAAGTGAAGGTCCTCTATCTGTCTTGCTTAAAAGTCTTCAACTGATTGAATTAAATCCAGTCAAATGCATTCTCTCATTGTGGAAGACACTCCCTTTGTTGATGTCATCAGTCTCAGCTGCAGACAATTGACTGATGATTTAATAAACCAGCCTGTTGGTGTATTAACCAGCCACAAACATGCTCACAGCAATGGTTAGGCTAGTGCTTTGTTGACCAGGCAGCTGGGTACCATCACCTGGCCAAGTAAACAAATGAACCTAACCATCACAATACTTCTATTTAACACCACTGAATTGTACACTTGGAAATGGTTACATTGGAAAATTTTATGTTGTATATATGTGACCAGGGTAAATTTATTTTAAATTAATGAGATAGTTTATGTAAAGTTCTTAGATTGTTACCTGGTGTGTAGTAAGCACCCAAATAAATGATAGCTAGAAATTAAGAAAAACTAGAATGTTAACATATATATGTACTTTACAGTGTAGAAAATCACAATTTGTGCTAAACTATGATGTTTTGAAGTGATATGAGTGGCATGATACTATTTAATTAAATTTTAAAAAAACTTTCTGGGTTCATGAATCAATACTAAAATTATTGAAAAATTGACAGGTACATATCCAACTACATTTATGACAGTGGTGGCTTTAGAGGGACAGATGTGCATGGAAAGGAATCATTCAGGGATAACATGACAACACAAATGTTATTTGTTACATTTCAAATATCTATGTATATACCCATGAGTTCTAAAGTCATTATTTTAAAATGTGGACATTTTTAATATGGATAGTGTGCATTAGTAATAATAATAGGTAAAATTAATGGAATATTTACTAAGTTCTTGGTAATATTACAAGGCAATTGTTTTCAAACCCAGCTGTAAATTAGAACCACCACTCACCTCATTTATAGAGATTCTGATTTAACTGGTTCAAGAATATCACTAGGGCATCAGTGTATTTTAAAACTTCCATGTGTAACTCAG
Source organism: Choloepus didactylus (assembly GCF_015220235.1). Taxonomy (NCBI): domain Eukaryota; kingdom Metazoa; phylum Chordata; class Mammalia; order Pilosa; family Megalonychidae; genus Choloepus; species Choloepus didactylus. Next base: position 6,786,126 of record NW_023637606.1, read on the forward strand.
AAAATTGGCAACAAATCTCTTTGTGAATAGTTAAATCATTTCTAACATTATAAAACTTTATCAGGTAAATTAACCAAAAACATTCATGACAGTGGTTGTCTTAGAAGGACAGAATTGTAAGTAAAAGGGACAAGGTAGAGATAGGAGGAAAAATGAAATGTTATTGGCCAATATTTATGACTTTACAACACCTAAAGAAAATGTTTTAAATGTTTGCATTTTGTCTAATATGGTGGCATAGAGAGGAATGGAATCTAGTTCATCCCCCCTGGAGCAACTAGTAAGCAACCAGGAGCAGCTAGTAAATAATCCAGAATAACTGAGGGGGGACAGACATGACCATCCACTCATACACCAACCAGAACTGGGAGGAATGCCTGAGATCACAGCATAAAATCTGTAAGTAAAAACTGCTGATCCAAGTTGGGAGCCCCCTCCCCCCACAGCCTGAGCTGCAAAGCTTCATGGAGCCAGACAACAGCTCTCTCTGAGTGAGTGAATATAGCACAGCTGAGCTCCAACTGGGTTCTTAATTAACAAGTGTGGACTGCTCCATACAAATCAGCAACAAGCAGACAGAGGCTTTGGGTGAAGACTGACATTGGAGAGCTGGACTGGCCCTGAAGGGGGCTTTCTGTTCCAGTTTCAGCTCAGTGGAGAAAGCTTCAGCCATTTTCAGTTCCCAGCTTTCTGACCCAGACAAGGGTGGAAATAGCACAGGCAGAGAGAGGCCACTGAACTGCTAATGACCTCTCCCTAGGGGGTCTATCTTCCCTAAGAGGAAAGGGGTGGGGCCCAGCTCTACTACCTGCCTTCCATTCAGAACCAGACCCCAGAGCCTGGGGGGAAACATTCATGGGCCACACCTCCTTACACCAGTCTGCAGCTACAGGCTGACAGGCACCATCTGCTGGGCAGAAAATCACAGTGACCCAAGGCCTCATAGAGTGTACCAATTTTCTATGACACACCCTCAGGGGAACCAGATACTGAATAGTTCTGCCTTCTGAGTCCAGAGACCATTTTGGTCCGGGAAAACCTGATTGGGGTAACCAAGGAAACCATGCCTAGACAACAGAAAACTACAAACTACACAAACAGAAATGAAGTTATGGCCCAGTCAAAGGAATAAACTTACACTTCAGCTGAGATACAGGAACTTAAACAACTAGTACTAAGTCAATTCAAAAAGTTTATGGAGGATATGGTGAAAGAGATGGACCACATAATGGAAACACTGGGAGTACATAAAGTTGAAATTGAAAGTTCGAGAAACCAACTGGCAGAATCTATGGAAATAAAAGGCACAACACAAGAGATGAAAGACACAATGGAGACATAAAACAGCAGATCTCAAGAGGCAGAAGAAAACACTCAGGAACTGAAGAACAAGGCACCTGAAAGCCTACACACAAAAGTACAGATAGAGAAAAGAATGGAAAAATATGGGCAATGTCTCCAGGAAACTAAAGACAAAACAAAAATCCAGAATGTAGTGTCATTGGTGTTCCTGAAGGAGCAGAGAAGGGAAAAGAGACAGAAGAAATGAGAGGAAATAATCAATGAAAATTTCCATCTCTTATGAAAGACATAAAATTACAGATCCAAGAAGTGCAGCATACCCCAAACAGAATAAATCTGAATAGGCCCACACTAAGACACTTAATAATCAGATTATCAAATGTCAAGACAAAGAGAGAATCCTGAAAGCAGCAAGAGAAAAGTGATCCATCACATACAAAGGAAGCTTGATTAGACTATATGCAGATTTCTCAATAGAAACCATGGAGGCAAGAAGGAAGTGGGGTGATATGTTTAAGATACTGAAAGAGAAAAAAACACCACCCAAGAATCCTATATCCAGCCAAACTCTCCTTCAAATACGAGGGAAAGCTTAAAATATTCTCAGACAAACAGCTAATGACAGAGTTTGTGAAAAAGATACAGGAAACAGTAAAGGAAGAACTGCAGACAGAGGAAAAGACAGGAGTGAGAGGTTTGGAACACAATTTTGGGAGATAGCACAGCAATGTAAGTACACTGAACAAAGATGACTATGATTATGGTTAAAAGAGGAAGATTGGGACTATGTGGGACACCAGAACAAAAGACAAAGGATAAAGACTGGGACTGTGTAACTCAGGGAAACCTAGGGTGCTCAACAATTGTAATAAAAAGTGCAGACGTTTTTACATGAGGTAGAACAAATGAATATCAGCATTGCAAGGTGTTAAAAATAGGGTGGGATTGGGGGGGAAGAGCAATCAATGCAAACTAGAGACAACAATTAAAGGAAACATTGTATTATGGTTCCTTTAATATAACAAAGGCAATATATCAAATGTAAATGCTTATAGGTGGGAGGGATGGGGCATTGGTGATGTTGTCTGACTCTTTATCCTACTTTAGGTTAATGCTATCTTTCCTTTTATTGCTTTCTAGCTGTCATTTTGTTGTTTTATTTCTCTCTCTTTGTTTCTTTTTCTTTTGTCTCTCTGCCTTTTTTGACTCTTCCTTCTCTTTGGGGAAAAGGTGAAGATGTCCTTATATAGATAATGGTGATGGTGCTGAATGCATAAAAACATGACTATACAGAGAACCAATTATTGTTTACTCAGGATGGAATGTATGGTGTGTGAATAAAACCATCTTAAAAGAAAGGGGTTGATGAAGAAATCTTGAGGACACTATATTGAGTGAAATAAGTCAGACACATAAAGGCAAATGTTGCAGGATCTCACTGATATGAATTTATTGTAATATGTAAACTCATATACGTGAAATATAACTTACCACAATATTGAATGAGGCTAAAGAAGGGGGAGTGTTTGCTTATTATGAGCAGAATGTTCAACTAGGGTGAACTTAATTGTTTGGAAATGGGCCGGGGTGATGGTAGCGTGTTGTGAGAATAATTAACAGTGCTGAAAGGTGTGTGAAGGTGGTAGAAAGGGTAAGCTCAGAGTCACATATGTCACCAGAAGGAAAGTTGGAGGTTAAAAGTTGGGAATGTATAAAACAGTGAACCTTGGGGTGGACAATGTCCATGATTAACTATACAAATATTAGAAATCTCTCTAATGAACTAGAACAAATGTATGACACTATAACTAGAAGTTAATAGTAGGCATATAGGAAAAATATATACCTATTGCAAACTATATACTACAGTTAGTAGTATTTTAACATTCTTTCATCAACAGTAACAAATGCACTTTACCAAAACTATGAAACAATAATGGAGGGGGGGTGGTTAGGGGTATGGAGGATTTGAGTCTCCTTTTTTTGTCTTTATTTCTTTTCTGGAGTAAAGAAAATGTTCTAAAAATTGAAAAAAATTAATTGTGCTGATGGATTCACAGCTGTATGATGGTATCATGGGCAACTGATTGTACACTTTGGATCTTTGGATAGTTGTATGGTATGTGAATAATGTCAATAATATATATACACATTTTAATATAGTATGAGTATTAATTATGATAACAGTAGGAAAAAATAGTGGAGCATTTACTAAGTTTGTTGCATTTCCTAGGGAAATGGCTCTTAACTTTGGAGGTACTTAGAATCACCAATGACCTCCATGTAAAGCTTCTGATTTTATTGGTTCTAGATTAAAGCCTGGGATTCAGTATATTTTAATATAACTATGAGTATTTATAAAGATCAACCAGAATAGACAACCACTGCACTGAGTACACTATATGAGTACCCTATGTATATACAATTTTACTTAATTTCTTTCACCGTTCCTCTCTCTCTTATATATATATATATATATATATATATATATATATATATATATATCCAATTGATCAAATACCCTTGCCTTTATTGTACAATCAAATTTTGTGATTGCAGTATTTTCTGACATTTGGAAGAGTCAGGATAGAAAACCACACAATATTTGGTTCAGACATCATGACTAATCATGTACACACACACACACACACACACACACACACAGAAACACACACACACAAGTGTCTGGAAAGGTTATTAGTGGCATGAGGTGGCTGTTTCTGTAGAACAGGCAAGGCTTCCAAACTTGTCTGAAACTGGCTTGAAGAAGCAAAATAAGTGGCAGAGTTTGTGTTTCTATTGTGCAGAAATCTTTCCACTCAAATAAATTATTTGAACTTATAGTATGTTTTAACCTGCATACCTGACAAACCATTATAATTTAATCTTTACATGATTAGAACAAGAACAGTATAAAGGCAGAGGATGAGCACAATTTTTTTCTGTACTTAAAATATAGCGTGGTGAGGGAGGGGATATATCCCTTTTCTACACTCGGAGTTCTCATGTTAGAACTCTGTTTTGCCTGATTTAAATCTCTGGCTAATGCCAAAGGAGAAAACACTGGGGCTGCCTTTCACCATAACCATATATGAGGTGGAAGAAACATTGATAGTGAGCTTGAAATGGTGTCAGACGACAACCATCAAAAATGGAATATGACATTTTATTGCATAGTTCATATGTGATGTTAATAAATTGTCCAAATCAGAAGGGTTTATTTCAATGTACTTAAAAAAAGTAAAGGACATTTAATTGCTTCCTAATGTCCTTCAACTACATCATTATTTGTCTTAAAAGCAAAAGAATATTTCTACCACACTCCCCTTGGTCTAGTTTATGGATGGATGAGCAGAAAAATGGGGGAAGAAAAAAAAGAGACCCAGTGTTCTTTTTTTTACCTTAATTGTTCTTTTTAACTTTAATTTTTATTCTTATTATTTGTGTGTGTGTGGTAATGAAAATGTCAAAAATTAATTTTGGTGATGAATGCACAACTATGTAATTGTACTGTAAACAATTTAATGTACACTTTCTTTTGTATGACTGCATGGTATGTGAATATATCTCAATCAAATGAGTAAAAGAAATGGAAGCAAGACAAAGAGAGAAAGCCACAGGAGCAAGAAGCTGAAAGCAACAAAACCCAGAAGAGGAGGGAGAGTCCAGCAGATGCTGCCATGTGCCTTGCCATGTGGCAGAAGAGCCAAGGATTCCTGGCAGCTGGTCTTTGAGAAGAAAGAATCACCTTGATGATGCCTTGATTTGGACATTTTCTCAGCCTCAAATTTTAAACTAATAAATTCCTATTGTTTAAGCCAAAAAAAAAAAAAAGAATATTTCTTATTCCTTATGTTTCTTCAATTCAGGAACCAGATACTTAACTGCATTCATGTGTTTTTTCAAATATATGTCTTTGCTCTGTGTCTCTAGAGTATGTGTATAGAGAAACAGGTGAAAAGAAAATATATTAATGAAAAGACATTCTAAGAAAATAGATTTGTGACAACTGAGAAGTATTGTGAAGGTGCTAGGGTATATGTTCCTCAAGGGTGAATACTTTATACATGAATTACTTGAATCTGAAATAAAGATACAGTGATGGGTGTATGTATACCTATAACTAAACACTCTTTTCTATTCCAAATATTTCTACTTCAGGGAACCATAGAATCTAATCAGTTTCTAGAATTACTCTTCTAAATTTTTCAACTGACCCAGAACTCAAACCCCTCCTTTTTGGTCTGTATTTGTCCATGTACCTGGGCACTGTGCTGGGGGACATACTCATCATGCTGACCGTCAGCTCTGACTCCCACCTCCACACCCCCATGTACTTCTTCCTCTTCAGCCTGTCCTTGGCTGACATCAGTTTCACCTCTACCAGATTCTCAAAGATGCTTATGGATATCCACACTCACAGAAGAGTCATCTGTTAAACAGCCTGCTTGATTCATTGTCCTTTATTTTACATTTGTTTTTACATTTTTTAATCATACTTAACTGGCTTCACTTTAGGATGATAGAAATAATTTTTGTGCACAGTGAGAACCCATTAAATTCAGATACCTTCATTGTGATCATTGACTGCAATGACACTTCCACTCAAATAAATTATTTGAACTTATAGTATGTTTTAACCTGCATGCTTGACAAACCATTATAATTTAAACATTACAACTTTAGAATAAGAACAGTATAAAGGCAGAGCATGAACACAATTTGTTTCTGTACTTAAAATCTAGCCTGGTAAGGAAAAAGATGTATCCCTTAAAATGATGACTCTCAAAATGATGACTAAGTTGTCCATTATCTCAAAAGAAAATGTGAAGATACTTTCATGTACTTACATCCAGCATTTCCCTTCATCCTTATACCATTAAATCTTCTATACAAAAATATAAAAATTCCTGTGAGTAGAAAAATATGGTTTGTTTTTATTAGATTCATTCAAAAGTATGTATTGTACACCACCAAATATGTGCAAGAATGACAGATTTATTATAATGGGTGTGATTTTCTAAATTCTATGAACAGCATAGGGATAAAGCTGTTCATTTGAATTCCTCAGTTGGACTTCTAAATAGGTAATGAAATCCTGAAGTAGTTTTTCTGTTTCCTTTAGTGTATGCAGTATATGAGAGAGAAATGTGAAAATCAAAAACAAATCTCTATTTTTACTGTATGTGGTGGGTTGAAATGTGTACTCCAGTTTGGATATGTTTTTGTTGTAGGTCCACATTCTGGTAATATAAACTATTTTAAATAATATATCTTCAATATATAACTTAAGGTAACACATGTCTCACCGGAATCAAGTTGGACTTTAATCTGGGTCACTAGAGTCCTATATAAGTAGAGCGACAGTCAGATGGAGATAAAAGCCATGGGGAGAAGCCAGAAGTTGGAAATCAAAAGAAAAGACATTGCCATGTTTATTGCATTTAATGGAAAAGCCATGGAAATAAAAATTTTATTAGCCAGCAAGAAAAATGATGCAGGAAGAAGCCAGACTTCTAGCCTTCTGAGCCAATAAATTACTGGTGGAAAACCAATCGATCATATGGTATTTATTTTAGCAGCTATTAATAAACATGAAAAACTGAATAAACACAGTTATCTTTGATTTCCTTAAGCCATTCTCTACATAAGTTTTGGCAGGAACTCTCATTGTGATGCCTTCTACTCACTACAGTAGCAGCATTCTAAAACTCAGTGCATAGTCTCATCACTTTAATCCATATATACACACCTACCATTAGGCCTTGGCTCTCTAAAAAGTTACTCTACAACTCTTATCTACATATTGTAAATGTCATATTTTTCTAAATACCAATTCCAATTTAATATAAATTTTTAGGTTTTCTTTTAATCAGTAATTGACAAACCCAATCTCAGAGTTCCTCACTAAGGAGATCTAAAACAACTACTAACACCAAATAAGTAAAAAACAACAACCATGTTTCTTGAAGACTTCAAGATTTTTGAATATGAAATTCTAAAGAAAATACATTCTGAATAAAGGTGAGCCTTTTCAGTTAAGCACAAAACAGAGCCTCTAAAAATATTTGTTGAATTTGTGCATGGGATGGCTGCAGTTTTGTCTGATGTCAATGGAGTCACTCTGCTGGTTTAGGAGTCACCAGTGTGGTCCTTTGGCCATGTAGAGAAAGCATCATGTTGATGTCTGCAGTGAAAAAACACGGATGGAATTCTACATGCACTACTTACTTCCCAGGGGATCTTTCCCCTGTGCATGAAGAAGATATAGGTTGGGGGTTATGCTGTAAAACAGAAGGTGATCTGCAAAGTCTTGTGTTGTTTTAGAATCTATTGTCATGCTTCTGTAGTTGGCAACATCTATCACTCTCCCCGTATTACTCACCTCTGGTGTTCATGCCGTTTCTTAAATCCCTCCCCTTGAGTGTGTGCAGGACACTGTGGTTCACCTCCAATGATTAAAATATAGGAAAAGAAATGGTTTGTTACTGCTGAAACAAGTGTTCTAAAAGAATTCAAAAAAATCTGAATTTTATGTTCCGGCACACCATTGTTTTCTTGCGTGTGTGCTTGCATGGAAGCCAGCTGCCATGTTGTGGGTTCCCCCATGAATGAACTATGTAGTGAAGAACCCAGGACATTCTCTGCCCAATAACCAACAAAGAACTGAACCATGATATCAGTCATGTGAGACTGTGAGAATGTCATCCACTGCTTCAATCTTGATAGGACTGTAACTCTTGCTGACATCTTGTGTGCAGCCTTGGAGTGCCCTGCAACATTGAGGTAATCCAACTAATCAAATAAGCATGTAGAAAGTAATTGTTTTCTTTATTTTAGTTTACATTATGTGTATTTTTCGTATACCACCCTATTAATAATACTTTGTATGGTGTTGTATATTTTAATTCATGGTAGAACATTCTTATATTTCTACTATTAACCTCAGTCCACCATCTACAACATGTGTGTTACCAATTCACATGTTTTATCTTCAAACTTTCATTTCAGTAGAATACATGACACAATACTTTCCCCTTCAAATATATTCACATACATAATTAACAAGACATTTTTTGCTATTCAGGAACTCTTACCTATCCAAATGTATTTGATGATTAGCTTTCCATTTCTGCAATGTGGGCTGTTGGAATTTTGTGGATGACATTGAATATGTAAATAATTTTGGAGAGAATGATACATTAATGATATCTAGCCTTTCAATCCATAAACACAGAATGTCCTTACATTTACTTAGGGCTTCATTGATTTCTTTTACCCATGTTCTGTAGTTTTTTGTGTACAAGTACTTTATTTCTTTGGTTAAATTTATTCCAAGATATTTTATTCCTTTACTTGCTATTGTAAATGGAATTTTTTCTTGAGTTCCTCCTCAGCTTCCTCATTGCTAGTGCATAAAAACAATACTGATACTTGCTTGTTGATCTCATACCCCACCACTTGCTAAATTCATTTTTAGCTCTAGCAGCTTCGTTGCAGATTTTTCAGGGCTTCTAAATATAGGATCAGGTCTTCTGAAATATTGAAAGTTTTACTTCTTCCTTTCAATTTGGAGATTTTAATTTCCTTTCCTTGCTTAACTTATCTAGGTAGAACTTGAATGCTATTGAAGCTAAGTTGGTATCTTTTCAAATTAATAGGTTATACATGTAGGTTGTATAATATAAATCCCAGGACAACTACACAAAAGAATTGATAACATATACAGAAACAGAAATGAGAAAGTGATCAGTCAGATACATATAAATAGATCAACTATATGGAAAAGGATCTTTCAAGAAAGTAAATGAGAGTTTAAGAGAAGATACAGCATATAAAATCCAAAGGACAAAATGGCTGAAGTAAATACTGCCATTCCAGTAATAACACTGAAGATTAATGGGTAAAATTCTCAATCAAAAATAGAAAATAGAATGGATAAAAGAGCATGATACAGCTATATGTTGTTCACAATACACTAACATTAGACACAAAGACATAAACTGAAAGCTAAAGATTGGAAAAATATATTTCATGCATTAAGTAACCAAAGAAGAGCTGGGGTAGCTATACAATATTGGACCAATAAGACTTTAAGTCACAAGCTCTTATAAGAGAAAAATGACACTGTATATTAACAAAAGAAGAAATTTACCAAGAATAATTAACAATCATAAATATTTATGCACCCTACCATGATACAGAAAAACAAGATCTCATTTCATATGCTAGGTCCCATGTAATTATGTTGCTTAAATAAACTGATAAGACAGGTTAAATTAGTGTGCTAGAGAAAATTTAAATTTTGTGCAAAATAAACAGCTCTTCCTCTGTTCTCACACAGAAGTTGAGATTTCAAAATATAGACAATATCATCTTTTACACTGTATGCTGATTTACCTTAGTCCTAAATAGGTTCCTTCCATTCATATCACTAATTGAAGTCTGATCTCTTTTTCAGCTTCTTTACCAGATGCTCTATGGAGTAACACTGACTTTCATAGCTGCAGAAATATAACTCCGAGTCTCATATGTCACACAGGTTCCCTGAGTTACAGGGAACTACTATGTTTACCCAAAGAGCACAGCATGTTATAATTTAGAACTAACAGTTAAAACTCAGGAATAGATGTGACTGTTGGAAGAGCTTACAATCTAGGCATCTTTATTATGGGCCTTATTGAACATCCTATGCTCCTTAACCATCAATTGGCCAATCTTTGCCCACTTTCCATCACCTGATACCCAATGCTCTAAATTTTAACTCTCAGATTTTGCTCATTATAGTTAAATTATATTAGTGAGATCCCACAATATTTGTCCTTTCATTTATGGCTTATTTCATTCAAAATAATTTCCTCACATAATTACTGACCCCAAAGAGATAAAGGGGATAATGAAAAGACACTATCATCAACTATATGCTAAAAAACTAGGCAACTTAGATGAAGTGGAGAACTTCCTATAAGAGCATGAACAACAAACATTGACTAGAGAAGAAACAGAAGACTTCAACAAACCAATCACATGTAAAGAGATTGAAACAGTGGCCCAAACAGCACAGAACTGCATAAGGACAGGGATACTGACTGTTCCAGTTTCCTAATGCTGCCAGAATTCAAAACACCAGAGATGAATTGGCTTTTATAAAAAGGGGGTTTATTTAGTTACACAGTTACAGTCTTAAGGCCATAATGCATCCAAGGTAGCACATCAATTGGGTACCTTCACTGAAGGATGGCCAATGGTGTCCAGAAAACCTCTGGGAAGGCACAGGGCTGCCATCTGCTCTGGAGTTTTGATTTCAAAATGGCTTTCTCCTAGGACATTCCCCTCTAGGCTACAGTTCTTCAAAATGTCATTCTTAGTTGCTCTTGGGGCATTTTTCCTCTCTTAGCTTCTCCAGAGCAAAAGTCTGCTTTCAACAGCCATCTTCAAACTGTCTCTCATCTCCAGCTCCTCTCTTCTCAGCTCCTGTGCATTCTTCAAGGTGACCCTCTTGGCTGTAGCAAGGTTGCACCTTCTGTCTGAGCTTATACAGTCTCTAGTAAACTAATCAAGGCCCACACCAAATGGGTGGGGCCACACCTCCATGGAAATCATCCAGAGTTATCACCTACAGTTGGGTGGGTCACATCTCCATGGAAACACTCAAAAAATTACAATCTAATCAACTATATTACATCTACATCAAAAGATCATGCATCAAAGATCATGGCATTTTGGGGGACATAATACATTCAAAACAGCATGCTGACTAATGAAGTTGAATTTAGTGCTCAGAAATAGACCCTCTCATCCACAGACAATTGATCTTTGATAAGGTAGTCAAGTCTACTCAACTGGGACAGAGCAGCCATTTCAACAAATGGTGCTTGGAGAACTGGATATACATATTCAAAAGAATGGAAAATGGATGTTGTCCTAGTTTTCTAATGCTGCAGAATGCAAAACACCAGAGATGGATAGGCTTTTATAAAACGGGGGTTTATTTCACTACACAGTTACAGTCTTAAGGCCACAAAACATCCAAGGTAACACCTCAGCAATCAGGTACCTTCACCGGAGGATGGCCAATGGCATCCGGAAAACCTCTGCCAGCTAGGAAGGCAGCTGGCGTCTGCTCCAAAGCTCTGGCCTCAAAATGGCTTTCTCCCAGGATGTTCCTTTCCAGCAAGCTTGCTTCTCTTCAAAACATCACTCCCAGCTGCACTCAGTTAGTTCCCTCTCTCTGAGTCAGCTCATTTATATGGCTCCACTGATCAAGGCCCACCCTGAATGGGTGGGACCACGCCTCCATGGGAACATCTAATCAGCATCATCTCCCACAGCTGGGTGGGGCACATTCCAAGCAAATCCAACCAGCACCAAAAACATCTGTCCCACAAGACCACAAAGATAATGGCATTTGGGGAACACAATACATTCAAACCGGCACAGATGTGTTTCTCACACCTTATAAAAATTAACTCAAATTTGACCAAAGACCTAAATATTAGAGCTAAGACTGTAAAACTTTTAGAAGATAATATAGGAAAATACCTTAAAGATCTTGTGATAAGAGGTGGTTTCCTACACCTTGCAACCAAAGTGTGAGCAATGAAAGAAAAAATAGATAAATAGGGTCTCCTCAAATTAAATATTTGTGGGCATCAAAAGCCAATATCAGGAAAGAAAAAATAGGTATCCTATGCAATGGGAGACATTATTTGGAAACCACATATCATATAAGGGATTAATATCCAGAATATACAAAGAGATCTTACAACTCAACAGCACAAAACAAACAACCCAATTAAAAATGGGAAAAAGACATGAGCAGATGCTTTTCTGAAGACAAAATACAAATGCCTCAAAAATATATGAAAAGATCCTCAACTTCATTACTTATTAGGGAAATGCAAATCAAAACTACAATGAGGTATCATCTTACACCTACTAGAATGGCCACTGTAAAAAAAACACAAAAAATTATAAATGCTGGAGAGGATGTAGAAAGAGATACTCTTATTCACTGTTGGTGATGTAGAATGGTGCAGCCACTATGGAAGGCAGTTTGACTCTTCCTCAGGAAGCTAAGTATAGAATTGCCATATGGTGCTTGTGCCAGTTTGAATATATTATGTCCCCCCAAATGCCATGTTCTGTGATGTAATCTTGTGAGGACAGATGTATTTAGTGTTGATTAGGTTGGAATCTATTGGTTGAGTGTCTCCATGGACATGTGACACAATCAACTGTGGGCAAGACATTTGATTGGATAATTTCCATGGAGTTGTTACCCCACCCATTAATGTGGATCTTAATAAAATCACTGGAGCCATATAAAAGTGCTGACACACAGAAGAAAATGAGAACTGCTGTGAGTGACATCTTGGAGAGCTTGGAGAGTAACCGAGACTGCCATTTTGAAGAGGAACTGCAGCTAAGAGAGGACAAAACCCCCTATGAGCAACATTTTGGAGAATGCCATTTTGAAATGCAACCTGGGAACAGGCAGAAGCCAGCCATGTGCCTTCCAATCTAACAGAGGTTCTCCAGACACCAGTGGCCTCTCTCCAGTGAAAGTACCCAATTGTTGATGTCTTACTTTGGACACTTTAGGGTCTTAAGACTGTAACTTTGTAACCAAATAAACTCCCTTCATAAAAGCCAATCCATTTCTGGTATTTTGTGTTCTGGCAGCAGTAGCAAACCAGAATAGATTTTGGTATTGAGAGTGGGGTGCTTCTCAGCTTGCAAATACTAAACATGTTGGAGCAGCTTTTTAATGGATAAGGGAAAGATTCTGGAAGAATTGTAAGGAGCTTGATAGAAAAGGCCTAGACTGCTTTGAAGAGGCTGTTGGTAGAAATATGGACTCTAAAGATACTTCTGATGAGGCCATGAACAGCAATGATGAATGTGTTGTTGCAAACTGGAAGGAAGGTGAACTTTGTTTTAAAGTGGCAGAGAATTTGGCAAAATTGTGACCTGCTGTCAGATGGAAGGCAGAATTTGAAAACAATGACCTGTGATATTTAGCTGAAGAGATTTTGACACTAAATATCAAAAGTGTTTCCTGGCTTCTCCTTACAGCTTATAGTAAAATGTGAGAGGACAGAGATAAACTGAGAAATGAACACTTAGGTACAAAGAAACCAGAAATTGATGGTTTGGAAGATTCTGGGCTTCGAGAAAGTGAAACCCAGAGACTACAGCCCCACCTGAGGATTTAACCAAACATGGAATCCAACTGACATTTCAGTAGAAGCCGGGATTGGAGATGGCATTATCCAGAAAAGATTTGTGGAAAGTCCTATTGTCTGAAGGTTTTTACCTCTGTAAACTGCATGTCAAGCCTGCTAAACTTTTGTGACATCTGTATAGAAGGAGTCATGGCCAGTCTGGACTGAAGGGCACAGAGGAACAAATTGAAGGAAAGATGTCTTCAAAGACAGAGCCATGGAGATTGAGGTCTGGAGTCAAGAAGTCTCAGGCAGGAAGAATGAAGCAGCCCACACATGTGGAAAGGGTGAATTTGCCCCAGAGGTCAAGGGCAGACATTCTGCATTGATGCTCAGGGAGAGTTCCGCCACACCAGAGTTCCCAGAGAGGGTGGAGCACATTTCCTGGGGATTGGGGAGAGCCTGGTGGCCAACCCATTGTTCAGAGAGGGGAGAGGATTTGCCCCAGAAAGGCAGAGTCTGGGTGGCAACCCAATGTTTGAGGATGGTGGGACCGAGAAGAAGGTGGTCTCCCAAATGTGTGGATATGTTGGAGCACTCATCCCAGCATTTGGGGAGAAAACAGCTGCCATGTCAGCTCTTAGAAAGTGTAGGACTGCTGCTTTTTCAAGACCTGAGGATAAAGAGTTATTCTGTGAATGACTCTCAGACTTTGAAATCTAGTGGTGTTTGCACTGCAGGGTTTAGGAATTGTTTTGGTTCCTTAAACCCTGTTTTTCCTTATGGCAATGGGAATTCTTATCCTATGAATGCCCCTCCTTTGTATATTGGAAGAAGATAACTTGTTCTAAATTTCGCAGGTCCAGATAGAGGAGAATCTTGTCTTAAGGCAGATCTCACCTATAACTGATTTTATTTTCTGGTTTTTTTTTTTTTTTTTGTATTTTTTGTTTTTGTTTTAGTTTTTTTTTTGGTGACTCTGGTAGGATCTGTAACTGATTTTGATGGGATCTTGTACTTACCTACTATTATTGAAATGATATAAGTTTCTGTGATATTGTGATGAGATGACTGTATTTTTTATATGGAAATATCATGTCATTTTGGGGCCCAGAGGGTGGAATGTGCCAGTTTGGATGTATTATGTCACCCAAAACACGATGTGTTTTGATACAATCTGTGGGGGCAGATGTATTTAGTGTTGACTAGGTTAGAACCTATTGATTGAGTATTTCCATGTAGATGTGACACAATCAACTATGGGCAAGACATTTGATTCGATAATTTCCATGGAGGTGTTACCCCACCAAGGTGGGTCTCAATTAAATCACTGGTGCCATATAAAAGAACTGACAAAAAGAAGGAAATTAGAGCAGCTTGAGTGACATCTTGGAGAGTAACTGAGAGTGACATTTTGAAGAGAAGCTGCAGATAAGAGTGGACAAAATGTCCCATGTGATGGTTAGGTTCATGTGTCAACTTGGACAGGTGATGGTACCCAGGTGTCTGATCAAACAAGCACTGGCCTAACCATTACTGCAAGGACACTTGTGGCTGGTTTATTAAATCATCAGTCAACTGACTGTAGCTTGACTGAATACATCAATGAAGGATGTGTCTTCCACAATGAGAGAAGGCAATCAGCTGGATTTAATCCAATCAGTTGAAGACTTCTATGAGAGAGAGAGAGGACTTTAACTTCTTCTTCAGCCAACCAGCAAAGCACTTCCTGAGGAGTTCACTGAAGTTGCCAATTTGTTGCCCATGGAGTTCATTGAACATGTTCATTGGAGTAACCATCCACTGCCTGCCCTATGGAATTTGGACTCATGCATATCTACAGTTGTGTGAGGCACTTTTATAAACCTTATATTTATAGATATCTCTTGTTGATTCTATTTCCCTAGAGAATGCTAACTAATACAACTTGGTACCAGGAGTGGTTCTTGAGAAAGAGAATCTTAAAATGGGCATTTATTATTTGGTTTCTACTGTGATTAGATTCAAAGTCACTGATGACCCTATTTCCAATAATCAAGATGGCACTGAGTCCATGGCATGAGTTGGCAATGGAGTTACACAAAATATCACCATTTGATTGTCCTAATCATACTCTTCCACAAGGTAAGGCTCTGAGTGACAGTGTTTTTGACACCTTAACAGAGTTTTGCAGAGTTAAGAGGTATAATGATGTTGGTGGGTTGCCCTTAGATACAATAGATAAAGTTTTAAGAGAAGGGATGAGCTAAAGCCTTCAAATTTAAAACTTAAGCATCTATGAAAGATGGTAAATGTTTCTATGTGTTCCTTGAAAGAAAATCTTATTTCCTCTGGTCACGGACTTGAGATTTCTGAAAACCAGACCCAGAGTCTCATTGTGTGAGTAGCAGATTTGCAAAGTAAACTAAAATCTCAACCTCTCAGAGTGTCTGCTGTTAAAGTAAACAGCACAACATGGGTATTTAACTAAACATGGGACCCAGCTGCCATTCAGTACAAGCCAAGACTGGAGATGGAGTTATCTGGAAAGGATTTGTGGAAAGTCCTATTGTCTGATGGCTTTGATCCCTGTGTGCTTCATGTGAAGCCAACAGAATTTCTGTGAGATCTTTATAGACAGAGCCACTGCAGGTATGGACTGGAGGTGACAAACAAGGAACAAATTGAAGGAAAAATTTCTTCAAAGACAGTGCCATGGAGGTTGAGGTCTGGAGTGAAGAGGCCTTGGGCTGGGAGAGTAGAGTGGCTCACATGCATGGAAAGAGTAAGTTTGCCCCAGAGGTTGAGGGTGGGCATTCTGCCTCAATGCTCTGGAAGAGTTTTACCACCCCAGGCCCTAAAGAAGGTGGAGCACATTCCCTGGGAATTGGGGAGAGCCTGGCTGCCACCCCACTGTTCTGAAGGGGTTGAGCGTGTGCCCCAGAGATGGAAGGGAATCTGGGTGCTGCCCAATTTGAGGACGGTGGGGCCAAGAAGGTGGTCTCCCCAATGTGTGGATATGTTGGAGTACTCACCCCAGCATTTGGAGAGGAAAGGGCTACTGAAAAGGCCCTTAGGAATGGTTAGACTCCCGCTCTCTCAAGCCCCAAGGATGCAACATCTTTCTATAAATGACTTTGAAATCTAATGGAGTTTGTCCTGCAGGTTTTAGGAACAGTTTTGGTCCTGTGAACCACGTTTTCCTTTCAGTTTCTCCTTATGGCAATGGGAATGTTTAGCCTATGAATGTCCCTCCTTTGTATATTGGAAGCACATTAACTTGTTCTAAGTTCACAGATCCACAGCTAAAGGAGAACTATGCCTTAGGACTGACCACACCTATAATTGATTTTGATGGGATCTTGTACTTAACTGTTGTTACTGAAATGATTTAAGTATCTGTGATATTGTTGTGGGATGAATGTATTTTGTATATGGAAAGATAATGTCATTTTGGCGTCCAGGGGGTGAAATGTGCCAGTTTGAATATACTGTGTCCTCCAAATGCCATTATCTTTGATGTAATCTTGTGTGGGCAGACATTGTCAGTGTTGATCAGATTGTAATTCTTTGAGTGTTTCTTTGGAATGTCCCCCACCCAGCTGTGGGTGATGACTCTGACTGGATAATTTCCATGGAGGTGTTGCTCCATCCATTCAGGGTGGGTCTAAGTTGAGTCACTGGAGCCATATAAATGAGCTGATGGACAGAGGGAACTCAGTGCACCCTTGAGCAATGTTTTGAAGAGGAACTACAGCCAAGAGGGAAACTTTGAAGAAAGCACAGGAGCTGCAGATGAAAGAAAGTTTGAAGATGGCCATTGAAAACAGACTCTTGCTCTGGAGAAGCTGAGAGAGGACAAATATCTCAAGTGCAACTAAGAGTGACATCTTTGAGGAACTGCAGCCTAGAGAGGAACATCCTGGGAGAAAGCCATTTTGAAACCAGAACTTTGGAGCAGATGCCAGCCACGTGCCTTCCCAGCTAACACAGGTTTTCCAGACACCATTGGCCATCCTCCAGTGAAGGTACCTGATTGCTTATTTGTTACCTTGGACACTTTACAGCCTTAAGACTGTAACTGTGTAACTAAGTAAACCCCCTTTTTATAAAAGCCAATCCATCTCTGGTGTTTTGCATTCCAACAGCATTAGCAAGCTAGAACATCTTGATATGGGATTGCATTTCCTGCATGATGCTTCTGCAAAAACTGTCATCCAGAGACTTACAGAATGCCGTATCCACCATCATGGTATTCCACGCAGCATTGCTTCTGACCAAGGAACCCACTTCACAGCAAATGAATTGAGGGAATGGGCACATGCTCATGGAATTCTCTGGTCTTACTATGTTCCCCATCATCCAGAGGCAGCTGTATTGTTAGAACTGTGGAATGACCTGTTGAAGATTCAATTACAGTTCCAACTAGGTGGCAATACCTTGCAGGGCTGAGGCAGTGTTCTCCAGGAGGCTGTGTATGCTCTGAATCAATGCCCATTCTATGGTGCTGTTTCTCCCATAGCCAGGATTCATGGGTCCGGGAATCAAGGGGTGGAAACAGGAGTGGCACCAATCACTATCACTCTTAGTGATCCACTAGGAAATTTTTTTCTTCCTGTCCCTGCAAGCTTAAGCTCTGATGGTCTACAAGTCTTTGTTCCAAAAGGAGGAGTGTTTCCACCAGGAAATGCAACAATAATCCCTTTGAAGTGGAAGTTAAGACTGCCATCTGACCACTTGGGATTCTTATGCCTCTGAATCAATAGGCAAGGAAAGGGATTACTGTACTGGCTGGGGTGATTGATCCTGGATATCAAGGGGAAATAGCACTGCAGCTACACAATGGAAGTAAAGAAGAGTTTTTCTGGAATATAGGAGATCCCCTAGGGCATCTCTTAGTACAACCATGCCCTGTGATTAAAGTCAATGGAAAACTGCAACAAATCCAGGCAGAACACCAATGGCCAAGAAACTTCAGGAATGAAGGTTTGGGTCACCCCATCAGGCAAAGAACCATGGCCTGCTGAAGTGCTTGCTGAGGGTAAAGAGAACATGGAATGGGTAGTGGAAGAAGGTAGTGATAAATATGAACTACAGACACTTTACCAGTTACAGAAACGAGGACTACGTTGGCATGAATATTTCCTCCCTGTTTTGTTACAATTATGTTTGTATTTGTCTGTAAAGCAAATATCTTTGCTTTCTTCTCTGTCTTATCCCCTTATCATATGGCATAACCTGTATTGTTCATTTTGCTGTATTTAAGCTAAAGGAAATCAATTTTAAGAGTTAATGTCACCCAAGGACTTGCACCCTATTCTGGAGAGATTTAGTGCATTTCCAGTTGTATGCTGCACAGCAGAGTATTGTTAGTTGTAATGTATGCCTGTTATTGCTCTCTACTTAGAGATAAAGTATGTTTTTACATGATGTGTATAACCACCAAGTTGACAAGGGATGGACTGTGATGTTTAGGTTCATGTGTCAACTTGACCAAATGATGGTATGCAGCTGTTTGGTCAAGGAAGACCTGGCCTAACCATTGCTGTGAGGACATTTGTGGGTAGTTAATAAACCAACCGGCTGGTTTATTAAATCATCAGTCAGTTGGCTGCAGCTGTGACTGATGACATCAATGATGGGTGTGTCTTCCACAATGAGAGAATGCAGTTGGCTGGATTTAATCCAATCAGTTGAAAACTTTTAAGCAAGACAGATATAGGACCTTCTCTTCTTCAGCTGACAAGCAAAGTGTTTCCTGCAGAGTTCATGGAAGTTGCCAGTTCATTTCCTGAGGAATTCATCAAACATCTTCATTGGAGTTGCCAGTTTGCTGCCTGCACTATGGAATTTGGACTCTTGCATTCCCACAGTTTAATGAGACACTTTTATAAATCTTATATTCACAGATATCTCTCATTGGTTCCATTTCCCTAGAGAATCCTAACTAATGCAACTATGTTGTGCTAACATCATCACCATCGATTACCAAAACTTTTTCATGATTCCAACAGAAATAAAGTAAGCATTAAATCCCCATTCTTCACCCTCACCCAGGCCTGGGTAACTAGTAATCTAATTTCTGACTCCATGAACTTGCATATTCTCATTATCTCATAAGTGAGAACATTTGATATTTGTTCTTTTTGTATGGCTTATTTCACCCAACTTGATATCTTCAAGGTCCATCTGTGTTGCAGCATGGATCATGTTTCATTCATTTTTATGGCTGAATAATATTCTGTTGTATGTTTTTAGCACATTTTGTTTATCATTCATTGTTTGATGGACAATTTGGTTGTTTCTACTTTTTGGCTATTGTGAACAATGCTCCAATGAACATTATTGTGTGTGTATCTGTTTGTGTCTC